>NC_047043.1:25117281-25436864 GCF_011762595.2 Tursiops truncatus | reverse complement strand
ACACAACAGAGGTGGAATTGATAAAACCTAGCAAGCAAAGGGGCAGGGTGGTAGCGGGAGACTAGCAGTTAAAGGTAACTCTGAGGTGTCTAGCCTGGGAGATTTGGGGGATATTAACCAAATAAGGGGAATAAGGGAATAGGTGAGAAGGAATGGTACAAAACTGAGCTTCAGCAGAGCAAAGCAGGGCTGCTTCCCTGCTCTTCTGTGAACCTGAGTTTGTGCAAAGTACACAATTAAGCCCTTAGCAAATGGGATTTGAAACCGTGTGATATGATTTGGGAGCTGGAAGCACTAAACATGTAGCTTAGGATAACGGCATTCTTTCTCTGCTTTGGCATTCTCTCCCCTCTTCAGATTCTTCAAATACATATTGTTTGTTGTGACTGCTTTACACTTAATTGTTTATTGCCTGGAATTGTTCTTTCATTTTCCCCCCAATATTATTATTCTTGTGTCCCAATCATATTAGAAATTCATAAAGATAGGTAGCCAAATATCATCTCTTTGTAACTATACAGAGAGGACCTTATAAGGTACAAAAAAATTCAGGAAATAAATACTTCTTTAATATGTATTGGAAGATAAAATTTAAGTTCATTCATTGTGATTCCAGCAATCTCTCACCTAAATGTTACAAAGACGAGTAATCGCTTCTGCCAGGATTTCTCAACCTTGGAATTACTGACATCTTGAGCCAGATCATTTTTGTGGTGGGGGTGATCTCTTCTCACTAGATGCTAGGAGCATCCCCCTCCCCCAAGCTGTGACAACAAAAATGTCTCCAGACAATGTAAGGATCCGCTGGAGGTATGATGACCAAATGTCCCAATTTGTCTGAGACTGAGGGAGCTACTGAGACACAAGGCTTTCATTTTTAAAACTATGAAAGTTCTAGGAAAGCCAGGATGACTTGGTCACCCTACTTGGGAGACAAAATTGCCCCTAGTTAAGAACCATTGGCCTGTGGGAACAGAGAGCTGTCTTTATGTGACAAATTCCAAAAAACATTAAGTGCTACTATGGAGGTATGATTTCAGTATTTTTGGAACCCCAAAGAGGAAAATATTCATTTTCATTGAGGTGGGGAGGATTAGAGAAGATTTTATGAAAAAAAAGGGCATAGCAGCTGGTGTTGAAAAGCTTGAGGAGGTTTTAACAGGTGAGTGTGAGGATGGGGCAAGAAGATGAAACCCAGAGTAGGAGGAGGAAGACACGGTGGAGTCAGGTCTTGGAGGGCGTTGAGTCCTAAGTAACGAGAAAGACCAACAATAAGTAACACATACACAGCACATACAATACGCCAGGAATCTTTCCGCACTCTAGAGTGACATTAACTCAATCAGCATCACAACATCTGAGTGTGGGCAGAATTCTTAGGACAATCTTCCTGATGAGGAAACCGATAGGCACAGAGAGGACTGTGGACCTGCTGGAGGCCATGAAGTAAGTCAACAAGGGAATCAGGATTAAACCCAGTCTTGCTGACACCCGAGTTTCACGCTCTTAACTGTCACATTCTCCTGCCTCTCTAACTGAGGCTGGTAATTCATTAAATCTTCTGAGTAGCAAAGTGACAAAAGCAGATGTGAATTTTAAAAGCTAGCTCAGATGCTCCCTATGTCAAAAACCCCGGTAAACGTAAAACACAAGGGATACATGCTTTACTCCCTTCCCTGTTGCATACATACAATTTTTGCTAAAAGCCGTAACGTGATGAATTTACAGTCTGAATCTACTGGACGGTCAAAATGCTTGATTCCACCAGCTAAATATGTGATGGTGATGCTGTGTGTTTGCAGAGTGCTTATGAGAGAGACGGCCAATCGCTTGATCAGCAAATGCCACAAGTTTAAAAACACAGAAGGAAAAGGAAACTAGAGTGCCATGGTAATAATAAAATAAAACCTAATTTATTTAAAGCTAACAATAATTAGATGTTTTGTAGCTGGTAATAATCTCCAAAGAAAAGCAAGAGATGCCTCATTACTCCCCTTGGAAACAATGTTCTTAAGATTCGGACAAAGCTTAGAAGATAAGAAAACAAATCCGCTCTGATCCCCAGGGGAGGATTTGGATCACACATCTTTCTATTTCTAACTTGGATGTCCTAATAAAATGGCCTCTTTCATTCTTCCATCTCTTCAATCTAAACTCTTTCACAGGAGCCCTGTCCCTTGTTTCATTCCTGATAATTTATTAATAAGCTCCCACATAAAAAATGTCCCTTAATAAAACATCCAGGCATTGTGGACTGTGTAATGTAGTTAATTTAAGCCGGGAAACTGAGATTCATGTAAATGGCCATATTAGATTAGGGGAAAGATTAGCATCACTCCTGCTGTTTGCTGAAAAATGCAGTTGAATATGCCCTTCTTCACAGAGCTGGGTTCAGAGGACCATTTTCAAACACCTGTCCTGAATGTGCATGCCATAATATGGACAAGAAGCTTCTGGAAACCAAAGTCAAAGTGGTCTTAGATGGAATCTAGAAAGATTTCCTGCCCCCTTCTCTCTATCTTCATCCTTCACACCCCCACCCACTCACATTCCCTATTACTTTTTGATGCAGGTCCAGGAGGTGAATGGAGTATGGATGGCTAATTTGATGGGAAACTTAAAAAAAAAAAAAAAACCCTCATTTACTCTGTGGGAAAAAATCCAAACAGGCAAACAAACTGATACACAGATACACACAGTCACCAGAGTTCTTTAAACTCATTAGAGGCAGAACAACTTCGGACTGCTATGGTTTGGTGAAACATCCACTCAGAACTGGTAAGATTTGGATTCCTTTTCGAGCAGAAAATATCATGATAATTGGCTATCATTTAGGGGAAAAAAAGGAATATTCTCCTGTTTAGAGCATATGTTTCAAAATATTTCAGATCCATGGAAGTTTCATGTTTTTCATACACCATACTTGTACTTGGCAAATGCATCTTGTATTCTGCCCATCGTTTTTGTAATTTCTGTGTCCTTAGAAGGACAAAACATTGGTCTGCAATAAATGCTTATCTTTTCTCTGCTTGGCAGCAACTCTAATGACAATTTAACAATATAACAAGCAAAATCATCTGGTATCATGCACAACGGAGGCAAATAATACCTTTTGCAAAAAGTACAACGAAACGACAAAGCAGAGCTTAACAAAGCTGACTTGTTTCTTGAGGGTTCTGCATTCAATCTATTTTGCATAGTTAGTATTTGGCAACTCCATTCTCTTCTTTCCCAGATTCAATTATGTTGCCAAACTGGCAGCTTTGCACTAGCTAAGGGAAAGATTATATGCCTATACTCTGGTTTTTCTTTCCTCTATATAACGAATTCAAATGTTAAACCCATAACCTTCTAGTAAGAAAAAATATATATAAATATCAACTTGGATAACTGGTTAGTAGCTGAGTGAATCAGCTGGACTTGTGTGTTCTTATGCTGGGGTGTAATTTCCTTGAGAAGAAGTAACAAAGGCTAAAGAAGGGGCTATAAACTAAACTGATTCAGAAACTGGCAGCCAGCGGGAGGCTACAGTTCACACACAATGGGTTTGTTTCTCTTGTGGGAATCATCCCATTGTCCAAGCTTACCTTCTGCCATCATGGTGCCTTCCTTTTCAGTCTCTACTTGTGATTCTTGGCGTTTGGGTGAGACGTGGCTATGATTCTTTTGATCATTAGTCTGGGATTCAGAAATCTCTTCACTTTTTATTTCTGTATTAATGAAAAAATACATTGGCTTTTTTTAGAATAAAGTAACATTTTTATTATACATGGGCCCTAAGTGTTAGGATATTTCCCTTCTCCGCTCCCCCAAAATTATTGTGATATACATGCAGTAGAATGCATTTAATAGTCTCAGAGCTTAAGGAATAATGAAATAAAATCCCATATACTGATCACAACATTGAGGTATAAAACTACCATCCAATATAGTTGCCACCACATGTGGTTACTGAACATGTGAAAAGTGACTAGTTCAAAAAGAGATGTCCTGTAAGTGTAAAATACACACCTGATTTTTCAAAAATGTAAGATATCTAATATTTTTATATCCATTACATGTTGAAGTATTATCTTGATATTTAAAGTTAAATGGCTGCTAGAAAATGACACTATGTGTCTCACTTTGGTGGTTCGTGTTATCTTTCTGTTGACCAGAGCTGCAATGTTACTAATACTTTTAAAAAACATTTTATTTTGAAATAATTATAGATTCACAGAAAGTGTCAAACGAAATGTACAGGGATGACCCATGCACCTTCACCCAGCCTTCTCTCTACTTCCAACAACTTGTATAACTGCAATATGACATCAAAACTAGGAAACTGGCATTGGTGCAATCCACAGAGTTCACACAGCTGTGTGCTTTTGATTGAAGACTTTATATCTTCAGTCTGCTCTTGACTAGAGTGATGCCTTCTCTCCTATTCATTTATTCATTAACTATATTAATAAAAATACCTTTACATTCTTCATGCCAGGCATTGTTCTAGGCACTGGAAAGCCAATGATAAGTATGAAAGACCAGGTCTGCCCTTATAGAGCTTTTATTCTAGTTTGGATGGCAGAAGAAAAAAAAATGAATTGTAATATGATGTCAGATAATGCCATGCCAAGACATATGATGATTTTCTCAAGGAAAGGCACTTTTGTGATTGAGTTTTGAGCTGAACTAGTTGATTTTTTTCACAGGACACCATTTTTACGTTGAAAGAACTTGAAAGAATGATTGAAAGACAAATTATGGTTATTCATACTTTGGTACTGGGGAGATTTTTTTTTTAAGTAAATGAAGTGAGCCTGTAACTTCAAAGAAACGATTGACAGTATTTGTTGCCAGTGATCTAAGTCAAGCTCACATGGGAAATTTTAGAACTTTAGAAAAATTTTATCAACTACTGTAAGCTTCACAGATTTCTAATTCTGTTGCTATTAACGTGATTTTTAAAAAAAATTATAGAAGGAAATATATCAGCATTTTGTAGACCTGCATAACTCAGTGAAACAACGTTTCCTAAATGGCCAAAGCATAATGTTTGTTTCTGCATGCGCAAAATCTCTATTCAAAGTACAAGGTAGACTGGTGCATTTTCATGTAACAGAACACAAAAAGTACATTGAGATGTACCTTTAAGTAACTTCCTTTTGTCCAGTTTGGGTGCAGTATCAAAGAAGAATGTCTACAATATCTGTAAAGGTTATTAATATTCTTCCTTTTTCTACTATGTAGCTGAGTGAGGCTAGATTTTCTTCATATACTTCAGCCAAAACAATACATTGCAACAGACTGAATGCAGAAGCTGCTAAGAGAGTTCAGCTGACTTTTTTCAGGCAGACATTAAAGAGGTTTATAAAAAATGTCATTCTTTTCACTATATATTTTTAAAACATAGTTTTTAAATTAAAAATATGTTATATTAACATATAAGGCATGTCTTATTTGTATTTTAAAATAAATTAATAAATAAGCTTTACATGTTCTCTCTTAACTTCTAATTTGGAAATACTGATAGATAGAACACACAGTGACAAAACCTCTTTGGGGATTTTGATAATTACTGAAAGTGTGATGAGGTCCCGAGATCAAAATTTTGTAAAGTGCTGCTCTAGTCTGTACAACTGGATCAGAGAATCACTTTCTAGGAGGAAGATGGGGAACAGTATCCTCTCTGATTCTAAAGTAATAAATGCTAATTACAGCAATATGAAAAATACAGAAAGATATAAAGAGGGAAATAGAAATTACTCATACAGAACTGATTACTATGTATTTTTTCATGAAGTTCCTCCTAATCTCTTTATATTTTTTAAAAGAAAGTTAGAAGTCTGTGTCCAGTCAAGAAAATATGGAAATTAAATACAGGGAAATGTGTCCAAAGATATTGAAAGGTTGAAAAAGCAAAAAGAGGACACTGAGATAACTGATAATTTTACTAACTGCAGGAAGAAGCGTCCTCTAGAGTTGGGTGAACAAAAGAGAAGAGATGGGGTGAGCAAGCTTAGAGGACAGTCCCTCCATGGCTGGGAGGTTTAGCTATAAAATGGAGGATGAGAATTAAATCACCTACTTCACAAACCATGAGATTAAAAATTATGAAAGGTCTTTACTTTCAAACCAGAAAGCACTATTCACATATACACACGTACACACACACACATGCGCACACACAGATTTTTTAGATTTTAAAACAAAGACCAAAACCCGTGATGCAACAAATCACAGGCAACAAACCAGGATGAGATCCCATTCTTCCTGAGAAAGACAAGGGATCCTTGAGTTTTCTTTAAGTCTGTGAAGCCTGATGATGCCAGGGAGGGAGGGAGAGACCAGGCTGAAGCTTGGTTCAAACTAAAGAGCATCTAGTGGAGCTTCCATCCCTCAGCATCTCTCAGAAATCCAAGCATAGTGAGCTGTCTAGTGGTGGCACCAGGCTACCTCCTCTTTCCTTTCTTAATTTTTCACTTTCTCTCTTTGCCTCTCCTCATTTCACCTCTTTTATTCTCACTCTTCCTTATCACTTTGGTTTCCTAGTATCTCCTAATATCAAAGTGTTTCATCCATGTCTCCACCCACTGCCCCCCGCCCCCAAAAAAAGAAAGAAAGAAAAAGATCAGCTTCTGGGAAAATGCCTAAAAACACAATTTCTATGCTCCTAGTGAAAAAAACAACAACAAAAAAAAACCACACCAAGCACTCTCTTCCTTCTTCTGAAAAAGCAGAGGACATTCCCCCTTTATTGAACTCTCCTTTTGGAGGGTCACATGGGCTGTAGGGCACAGTGTTTCAAAGAGTCAGATATGGAGAGAACCAAAGTTTGATCCTGGTGGTGAAACCTTGGGCAAGTCACTTAGCCTTTCTGGGCTTCATGCTCCACCCCTGAAACACAGATGTAGTACTTAGTACCTACTTCATAGAGTTGTTGTGAGAACTGAATGAATTCACATCTCTAAAGTACTTAGAAGCCTATCCATAGTGAGTATTCAAAAAATAAGAGCTGATATTATTATTGCTATTATTATTATTTAGAATTAGACAATCCTTGTTTCTACTGTATGAGTTGAGTAATTTGGCTCCATGTAGTTTGATATGTTACAGAGGCTCATAAAAATGTCTCTTTGGGGGAAGAAAAAGAATAGTTAATATATTGTACATGATGGCATTTCCTTCAGATATTTTTACTAAAAAAAAAATTACATACTTCTGCTTTTGCTTTTCTTAAACCAACAGCATACGAGGCAGTACAGAGCCAGCCACGAGACCCCTGAGCACAGGGAAGCAGCCAGTATGATCGTGGGCCTCTCGGATGGAGTTGCAGGTAAGACAGCAAACAGCCTGGAGCGAGCTGTAAAATTGACCCCTGTTAAAAAAAAAAAACCAAAAATAACAAAATAGTAACAATAGCTTATTAATAAGATGCTAATATAAAATACTGTGGAAAAGATATGGTTACAATAGTACCTGGCACATAGTTGATTCAATAAATATTTATTGAATTAGATGATTCAATACATGAGTCAATAATAAATCCAAGACTCATATTTCTAAAGAATTTCAAGATTCCAACAATAATATATGATTGTTCTTTCCACTTCTGTCCATTATGATGGGGAATTCTTCCAATGCTGTCCTATTTTCGACCTTTTTTCTCCACCAGTGCAAAGCTGTAGCTTCACTCTCATGTTCCACTAATTAGAACAGAAGCACTCTGGACTCCAGATTGCGTGAAACTACTTGCTATGACATATGTATCTCATTTCAAATACAACCTGTAACACATCAAAACAAGGGCACAGGGACTCCTACTATGGAACCAAGAGAATTTCTAAGGTCCATAAGAATTCTGTTATCTGGAAAACTAGGGGTAGAGCAGGGATAGATGGATAGAGTCACCGTGGCTATGGACGAAGGGGCAGAATGGCCGTTCCCTTCAGGGAGGACATCTTTCTAAGAACTCGTCTCAAACTCCTCCCTGTTTTGTAGACTGAAAAATTTGGTTCTCACTCCATTAGTGTTTTTGAAGCAAGGTAGAAAAGAATCTAAAAAAGCAAGAAAACAAAGCAAACAAACAAACAAACCCTGTCTATACACACAAAAACCTGTACACACGTGTTTGTAGCACCTCAATAACCACCCAAACCTGGAAACAATCCAAATGTTCTTCAACAGATGAATGAATAAACCAACTGTGTTTTTTTCAGGCAATGGAGTATGACTCAGCCAAAGAGAGAAAGAGAAAAAGAAAAAGGAGTGGGGAAGAGGATGAGGAAGAGAGGGAAGAAGGATGGAGGGAGAGAGGGAGGGAGGAAACTATTAATAACCTGTAACTACTGAGATGAACATCCAAAGCATTATGCTGAGTGAGGAAAGCCCATCTCTAAGGGGTATATATAATATGATTCCATTCATATGACATTTTAGAAAAGACAAAATTATACAGATGGAGAAGAGATCAGTGGTTGCAGGGATTAGTGGGAGGATGTGAGGACAGAGGAACAGCATAAGGGAGACGTCTGGGAAATGTTCTGCATCCTGATTGTGGGGGTGATTGCATGAATCTATATATATCTTTGAATTCATAAAATGACCCCCTAAAAATCATCATTTTTACTGTATGCTATTTCAAAAAATAAAAATTTAAAAACTTTGCCTATAATTTTGGGAATGATAGATATGTTCATCATCTTAACTGTGGGGATGGTTTCATGGAAGTATAGATTCATCAAAGTTTATCTGACTGTATGCTTTAAATATGTATAGCTTATCATATGTCAATTATATCTCAAGACAAAAATTTAAAGTCAAAAAAAAAAACACTTGCCTGTGATCATAAGTTAGCTATAACCAGTATTTTTGAGTAGGTCGTTCAAAACAAACAAACCCCAAATCTCTGCTTTCATTTGAATAATTCAGGCAAAAGCAGAGCTTGTATTTTCTCTACTCAAGGAAACACCATGTTTTCTTTGCTGTGCTTTCCTTGGGCTGAACCTGACAATTTGATTGGAAGTCACAGTTAGAGCTCCAGTCTCTTGACTCCTGGCTGACTCGGTCCCAAAGCTACTATAACAAAATTATCTAGAAATGCTTCTCCTGTGGGTACATCTTATCCTTGAGCCATATTTGGCTTGTTTGTTATTAATTAGTTGCTTTTTATGGGCAACTGAATAAGCTAACTCTAGCCCAGAGACAGGGGTATGGATTTTACTAGGGATTTACAGAATTAAGAACAAAATTCTTTATTCTTTTATCCATTTTCCAATAACTGCTCAGTGATTGTTTACTTCACCACGTGGATAAGTTACTGTTCTCATTCTTAGGATACTTACAAGCCAATAAATGAAATAAGATACACATACAAATATTTTCCATACAAATCAGAATGTGACCCATGCCACCAGAATAATGCAAATCAATTGCCTTGGAAGGTTATTTTCTAGGAATATGATTGGGGAAAGCTTCCCAGAGGAGAGAGTATCTAGATGGGGCTCTGCAGGTTGAGCAAATAAAGACAGAAAAGAGAAAAAAAGCAATCGATGTTGAAAAAAGTACTGCCAGGAGATACTAGGAATCAGTGCAGGAAAGCATGTGAGGCAAATTCTGGCGGGCATTAAATGGCAAAAGCCAAAAGGCCCTTGACAACATTCTGAAGGCGATGAGGTGTCACAGATGGAAAAATTCTGACCTGGGAAGGGGCATGAGCCACCTGTGATATAGAAGATCAAGCCATGGAAGTGTTTAGAACACAAATAATGACAGAGAGGCTGAAGTCAGGCCTGAGGTTTATAAGCCTGGAGCAGTAACCTGAGTCTAAGGGTGAAGACCACCAGTTTTTAAATATTTTTACCAGCAGAACATTATTTAAATGTAATCTTAGGCAGAATCTCAGTATACCCACTTATTCATAAACAAATATTTATTTGTTTTTGTTTTTTTTTTTTAACACCCTGAGGATGTAATGCTGAACTAAGCAGAATTCCTGTCCGTCCTGGGACTTAGGTTCTAATGGGGGACAGAGCAGGCAGGCAATAGACAAACAAGCAAATACACAGATACTCTGACGCTAGAGAGTGATGAGTGCCATGCAGAAGTCAGAGGATGGCTGGAGAGGGGAGCAGGGTTGAGACTGTGGTGTGGACAGAGTGAGGCAGAAAAGGGCTCTCTGAGGAGGTTACATTTGAAAAGAAACCTGGGTGAGCTGGTGAGCGAGCCACGAGAAGTTAGGGAGGAGGAATATTCCAGACTCGGAAACGGCCACTGCAGTTGAGTTTTTCTGGGTTGGGTGGCAGGGTGCATCCTGTCTCAACCCAGCGGCCCTGGAGAACCCCCTAAGAGTCCCATGGCTCCAGGAAATGGTTAGAGAAACCACAGCCTAGACCATGGTAATGACAATGCATGTGGAAAGGTTGGGTGGGAAGTCGGTAGAACAAACTTCACAGACACTCTGCCCTCTTGACAGTGTCTCAGGAAGTTCAGAAACAGATAAATGAGCTGGATTAGCCCACATGTTATAAAGACTTATGAGGATTCCATACATACTTGGTTAGACCTATGTAACTTCTCAGTTCCTCAATTTCTATATTTCCAAAATAGCACAGCGATTATAGTCAATGATACTGTATAATAAACTTCAAAGTTGCTAAGAGACTAGGTCTTAATTGTTCTCACCACAAAAAAGAATGATAATTATGTGATGTGATAATTATGCGATGCGATATAGGTGTTAGCTAACACTACAGGGATAATCATATGGCAATATATAAATATATCAAACCACCATGCTGTACACCTTAAACTTATACAGTGTTCTGTCAATTGTATCTCAGTAGAAAATAAATTATACATATGTATATGTATGTATATATATACATATACATATATCTTTAATGAACTAAGTCCTTAATTATAAGTCTTTGGTGTATCTACAGAGCTGAAGAAATGTATGTCTTTGTATGCAGTGATCAATGAAACATTGATTAAAGTGACATCTATTTCCACTTAAAAACATAAAGACATGGACAATGTTGGAAACTTTAGAAAGACAGATTGCCAACTTCCATGATCTAAATATAATCAGGAATCACATCTCCCATTATCTGCCATCTCTGGGCATTAAGCAGATGTTGAATTCTGTCCTTTTTCTTCAGTTTTAAGAAAAATAAATAAATAATGAGACAAAAAATACTAAAATAGGAATAATGATGTGTTCCTCTCTCTAAGGGAGAAGAGGGAAAATAATGAAAATGACTGCAAGTCTTCTGCTTGATTCAGGGATGAAGCAAAAATTACAGTCCCATGAATCAAGGCTTGTCACAGCTGTTCTTTTGGAGCTTACTAAAAAGGAGAAATGTCATTGAGTGGCCTAGCAACGTGAGGATGAGAGCTGCTTTCCCAAATAATTCCAGCCTTAGACACTGATACACCTGGAAACAAGGAGTCCCTCTCAGGATCTGCACTGGTAATGAACAGGTGGCTATGGGGTCACAGAAGTGCAGGCCTTCTGATGTTTTCTATTTCTCCTCCATCTTTTCTCTTCTCACTTAAACAGAGCCTCACCTCATAGAGTCAGTCTTGAAAATTACGAAGAATAATTTAAGGAAAATTCTAAAGGAAAACTTCTCAAGACGATTCCTCATTTAGGGGACTTTACAAGCTGAAGGTGGAAATTAAAGGAAGCAGTAGTCCAGTAAATGTGAACACCAGAGCTGGCTCAAAATCGCACTGTCACCGAGAAGCTGCTGTCTACACTATAGTTTACATCCGGTTGTATAACTTATGCCTTAAAGTAAACTGGATGAAGTATTTAGTCTTAGTTAGCCACTGAGGAAACTGGAGGGCAATGGTCTTTTAAATATGCAGCAAATCGGGACCAAAGGATCCAGCTCTGCATGTGTTACCCTTCAAAATACATCCTTGGGAATCCCATGGTCAAGGCGCTGAACATTCTCCATGAATCTGTGCTTACATCAGGACAACGTCTTAGGTATTATAAGAATAGGTGCCCTATGCAATTAATACTACTATCTGACCCCAGATGGTATTCCCTTTGTGAAGAAAAATTGTCCAAAACTTGGAACTGAGAGAAAAATAATGATTACAGATCTTAACAATATCACACTGGAGCATTTTCAAACAAGCCCATCCAAGGTTTATCAAATTCTCTGGAACACACTTTTGTTTGACTTAATATTCAATATTCAGGGGTCCAGTCTTGTGAATTTGTAGAAGACTGGTAAGCTGCAAGTGATTTTCATCCAGTAAGAATGGAAGTGATATTTGTAGACATGCAACTCAAAGATTAGAGTTTGATTGCCCTGTATCCAATTTAGCAAACTGATTTCAAAGCAGTCCTTTCCAGGCTATAAACCTTGCCATCCTCCTGGTTCCCTCATTAAAGAGTAAAGTAACTTGTTGACAAGTACTCATTATATATTTTCATGAGAGCCATATTTTTAACTTTTTGAAAAGTATACTGGTGGTTTGAATTTAAGTTTCATGAAGGAGAACTAACACCTGGCCTTAATTAAATATTTGTTGTTGGGCTTCAGACACCTCACATCAAAACATTTAATTTCCTTTGCCATTTCCAATATCTAAGCAGTTTAAATCCACTCATGATTGTTCTAGTGTATTTTTTAAAACTTTGCATTATCACAGCTGTGCATTAACTACTTTCCACAACTGCATGTCTTAAGTACCAGACTAATTTCCCTGACTCAAATTAATAACTGATTATAATTATCTACCTTTCAGTTCAAACGTGATGTTAGTATTTTTAGAACTCTTTCAGATGCTCTCTTAGGGGAGGAGGGTTTTTTTCTGGTAAATTACAATATTTAGATAACTTTTTTCAGGTGGTAATTCTGTGTCTCTATCAGAGTTCAATCCTTTATAAAAAGGATGTCCAAAACTGGACTCTCGCTACTCCTCTGTAGGGTGCAGCCTGGACTCTACCCATCATGGAAATGGGAGAGTAGTATTTTTCATAAGCTCATCTGGCTTTGAAGTTTAAGTAACATATTATTTACTACAAAGTTATTGAATAGTATTACACTCTAATAAAGCAAAATTTGTCAAGAATACTTCCGAAGGGAGAAGGTTTCTCTTTAATGTTTTGTCAAGAAGAACTGGATCATATAAGCAATTTACACACACCTTATACCTACCCTTCTAAAGTACCAAGATTTTGAGTGGGTATAGTCACCATTTTAAAGGTGCGGGTGGGGCAGTGGATGAGGAGGGCAGGACTGAAAGATAAGATTTCATAATACTTGATACCCCAGGACTCTCCTTCTTATAAATTAAAATTCTTAAATTAATACCCAACCAAGTTCCATCAAATGTCATAGAAAAAAAATAGAACATTCAAAGTAAATTTTAATAACTAGAGGAAAATGTACATTTGGATTCTTGCTTACCATGATTCTCATGAGGCTTGATTCCTACATGTGTTCTTGCTTCTGACACCTTAACGATACAACCAAGGGGATTTTTTTCTCTAAACTACAATGACTTCTTATTCATGATAGAAGCTAGTCCGATTATAAAGGAGAAGGAGTTATATATTTTTTTTAAAAAGGAACAGATAATAAAAACACACTGTGCTGGAATTACCTGGAGGGAAAGTGACAGTAAAAATAAAGTGCCAATTTGACCCAGAGATCAAAACTGCCAAGTTGGAGAACCTCACATAACCATCTTGAGTTTCTGCCTGAGTACATCCTGCAAATAAACACAAAACCAAAAAGTGAATGTTAGTTACCTACACAAGAGCGATTTCTTCAAGTCTTCCCTGTAGAGAGGCAAATGGACAATATGGGAAAAAAAATTTAATTGAAGAGGTTACTAAATCCATCAGGCTTCTCTTAGACAAATCTTGGAACTAAATAATCCAAGATAGAATAATAACAACAAAAGCCAACATATATTGAAAGCTTACTATGCCAGACGTTGTGCTTTATATTCATCATTGTACATAAACTACACAACCCTATAAAATATACTATTACCAATATTCTAGAGATTAAGAAATAGACTCAGGAAAGGTTAAATTACATGGTGAGAGGGTTATAGCTCACTTCTGCCTGTTTTCAAAGTTTGTATTCTTAGCCCTTATTATATACTGAATATTTAAATGTCTCTCAAGAAAGAAAGTCTATTCTCTTTCTAGGTGGTCAGTTTCTAGGCTCTGCCTCTCTTCTATTCAAGGGATCTGTGGTTTATGCGGTGACAGAGTTAGGCCAATAGATCAGGACCACAGCAATGCATCAAATCAGGAGTGATAAAAGCTACCCTGTTCAGCAACTTGGATCGTCTGGGCTATGGTTTCCCTGAATAAAATGCAAAAAGGAAAGCTGACATCTTCTAACAATAGGCCATCCATTTATAAAGTAAAAGAAGGAAACTTAGCTCTGGATCCCATTCACAATGCCTTTAATTAGTCTTCTGACTCCACTATCCTCAAATTACTTTGCTAATTAACAGCTGCTCCATTTCACTCTGGAAATGTCACTATGATTGGTATGATGGACAATGAGATAGGAGAGTGGTCCTAAAGTTTAAAAATTGGTTTGAGATCTTTAAGGCTGAAAGGTATCATAAAGATAGAATATGCATAGTGTTCTATTTCTCAATTCAATTGCTCAATCCTTTTTGGGAAAACATTGTCTTTCTTCATCAATTTTTCAGAGCTAACTAAAATTTCCATTTTCAGAAACATCTTTTCCTTCATCTCTTCAGAGTCCCGAAATAAATAAAATGCCCAGAAAAAATGGAAATAAATAAGCCAAGACTGAAATAAATGATAGGCACCAAGACAAATGCCATTTATACTCTTTAAAACCTATATGCATCAAAATTATGGTCAATAAACTCTTGCAAACAGTGAACTGCAGAGTACAGATGTTCAACATGAAATCATTTGCTACAGTTTTCCCTTTGACAAACGTTCTTATTGTTCCCATCTTTGGAGGAATACAAAGCAGCATTTAATTGAAATGTGTCCGGCGAGCACAGTGAGTCTGCCTCATAGAACAGCCGCCAAACTGCCTAATGGAAAGTACTTTAGCTCCAAATCGGTTTGCTTTTGTATTAAATACAAGCTTGCCTCAGAGATCTCTACAAAGATTCCCATATATATCTACGATATTCTCAGCTTTGAAGCATATGTGCCCCAAAGCTGAGGCAGTTTGCTGCCAAGTACAGTACATGACTCTGGGGTTCATCATATCTCTGGAATGGTAATTGTAAAATAGACAAATGTCATTGACAGGCTCCCTGATCAAGCTGGTCCTGGCTGAGGGAACCTGGGAGGAGATGGGGTGTTGGGCTTCACATAAGATTGAAGTTGATGACATGCTTTATCAGGGAATGCTACTTGAATGTGATTCTGTAAGGCATAGGGTTTCTAAAATACTTTTCACCCCCAAAACGATCCCTCTTACCCTTAGCTATCCACACTAGCAAACTGTTACATCATTAATGTTGAGAGTTTATTTTTTTAGTATTAAGAACACATTTTTTCTACAACTAGGATCTATAGCTAAATATCAAAGGATCTGAAGGACCCTAAAATAATTGTCTTTGCGTATATAAACCCATTTTTGGTTATAACCTCTTTTTTTTTTGAACTGAAGAGGATTTACTGAGACAAAAGAACATGAAGTTAAACTGCAGAACAAAAGATTTAGGCTAGACATATAGACCAGGTTTTGTTGTTGTTAATTTATTTTTCTGCAGGAAATACTTAGAATAAGTTAGGTAATCCATGCCAAATGATTTTGCTTCCATTCTTTCTGAAGTTAAGGAGAAATATTTCATGATGTCTTCAAGAGATACTTTCAATCATTGAAATAGGGTGTTTGGTGATGTGGGCATTCTACAAAGAAGATGACACCAGATTCTTTTCCTATTTCATGACACTCACACACACGCACAAAAACGTGTGCATATAAGATGACCTCAGCCCATTCCTCATACGCTCTCATTGAATCTCCCAAAGAGAACAACAGAGAATATACTGATCCAGGGGAGTCAGTTGGCTTGAGCATGAGTTGGTGTTAATGGAGGAAAATAACAAACGGTTTCACGCCTCTTTCATTTTGCATGATCCAATATGATTCTAAGCTAGACAGTGATGATATCCTTGGGATAACTGAGAGGAAACCAAGGACGAATGGGGGGAGTATGTGTCAGGAGTGGGGCACAGTAAAGTATGGAGGCTGAGTAAGGTATAGTAGAGGAGTAGGTATGGGATACGATAAGGTATGGAGTGTGAGTAAGGAACTGGGTATGGGTAATGTATGCAGTATGGCAAGGTACATATTTTATAGGAGGCATGTGAATGAGCTTAGACTCAAAGCCAGGGTAGAGCAAGAAGTAACTGGAAGAGGGCAGACAGCAGAAGCAAGAAGAACTACAATCCTGCAGCCTGTGGAACAAAAACCACATTTACAGAAAGATAGACAAGACGAAAAGGCAGAGGGCTATGTACCAGATGAAGGAACAAGATAAAACCCCAGAAAAACAACTAAATGAAGTGGAGATAGGCAACCTTCCAGAAAAAGGATTCAGAATAATGAAGTGAAGATGATCCAGGACCTCGGAAAAAGAATGGAGGCAAAGATCAAGAAGATGCAAGAAATGTTTAACAAAGACCTACAAGAATTAACGAACAAACAAACAGAGATGAACAATACAATAACTGAAATGAAAAATACACTACAAGGAATCAATAGCAGAATAACTGAGGCAGAAGAACAGATAAGTGACCTGGAAGACAGAATAGTGGAATTCACTGCTGCTGAACAGAATAAAGAAAAAAGAATGAAAAGAAATGAAGACAGCCTAAAGACCTCTGGGACAACATTAAACACAACATTCGCATTACAGGGGTCCTAGAAGGAGAAGAGAGAGAAAAAGGACCCAAGAAAATAATTGAAGAGATTATAGTCGAAAACTTCCCTAACATGGGAAAGGAAATAGCCACCCAAGTCCAGGAAGTGCAAAGAGTCCCATACAGGAAAAACCCAAGGAGAAACACGCAGAGACATATAATAATCAAATTGGCAAAAATTAAAGACAAAGAAAAATTATTGAAAGCAGCAAGGGAAAAATGACAAATAATATACAAGGGAACTCCCATAAGGTTAACAGCTGATTTCTCAGCAGAAACTCTACAAGCCAGAAGGGAGTGGCATGATATACTTAAAGTGATGAAAGGGACGAACCTACAACCAAGATTACTCTACGCAGAAAGGATCACATTCAGATTTGATGGAGAAATCAAAAGCTTTACAGAAAAGTAAAAGCTAAGAGAACTCAGCACCACCAAACCAGCTCTACAACAAAGGCTAAAGGAACTTCTCTAAGTGGAAAACACAAGAGAAGGAAAGGACCTACAATAACAAATCCAAAACAATTAAGAAAATGGTAATAGGAACATACATATTGATAATTACCTTAAATGTGAATGGATTAAATGCTCCAACCAAAAGACACAGGCTCGCTGAACGGATACAAAAACAAGACCCATATATATGCTGTCTACAAGAGACCCACTTCAGACCTAGAGACACATACAGACTGAAACTGAGGGGATGGAAAAAGATATTCTATGCAAATGGAAATCAAAAGAAAGCTGGAGTAGCAATACTCATATCAGATAAAATAGACTTTAAAATAAAGAATGTTGCAAGAGACAAGGAAGGAGACTACATAATGATCAAGGGATCAATCCAAGAATAAGATATAACAATTGTGTATATATATATACCCAACATAGGAGCACCTCAATACATAAGGCAACTGCTAACAGCTATAAAAGAAGAAATTGACAGTAACACAATAAAAGTGGGAGACTTTAACACCTCGCTTGCACCAATGGACAGATCATCCAAACAGAAAATTATAAGGAAACACAAGCTTTAAATGACACAGTAGACCAGATAGATTTAATTGATACTTATGGGACATTACATCCAAAATCGGCAGATTACACTTTCTTCTCAAGTGCACACGGAACCTTCTCCAGGATAGATCACATCTTGAGTCACAAGTCAAGCCTTGGTAAATATAAGAAAATTGAAATCATATCAAGCATCTTTTCTGACCACAGCACTATGAGATTAGAAATAAATTACAGGGAAAAAAATGTTAAAACACAAACACATAGAGGCTAAACAATATGTTACTAAAAAACCAAGAGATCACTGAAGAAATCAAAGAGGAAATAGAAAATACCTAGAGACAAATGACAATGGAAACACAATGATCCAAAACCTATGGGATGCAGCAAAAGCAGTTCTAAGAGGGGAGTTTATAGCAATACAAGCCTACCTCAAGAAACAAGAAACATCTCAAATAAACAATCTAACCTTACACCTAAAATGGACTAGAAAAGAAGAACAAACAAAACCCAAAGTTAGTAGAAGGAAAGAAATCATAAAGATCAGAGCAGAAATAAATGAAATAGAAACAAACAAAATAATAGCAAAGATCAATAAAACTGAAAGCTGATTCTTTGAGAAGATAAACAAAATTGATAAACCATTAGCCAGACTCATCAAGAAAAAGAGGGAGAGGACTCAAATCAATAAAATTAGAAATGGAAAAGGAGAAGTTACAACAGACACTGCAGAAATACAAAGCATCCTAAGACACTACTACAAGCAACTCTATGCCAATAAAATGGACAACCTGAAAGAAATAGACAAATTCTTAGAAAGGTATAACCTTCCAAGTCTGAACCAGGAAAAAATAGAAAATACGAGCAGACCAATCACAAGTAATGAATTGAAACTGATATTAAAAATCTTCCAACAAACAAAAGCCCAAGACCAGATGGCTTCACAGGCGAATTCTATCAAACATTTAGAGAAGAGCTAACACCCATCCTTCTCAAACTCTTCCAAAAAATTGCAGAGGGAGGAACACTCTCAAACTCATTCTATGAGGGCACCATCACCCCGATACCAAAACCAGACAAAGATACTACAAAGAAAGAAAATTACAGACCAATATCACTGATGAATATAGATGCAGAAATGCTCACCAAAATACTAGCAAGCAGAATCCAACAACACATTAAAAGGATCATACACCATGATCAAGTGGGATTTATCCCAGGGATGCAAGGATTCTTCAATGTACACAAATGAATCAATGTGATAAACCATATTAACAAACTGAAGAATAAAAACCATATGATCATCTCAATAAGATGCAGAAAAAGTTTGTGACAAAATTCAACACCCATTTATGATAAAAACTCTCCAGAAAGTGGGCATAGAGGGAACCTACCTCAACATAATAAAGGCCATATACGACAAACCCACAGCAAACATCATTCTCAATGGTGAAAAACTGAAAGCATTTCCTCTAAGATCAGGAACAAGACAAGGACGTCCACACTCGCCACTATTATTCAACATAGTTTTGGAAGATTTAGCCACAGCAATCAGACAAGAAAAAGAAATAAAAGGAATCCAAATCGGAAAAGAAGAAGTAAAACTGTCACTGTTTGCAGATGACATGATACCATACATAGAGAATCCTAAAAATGCCATCGGAAAACTACTAGAGCTAATCAATGAATTTGGTAAAGTTTCAGGATACAAAATTAATGTACAGAAATCTCTTGCATTCCTATACATTAACAATAAAAATCAGAAAGCGAAATTAAGGAAACAATCCCATTCACTACTGCAACAAAAGGAAAAAAATATCTAGGAATAAACCTACCTAAGGAGACAAAAGACCTGTATGCAGAAAACTATAAGACACTGATGAAAGAAATCAAAGATAACACAAACAGATGCAGAGATATACCATGTTCTTTGATTGGAAGAATCAACATTGTGAAAATGACTAGACTACCCAAAGCAATCTATAGATTCAATGCAATCCCTATCAAATTATCAATGGCATTTTTTACAGAACTAGAACAAAAAATCTTAAAATTTGTATGGAAACACAAAAGACCCTGAATAGCCAAAGCAATCTTGAGGGAAAAAAATAGAGCTGGAGGAATCAGATTCCCTGACTTCAGACTACACTACAAAGCTAGAGTAATCAAGACAACATGGTACTAGCACAAAAACAGAAATATAGATCAATGGAATAGGATAGAAAGCCCAGAGATAAACCCATGCACTTATGGTCAACTAATCCATGACAAAGGAGGCAAGGATATACAATGGAGAAAAGACAGCATCTTCAATAAGTGATGCTGGGAAAATTGGACAGCTACACATAAAAGAATAAAATTAGAACACTCCCTAACACCATACACAAAAATAAACTCAAAATGGATTAAAGACCTAAATGTAAGACTGGACACTACAAAACCCTTAGAGGAAAACATAGGAAGAACACTCTTTGACATATATCACAGCAAGATCTTTTTTGACCCACTGCCTAGGTTAATGGAAATAAAAACAAAAATAAACAAATGGGACCTAATGAAACTTAAAAGCTTTTGCACAGCAACTGAAACCATAAACAAGACAAAAAGACAACCCTCAGAATGGGAGAAATTATTTGCAAACAAAGCAACTGATAAAAGTATTAATCTCCAGAATTTACAAGCAGCTCATGCAGCTCAGTATCGAAAAAACAAACAACC
Organism: Tursiops truncatus; assembly: GCF_011762595.2. Taxonomy (NCBI): domain Eukaryota; kingdom Metazoa; phylum Chordata; class Mammalia; order Artiodactyla; family Delphinidae; genus Tursiops; species Tursiops truncatus. The sequence continues at coordinate 25,416,247 of NC_047043.1, read as the reverse complement.
CAATAGAAAAATGGGCAGAAGACCTAAATAGATATTTCTCCAAAGAAGACATACAGATGGCCAAGAGGCATGTGAAAACATGCTCAACATCACTAATTATTAGAAATGCAAATCAAAACTACAGTGAGGTATCACCTCATACCGGTTAGAATGGGCTACATCAGAAAATCTACAAACAAGAAATGCTGGAAAGGGTGTGGAGAAAATGGAACCGTCTTGCACTGTTGGTAGGAATGTAAATTGATTCAGCCACTATGGAGAACAGCATGGAGATTTCTTTAAAAACTAAAAATACAATTACCATATGACCCAGCAATCCCACTACTGGGCATATACCCTGAGAAAACCATAATTCAAAAAGACACATGCACCCCAATGTTCATTGCAGCACTATTTACAATAGCCAGGAAGCAACCTAAATGCCCATCGACAGAAGTATGGATAAAGATGTGGTACATATATACAATGGAATATTACTCAGCCATAAAAAGGAACGAAATTGGGTAATTTGTAGAGATGTGGATGGACCTAGAGACTGCCATACAGAGTGAAGTAAGTCAGAAAGAGAAAAACAAATATCGTATATTAATGCATATATGTGGAATCTAGAAAAATGGTACAGATGAACCGGTTTGCAAGGCAGAAATAGAGACACAGATGTAGAGAACAAATGTATGAACACCAAGGGGGAATCGTGGGAAGGGTGATGGTGGGATGAATTGGGAGGTTGGGATTGACATATATACACTAATATGTATAAAATAGATAGCTAATAAGAACCTGCTGTATAAAAAAATAAATAAAACTAAAAAAAAAAAGTTCTGAAATACGTTGCAGCATAGATGAATCTTGAGGACATTATGCTAGGTGAAATCAACCAGTCACAGAAGGACTAACACTGTATGATTTCATGTATATAAAGTATCTAAAATAGTAAAACTTATAGAAGCAAAGAACAGAATGGTGGTTTTTGATTTTCATATGCACAACTCCAGAAAAGTAAATGAAGCTAGCAGTGGTACTGGGACTGAACAGGAAGGTAATGGAGGACCAAGAAAGCTGGAGAGGAGAAAATGAGCTCTCAGGGCCTATTCTGGGCCAGGCGCTTTGCATTTGCCATCACATTTATTCTTTATAACATTGAGAGCCAGTGCTTGTTTCCCCATAGAAACCACATAGTACCTATGACTTGATACTGTACCAGAGAATCATCTGTACATGATTAGGGGGCCATGACCTTTTCCTTACACCATACTGAAGATTCAGGTATGACAATAATACTCCTCACCATGTTGGCAGGGGTGGGGGTAGGTGGGCAGATCGTTTGTTAAACATTTCCTGCCAACCTAATGTTCCCTTTTGCAGACACTGGCATTGTAGACTGGTGGTGAAGGGGATTTCTTCCAAACTAACAAAGATACTGAGTATTAGCGGCTTTTGTTATAGATTCCCAACGGTAGCAAACATTTCTGTGCAGATGCAATTATAGCAGGTCTCCGAATGTCACAGGTACCTACCTCTCAGCATGGAATCTGATGTCCCTTCCAGAGAAACAGAAATGACCCAAGGCTCTGATGGGGGCCCCAACGACTCTACTCTCCGATTCTGGAAACAGGAAAAAAGGGGAAAAGTTGGACTCAGAAGAGAATTTTGTGAAGTTATCTGAAAAAGAAGAGGATTCACACAGAATCTTTTATAAAGCACACAATAAACAAAGGAAAAAAATAATAAATAAATATTTTCTTTCTCAGGTTAAGAAGAATATATCAAATTAGCTTACTGAGCAGAGAGAAGGGAGATTATTGCAAGAAAAGTTGGGGCAGGGCAGTGAAGAGGAGAAAGTTAAGTTAAGTTTACAGAAAAGGAGAGTGGCACGGTGTGCTGAGGGTTAATAAGGAAGGAAAGATTAAGACGACAAAGCAGGAGAGAGTTGGGTGAGTGCCAGGCTAGAGCAGAAGTGTGGACCTCAGGCCCATGGCCTTCAGCCCTCTGTAAGCACGTCAGCGGAGGCATTTCTAAAGTCAAGAGTGGAAAGCTGATTTGAGTATCATATTTCACTCTTCCCCCCTTGATATTAGTAAATATAGACAAGATAAAATAGAATCAGAGGGCATGGACACTGAAATTAGAATTAAGCACAGAAGCCTCTTGTTGATGCTGTACTTAACCACATACAGGAGAAATCATTTAAAATAACATAGAACTATAATGCAGATGTGATGGCATAAATTCCTTCATTAGCATATGAAATGACTTCTTCAGATATAGATCCAACACTTGGAGAACGCGAGATTTCTGAGAAGATACATGAGACCTGCTGTAAGAATGTGCTTGAGGAGGGCTTCCCTCGTGGTGCAGTGGTTGAGAGTCTGCCTGCCGATGCAGGGGACACGGGGAAGATCCCACATGCCGCGAAGCGGCTGGGCCCATGAGCCATGGCCGCTGAACCTGCGCGTCCGGAGCCTGTGCTCCGCAATGGAAGAGGCCACAACAGTGAGAGGCCCGCGTACCGAAAAAAAAAAAAAGAATTTGCTTGAGGAGAAAAAGTATCAGAATTCTATTTTTACCCTTGATCAAATTCTGGGCACTTATAGAAAGTGGAAGGAAAGCAGGCTGTGAAATGGAAGGAAAATAATGAAAGTAGTTAGATGTTCTAAGTGCACCAAATGTCACAGGGTGGGCACTCTGTACATGTGTATCTTGAAGATGATGCAATGTGAAACATGCGCCAGATACAACATGGTACCCGGCTCTGAATAAAGATTGTTACCTGGGCACAAGGTACCTGCTTATCCAGAAAAACGAGCTGTGGTTGTACTGTAAGTTCTTTTCCCACTTCTCCATCTGAAGGCTGGACTAGGACTGAAAGACCATAGGGCCGAATATATATCAAGTTCCCAGTTTCGAAATTGCTTGTATTTCTGGCACATGTTAAAAAAGAAAAGAATACATGCCTAAGATTACAGATATCATATCACTGCAGTAGCTTTTTTCCATAACACGTTATTACCAGTGAGAAGATTTGCATTTGCCTTTGTTTCTAGAAACTGAATAATACACTGTATAGCAAACATGACCTTATAACTAAAGAATAATTATATATTTACTTTATATGTTTGCTTTGCCATAGGAAAGAATGCACACTGGTTGGGGCGGGGGGGGTGGGGGAGGTGGGAGGAGAACATACTATGAACTTAGATTTTTATCACAATTTGTTAATATCAGCTCCAAAAAAGCCTTAGTGAGGCAACTTATCAGACTAAAATATTTAGAAGGTGGGGATGTGTTCTAAGTATGCTAGTAAACCAGCTCTCCCCCAAGAGGTGTTAGTGTTTTCCAATTTCCACAGTATAAATACATTCACCATGGCTAATTCTGTGGTACCAAGATGACGTCACCGAAAAGAACTGGAAAGAGATGCCTGGGAGCAACCTCCCACACCACTGTTTCACATGGAATAGCTCATTTAATCTCACAACCACCCTTTCATGCTCATTGTCTCCACAGGATGCTTGCACTAAATAGAATCGACAACTGTGGAATTCATTGATTAATTGATTTCAGTTCAATGAAGTCCTTAGGGAGAATAATACTTATTTATAATTAATATATGCTGAGCACTTACACCCTGTACCAAGTACTAGTCTATGCTTTCCACCTATAAACTCATTGCATCTTTAAAGTGGCACTATGACATAGGTACTCTTATTTGCACATGAAGAAACTGAGGTCCAAAAAGGCTTCAGTATTTTTCCAAAGGTCTTACCAAGAGTAAGTGTATGACCAAGGTCCAGAGCTATACTGTTTTTCATCTCTTTTGAGCACATTAATTGCTGATGTGACTTAGCAATAAAATGGAATAATTATAAAATAAAATAGTTACATAATTCATGATACCTCAAAACATCTTTTTACCGGAGCTTTGGTATTTTGGAAGACCCAAGGCAGCGCTATTAAACGAATATTCTGGGTTATACACCTATTGTCCCATTAAGCCTATTGTGTATTACACATCAGAGGCATGCAATAGAGTTTTAGCAATTAAATGGATATATATAGACACCATATATCACACATATTACCCTAATATAGGGTAATAGATTACCGTCAAAACACCCTAGGTCAGGTCTAACAAGGCTTTGAGGTTTTTTTTAAATAGTATCCTACCCAGCCCTCAATTAAATGCTTGTGAGTCAACTACTTGGTCCCCTGATCTTTTTTTTTTTTTCTTATGTGAGGAGAAAAGGATATTTATTTTAACAGAGAGTGTATGTGAGGTAAAGGTGACAATTAGTCCTAAGAAGAGGAAACAGTGCAAGAACAAATACAGAGGATCACAAACTATGAAGTTTCTGTAGGGAGCAATTTCCCTCTCCCTTGAGAATCCTGGAAAATGGGGGATGGGGCATGTGTGGTCCTACGAATCCCTTTTGGTCATTTGCCAGCTAAAGCCCTGACCTCTGCTAGAATCACTCACTGGGAATTCCACACACACTAGTCTGATCATCATTTATTAGTTTGCTTAGCCTGAATGAGTAAGGCTCCTTTTTATTTAAAGAAAAAATTGAAATCATATTTTAAAACCCCATGTTATTCATTGCATCCTCTATGGCTCCTAGGTTACTGGAAAATTCTAACATTGTTATCACATACTATTTCTCCACTGGCCTATTTTTTTTTTTTTTTTTTTTTTTTTTTGGTATGCGGGCCTCTCACTGCTGTGGCCTCTCCCGTTGCGGAGCACAGGCTCCGGATGCGCAGGCTCAGTGGCCATGGCTCACGGGCCCAGCCGCTCCGCGGCATGTGGGATCTTCCCGGACCGGGGCACGAACCCGTGTCCCCTGCATTGGCAGGCGGACTCCCAATCACTGCGCCACCAGGGAAGTGGCCTATTTCTTAAAAGCTTTCTGATGCAGGACAGGATGTAGGCTGGCCGTGTAGGTTAAAGAAACCAAAAGACTCCATCCAAGGTCCTGACATAAGTACGTTGATGTCTAGAGACGAAGGGATGGGAACCAACTACCTGAACACTTGCTAAAAGGCCCGTCCCTGACACACTTTAAAGTTTATTGTGAGCAAACATCTCTGATTAAATGTAAACAGCATCCCACTGGAGGTCAGAGACTTGCTGCTACAGCATATCCCAAGGTAATACCACTTTAAGCTCCACATAAACTCGTAGGCAGTTTCTAACCTAAAACCTGACCGTAGGTGGTACAGTTTTTTACGATATGTTATAATAGTGCAATAAATCTGTTAGCTTAAAATCGAATCTCCGTGGCCTTTTAGAGAAATCATCATTAAATGCAGGGTCTTGTTAATGATGCCATCGAAGTGAAATTGTTTAATCTGCTAAGGGGGTGAAAGGTCACCAAATGAATTTTTTATAATACATCAACTTGACACGCAATAGGGAAAACTGTAATAGATAAAAGCAAAGGAAAAGGGCACTGTCTTCTTCTGATAGGTCAATAGCAGCCAAGAGAGTCACTCATCCACTTTCCTTTCACGATGGGGCTCCTTTTGCATTTAATATGGACACCCAATTAATACCTCAGCACCACAGACAACCTCATTTTAGGTGACTTATAGCAATTTCTCCCCCTTCCCTGAAATGAAAGTGATCACAATACATCATAGCATTGTGCGAATTAACGTTAATTGATTCAAGTTACCAAGCAATGATGGGCCACTTATATAACCTAGGCGTTATTGGGTGCTAGAAGGGATGGAGGGAAGATTAGATTCCAGTGTCCGTTGCTGTGACGACGGGAATCACCTGACGCCTTGTTAGACAGTTGTAAGGTTCTATTGCTGGCCCCAGTGGGGTCGTCAGTAAACCGGAGTGATGTCCAAACATCATTATCCGCTGCTCCGATATTAAAGCAAAGGGATTAGCAACTTATTGCAAGCAACCTGGATTTGTCATTGTGCTGTCGTTATCCAATTTCCAACCGCTAATGTGACTGTAGCCTGCAGGCAGAAGGACCTACAGCCAAACTTTAAAAAATGGGGGAGGAAAGTTCCCTCCAATCCTCCCAGTTTAACCACTATTTCACAGCTTCCAATAGCCAGCCAGGTATGTGGAAGAATTTTTTTTTTCCTTCAGTGCTTAAGTGCTAGCAAAAGAGAAAGACCAAGAAAATACAGAAATGTCTGAGTTCAGAGATCACTACTATTCACTCCAGCTCTTGCTTTTTAATCTGCCCGATCTGCAATGCTTCCCCTACAGAGGAGGGGATTGTTTCTATCTGCATAGCAAACTGAGCAAACAAATAAATAAATCATCTGATGCAGGCTAGCTCTGGGCAGTGAGGTGAGGGTGGGGCGTTTGGAGATACTTCCTCACTTCCTCTTCAGCCTTGGCCTCCTCAAAGTTACTAAGTCAGGTTCCTATAAAAGAGCTCCATGTTTTGATTAAATTTTTTAGGGTATGCCATGAGGGAACTTAAATTTCAGAGGAGTTTGCAAGATTCTGTACCCTGGAAGAAGAAAGCAAATTCTCCACTCAGTTCAGTTTAACAAACAAATGTTAACCCTTCCACCATGTACAAATATTGTTTTAGGCACTATGAGATAGGCAAAGATAAATACAACACCATAACCTCGGTCCCTCAGGAATGTTCTTCCACAGAGTCCGTAAGGCAAGAATGACTTTCCTGGCTATCTTTCAGAGCTGACACACACCATTTTATTTATATTTCATAGTCCTAATGCTCCCTGTTAAACCTAGCCAAATGCCCTTAGCTGCCATCAACTCCTAAGAGAGAAAAAAATGTCTTATGATCTCATGGTTTCTTTCTGGCACCATAGCATAGTGATTCCAAACTTCGCACATTACAAGCATCCAATACATGTTACTATAGGAACACTATGACCAATCAGTACCCACCATGCACTTCCTCTGTTCTTAGGTCATTAAAATGCCTCTAGAAAGCCGCCACCTATCTTGGACTGGCCAACTTCAAGTTCTGATACACTCTTGAACTGGTGCACTTACTGCTGTGCTCTAATACTTGTTATTAAACTCTTATGGTTCTTTGGAAATTTTCATTTCAAACTGAGATTTGAGGAACCACAGGCATAGGTTGCACTGTGCCATGAGGATATAAAGACACAAAATAAACATGGCACAGCCTCCAACAAGGTCAGCTCAGAGGTCAAAACCTAAGTATTTTAGTCAGAAAATTGTTCAAAATAATATTTTATAATAAATCTAGCATGAATATCTTATCTGGGATAATGTAAATTCTGAATACATTTTTTAAGATCATACACAAATATTCAAAATTTCCTGTCTGTGATGGAGTCCCCTAGCAGTCATAGTCTAACCAGGAAAAGAGAAATCACTCAAGATCTTTCTGATGGAAGAGATTTGTTACAGGATATTGGTTACACAGGAGTATTAGAATAGCAGAGAAGTCAAACTGGTTACATTTCACTATTTGCAACATGTATTTAACGATCACTTATAGTGCATGACACTGCTTAGGTACTCTTGGGAGTATAATAGTAAATTGAAGCCTTGACCAACGAATGAATATTATAAAGATAAAAATATACTAATTTTATGAAAAACTAGATTAATGGTTAAGCAGGTTCATATTGAATTAATGATTTCCTTGTAATAGATATAGAATAATGAGATTTAATACACCATATTCTTATTAGACAGTTGTGTAAATGTTTGTTTTCCCTATCTATTAATTTTTAAATCTCTAGATTTTCATATGAGCCATACAATTTTTTGGACATAATAACTGTTCAATTAATGTTTGGGAAATAAAAAACATTCAAATGTAAGTTTTTATGAGTCTTTATTATATTTAGCTACAACTTCACCACCCGTACACATAAATCTTAAATTGATTGTAAGGTAGTACGGTTCCGGTTCAATTTCGGAATTAGAAAATTGAATTTTCTAATACATGTGCATGTGGGTGGAAAACTACTGGATGCAGATAAGTCAACAGCAATAATGGATTAGAATTTTCCTCCTGTTTATAAGGAAGAGAGAAGGGAAAATGTAAACTGTAGAAGTAGAATCAAAGATTTAGTGGTCTGGGGCCATTTAGTATAAGAACAAGGGTCCCTAAGGGCATCACTGCAGTAACAGAGCTGTGAAATAAATGATAGTTTTAATGATGACATGAATCATCAATAAAAATGTGAAAGGTCTACATTATTTTCCATTTAATAAGGCTGGATAATATCTATTTCTTTTTAGTTTAAGAGATGAAGTCTTTTTTAAAATGTAGTGATAAAATAAACAATTTTTAATTAAATGGAAAGTTTACTTATGCAGAGCATCTCATTTTCCCGCAAAGCCACATATATAAAATACCATTATGATAATTTTGCCATCCACCTAACTCAACAAAGCAGTGAATTTGTATTGTAGTGAAAAAAACAAATGGTGCAAAAACACTCTTTAATGGCAAAGTTGTGGTTTTGCCAGGAGGGAGGAAAGAGACAGGCTAGCAGTACGGGAATCCCTTCCCGGATGAATATTCTGCCAGTCTTGAGAAGAGCATCCTTCAGTGTTGACAGAAAGACCCTGTCCTTGCATACTCCAAATAGCTGTTTCCTAGAATGCAGGTGCCCAAGGGGCAGGGAGAGATTGCACAAGAGAAGATGTTAAATGAGCCTGAATGTCACCAAATGACTCATGTCACCAATTGTCTCTCCTACTTTTCTTCTCTATTCCAAGTCAGCTTGATAAGGTGTGTCTTATACACAGTGAGGAAACTTAAAAAGCTACTAATGTGAAGGGTGCAAAACACACAGGTGTATACCGCCACAGAGCCATGCTCACATTCCCTATAACTGTTTTTAGGGTCCAAGGTTCATGGCAACGTCAGAAACAAAGAGTTTTATGTGAGATAGCGTATTAGTTTTCTATGGCTGTGAAACAAAACTCCACACACTCAGTGGCTTAAAATATCACAAATCTATGATCTTCAGGTTGTGGGTCAAGAGTTTAGACAGGCTTGGCTGGGAGTTCACTGCTTAAGTGGAGGCTCTCAGGAGAATCCACTTCCAAACTCATTCCATTTGTTGGTGGAATTCATTTCCTTGTGGCTGTGGAATGGAGGTTCCTGTTTCCCTGTGGGCTGTCAGCCAAGGTCCACTCTGTACTTACAAAGTGCATCTGATTTTTTTCTCATGTGGTGCCTTTCATCCTAAAAGCAGTGACACTTCAATTCCTTCTCACACTTGGAATCTCTCTGCCTTCCTCTTCTGCCACAGCAGGATAAAGCTCTCCTCTTTTAAGGGCTGTTGTGTGTAATTGTGCCACCTTGATAGTCCTGGGTATCCTCTCCAACTTAAGGTCTACTGTGCCACATAACACAGTGTCTTCATAAAAATTCTATCTGATCCTATTCATAGGTTCCCAGGATTAGGGCAGCACACTTTTGGGTGGTCATTTTAGAAATTCTCAACCACAAATAGCTTTAGCATTTCAATAGCTAAACTTCCATGAAAGATACAGATATATTTATGCTTACCAAATGACAAAGAATATTATTTAGAGGTGGGTTGTTTTTATGAAGCAGGAGAAAGAGAGGGAGAAGAAGAAAAGACAGGAGGGAAAGAAATTCAAAAGAGCAAAAATCAAATTTCTACTGCCAGGATTCCAGATAAAAGGCAGAATATAAAATAAGACCCTCGTGGGGAACCCCAAGTTTAAAAAGCAGAGGTTGAACATATGTTTATCTCTGTTCCCTCTACTCCACCGAAATTACTTAAAAGGAGAAAAATGAATAAAAATGGTGTAAATCAACATGGATAAAGAAGGCAGGAGAGGAGAGAGCAACCAACAACAGAGGTTAACAAAGCTTTGGAAGACGGAAGACAGGTTCATGGAACAGACTTAGCCATGCAGAAGACACTTAAATCTAGATGCCTCTAGAGGAGGATAAAGACTGGGAGAGGCCAATGTGTTGTATATTATTTGGTTAAAACAATAGCACTCCAGTTCTCCCCACAAAGCAGAAAGTTGGTAGCTTTTTGAAAGCAGGTAGTACTCCCCTTGATAAGTAAATGTCTGATATGGCCTCAATTTGCTGAAATGCATGTAACGCCATTAAATTAACAAGAGTGAACCTTTAAAGAACATTGTAGATGTTTCCACAGAAAGGCCTATGTCCTCAGACTAATTTCTGCTGTCTAAAGGTCAATTCATTAGCTTGTCAATGGCTCTCCAGTGAGTTCAATGGAAGTCTGAGTTGACACTGATCGAAGTTGAAAGAAACAGGGCTGGCCCTGGGATCTGCCCCAGGCTTCAGGGTTGTTTACCATACTGTACAATTCTTAGGACCATGGGAAAACTTGCTGGTTCTCATTAAGTCCCTTAGGACATGGCATTTCTCATTCTGCAGAGAGTTATTCAGATATACTTAAGAAGCAGCCTTTCGTTAGCTTCAGAAGATTTTTTTTTTTGCATATCTAGGAAACCTCTCTTAAAATACTAAAGAAACTGAGAGAGATGGGGACTATAACACATCCCAACAGAAAACTGATGCTACATGTCACCAATTGTCTGTCTGAGTTTTCTTCTCTATTCCAAGTCAGCTTGATAAGGTGTTCCTTATACAGAGTGAGGAAACTTAAAAAGCTACTAATGTGAAACTGTTGATACATGTTCAGCAGTTTCTTATCAAGTCAGAAATACATGAGTTAAAAATGAAAACATGATGGCTATGACAGATGGTGGGCAATAAAGGTGCTCTTTTCTCTGAAGCTCACGATAGGATGATATCCCACACACATATGTGTGCATACCTACACTTGTGCTGGGTCCACTCTCTTTCCTGGGTTTCCTCTGCTTTATCTCCATTGCTTCTACTCTTTGACTTTGCTCTCCTTCTAGTTAAAAGCTAAATATTCACTGAGTCTTTTTTGTTGTTGTTGTTGTTTTGGGTTTTTTTTTTAATTTATTTTTTTTCTTATTAGTCATCCATTTTATACACTTCAGTGTATACATGTCAATCCCAATCGAGTCTTTTTTTATATAATATAAAAATCAGTCATTTTAGAAGGATGACCTATTAAGAAAGCTCAGTACTGTAAAATCTAAATAAAATTGAGCAATGAACTGGCTCTATTTCTCTCTAGTCACCCATACATAGAATATGCTCATGAGAACTCGGTGGAATCTAAATGAAACTGGACTAAAGGAAAGAAAATATATTTAAATGTAAGCTAAGATACATTAGCACCATCTTTTCTCAGATTCCTGATTTTTATATTATCATGCATAATATCATAATTACATTAATAACATGGTGAAGGTTTAGTGGTTAGTAAAAATATCTAAGATATAATAGATTCTGAGCGCTCATGCAACTAGGAGTATTTTTAAATTCTAAACTAACAATCCTCAAAGCCCTTCACATCAACCAGAATCCAGAAAAAAAATTGCTTGAGGTTTCTTTCCATATCTTCCGTACATACTAGTGTCCTGTAAGGAAGAGGAACACCAAAGACAGGTAAAGTATGCTACATAAACATTAGCAAAGCTTTCATTTGGATATGTTTCTCTACGTATAAAAAGGCAATCAATGTATTAGTTGAATATTCCTTAAAATGTGAAGGTGTGTCTTTTTGTTTTGCTTTTTACTTTATAGTGAATACCACATCCACTGGAGATGGTTGTATAGAAGTAATTAATACCCATTAAATATTAGTTGCTTATTTATTAGCACTATGACAAATACAGTGAAAGAGCAGCAAGAGAATAATCTAAAACAATATGAGCATTCTAAACTTTCACTGAGTAACATAGCTCAGAATCTAAATAATTTTTATCTATTTCAGGGACCCAACATCAACTATATCAACTCAAAACGTGCATAGGTTTGAGCTTATTTTTCCAGTGGTGATGACAAGCTTGCAGGGAATATCCATGTTTGAATCTCCTGAGTCCTCTATAACCCAGCAGCACGCATGTGTGAAACGGTTAGTTTATACACGTTTTCTAAGCATTATGGCAATTTCATATTGTCTCTCAGTTTGGAGTATCATTTCTGGTTCTTTCGTATCTGCTAAAAATTAGAGCTTGGGACTCTAACAGTCTTGACCTTGTGACAGATGTCTTAGATGAACTTGGGCTGGACAATTCATTTCTTGGGTAATACAATGTACAAAAAAATTGAGAGTCATTTATACTTGCCTCCTCCTATTGTGTACTTCATGTACTAAGCTCGGGGAAATATTCAGCTAAATTTACTTCTGAAGTGTGTAGTAAACATTGATCTGGTAAAGAACTTCAAAATACAAGCTTGTAGAGTCAGAAGAGCATAGCACAAAGGGTATTACGGATCCTACACAGGTCTGTGCCATAAACATAGTTGGCAGCAATCATGTTCTGCCTCATGCAATTTGACATCCTTTCAGGGCTTTATAATCCTAGGTTAAATAAAGCCCAATCAGGGTCACAGCTTTAGCTTAGTGAACTCCTGGGCATCCCTCCAAAACGTTCCTAAATATAAGTCTCTTCCCCAGTCCCTACAGGCAGTATTATTAACAACACCCTGAGTACTCAAGTCTTAGCTCATAGCTCTATGGAATTGTGATAGATAGTGTTTTTGTCCCATAAGGCAAAGATCATATCTGTTTCACCTTAGCAAACCCAGAATCTAGCCCACTGCTTAAATATGCGTTACATGATAAATGAATGAACAAGCACATTGAAAACAAGTTGCCTTAGAAAAATCTCTTCCTCCATGTTTTTCATTTTAAAGTACCAAAATAAAACATCTGCATCTACCCAGGAAATAGAATAGCCATGAAGACTACAGATTTAATAAAGAATTTTTAAATTGAGAATTTAAGTCTATAAGTGGCTTTTGACATTTTTATTCTTATCTTAAAAAGCAGACAGGTTATGTGACTCAGTGTAAGTAGGCTGACATTTGCAATACGCTTCCAAGAAATCAGCTCTCATTTAGAAGTTATTATAATTAGTACTTACCCATAGCCAATGACTCCCTTTGACTGAGTCACCAGTAAGGCCCCAATAGTCATATTCAGAACATTCTCTAGTACTCCAGTCTGCTGAGCAGTGATAACCTGGTGAGCCAAAGTCTGTAATTTGTTACTTGATAAGGATGGAATTACTCCAGTGTTCCTTACTGCTGGCAGATCACCAATTTCAACGACCATCACTTTTGAGATAGTTTCCATAGTGGTGGGCGGTAGGACTCTATATGAGCTCATTTCCATCATGAGAAGTCTACGCTGACCAACTCTATCATGACTGGCACAAGTCACAGTTGGGCAATTGCGCTTTCTCTTTGCTCTACGGTCAGCCATGGCCTTTAAGGTTGCTTCATTACCAGGCATCTCATGAATAAATCTGATTTGGTCTTGGCTAACCTGCAAGAAGTCAGTTAGTCTTTCAAGGGTCATCATTTCCCAGCCTTTTTCTAGAACTGAAAACATCACAGTGAGGGCCAAATGAATGGAAACACCTGAGCGAATTTCAATGGGCTCCTCTCCTTGTAGGACAACATACAAGAGGTTATCCATGATGCTGAAATAGTTGGCGCCAATAGACCCATTCAACAGTGAGGAAGTTGACTGAACCTGAGTAGGTGTAATGAATCTTTCCCCTAAGAAAACATTCGGGCTCTGGAGTTCATGGTAGAATACAGCCAAGAGGAGCTTGGAGGTACTTTTGTTCCCCAATAGAAAAAAACGCAAAACTTGAGGAGTCTGATCCACAAAGCAGACCTTGGTGATTTCCTTGGTGGGTAAAATGGAATAGAAAGCAGATACAGACCCTGAAGTGGAGCAGGGAGTATTGGCATTTACGCTACTGAAGGTGTCAACAAAACCACTAGTCACAGATACAACTGGATATAACTTTTGCATTGCCCAAGTGGCATCAGCACTGTCAAGAATTAAGATCACTTGGTCAGTCTGTTTGCAGATGTAGCCTTGCATCAGCGATCGGTATGTGCATTTCTGCTCTTCTCTAAATGTGCCTATAAAATAAAGGAAAATAAACAAGTGACGTAAGAACCACAATCTCTCAAAGATGATTTACAATCCATCACTCTCACCATCATCAGTAACCTCAGGAAACATTTATTGAATATTCAAGTGTGAGAATGCAAAAAATTCTTGGGCAAAATATGGAAAGATACAGCTCTTTAATATAATTTAAATTTATATGTTACATAATATGCTATTTAAAGTTAATAATGGGCATAATAGCTAAGTGGTAAAAGAGCTGAATAAACAAAGTAATTAAGAAAAAGGAATAATCACTAAGGTCTACATAATGGAAAAAGGATAGGCGAGAAGAGGGTAATGATATTTGAGTCAATGGGAAAGAGGTAGATTGAGGGGGCGGGAACAGAGATTTTATGGAGGTATATTAAAATTGAAAAGGTATATTGTGACCAGATTGTGAAATAGTTTGGATGTCAGACTATATAATTTCCTCATACTTTTTCTCTAAACGTGAAGAATAAAGAAATACAACAGGAGGAGAAGAGGAAAGTAGTAATTTGGGGAGTGTTGACATTAAATAGAGCCCAAGTTGAGGATGACTGCAGCTAATGAAAACATTTAAAGAAACAGCATTATTCACTATTCCCACTATTCCTAATCTTCCTGTCTATGAACCTAGAGTACTTCCTGTTCTGAATTCAAAGGTATATGTTACCTTCCAACCAAAAAAAGTTCCTTTGACTTTAAATTAATAGTCACAAAATTGTCTTGTATTGTTTTCTACATATTTTAATTTTCCTTAGTGCATGTTCATCTAAGTAGCCTAAGGACTGGAACCAAAAAAAAATCAAATTATTACTATGTAGGATGTACTACATTTGAGCATGATCTAGCCTCCTTCTGCATCCTTCCTTCCATGTAATACGATAAGAAATCTGTGCCAAGCAAAAGTACAGTGAGGTATCACCTCACACCGGTCAGAATGGCCATCATTAAAAAGTCCACAAACAATAAATGCTGAAGAAGGTGTGGAGAAAAGGGAACCCTCCTACGTTGTTGGTGGGAATGTAAATTAGTGCAGCCAGTATGAAAACAGTATGGAGGCTCCTTAAAAAACTAAAAATAGAGCTACCATATGATGCAGCAATCCCACTCCTGGCCATATACCCAGAGAAAACTGTAATTTGAAAAGATACATACACCCAATGTTCATAGCAGCACTATTCACAATAGCCAAGACACTGAAGCAACCTAAATGTCCATCGACAGATGAATGGATAAACATGTGGTATATATATACACAATGGAATACTACTTAGCCATAAAAAAGAATGAAATAATGCCATTTGCAGCAACATGGATGGACCTAGAGATTATCATACTAAGTGAAGTAAGTCAGAGAAATTCAAATATCATATGATATCACTTATATGTGGAATCTAGAATATGATACAAATAAATTTATTTACAAAACAGAAGCAGACTCAACAGACATAGAAAACAAACTTATGGTGACCAAAGGGGAAGAGGGGAGGGAGAAGGATAAATTAGGAGTTTGGGATTCACAGATACAAACTACTATATATAAAATAGATTAAAAAAACAAGGTCCTACTGTATAGCACAGGGAACTATATTCAATATCTGGTAATAACCTATAATGAAAAAAATATATATATGTATAACTCAATCACTTTGCTATACATCAGAAACTAACACAACATTATAAATCAACCATACTTCAATTTAAAAGAAGAGTGTCATAGGGCACTGAGGAAAGCTGAAAGAAGAAAAAAAAATCTGTGCCAAAGCTGCCTATGGTGTCAATAAACTTAATTACCAAAATGCTACTTCAGGAGTAGGACACCTGAACCTCAAAAATAACAGCAACAAAAGGGTCAAAATTATAAGGAAAACTGTAAAATATTTCAAATGGAATGATAATGAGATTTTAGCATATCAAAACTGTGGGATGTGGCAAAAACACTGCTTTGAAGGAAACTTATGTTAAATGCTTATATTACAAAAGAAGAATTGTCTAAAAGTGATGCCTTAGGTACTCCCTTACAAATTCAGAAGAAGAGCAAAGTAAACCAAGAGTAAGTAGAAAAAAGGAAATGATAAACGTAACAGCAAACGTCAATGAAACAGACAACAAACAAACAAACAAGAAAAAACAGAGAAAGTGAACAAAGCTAAAATTTCGTTCTTGGAAAATGTCAACCAATTGATTAACCCCTCGCTAGACTGATCAAGATATAAAGGAAGAAGACACATCACCAATTTCAGGGATGAAAGAAGGATTATGACTTCAGATCCTACAGGCAAAGATTAAGAGACTCTTACAAACAAACTTTATGCCAACAAGTTCAACAACTTCGATGAAATAGGCAGATTCCTTGAAAACTGACACAAAACAGAAAATTCTAATTGCTCTGTCTCTTAAATCACTTGAATTCATTAAATTAAATATGAAATTGTTAATCTAAGTAGAGATTTAATTATAAAATATTTTTTAAATGGTCACCTATACACAGTGTGTTTTTTCCCGGTGGTAATATGGAAATGTTAATGTGAAATCAAGAATTATCTTCCAAAGCATGGAACCAGTGTGAAGGGAATTAATTAATTGCACGATCTTAACAGCCATGGACATTTTGCTTTGAGACCCTGATACATCACTCGCTACTACAGGTGTATCATTTTCAAAGGAGACAGTAAGGTAGCCTTTCCTCGTGGATTATCCTCAAATCACACTAGTTCCTCTTTTCTAAACCTACTGCTCACTCTCCTTTTTACACATTTTTTTCAGCCATGCTGATGCCATTGATGAATCGTTCACATTCCATCCGGTTTTATAGATCTCTGACTTTATTCTTCTTGCTTCTCATTCTGGAGTTATAAGGTCTTTCATAGTGACCTCTGTAGATTGCTAAATTCTTGGAACTGTACCTAAATAAAATACTTATTCTCTTAGTTGATATGATTCTCAATCATTCTCTGCTACTAACTAACTATATGTACTTTGATAAATTACATAAACACTAGGAACCAATGTCCTTAAGGTGTTATTTCTCAAGGCCTAAGGCTATATCTCATATTTAAATTACCATAGGGTTCAACATCCTACCTCAAACACAGTAGAAATTCCTTAATATGTATTAGTTGATTGACATGTAATGTCCTTTTCAAAACCCCTATTCTTCAAATAATTTTTATCTATTATTTCCAGGTGTCTAGTTATAAGATTATTATTCTATAGCTTGAATACAATTTAAACCAACTCATCACAAGAACAGAGTATACTACAGAAGGGCATTGTGAGAATTGCCCCTTGAATTAATGTTAATATTTGATAGTGTTCTGTGAGAGATCCAACTATTTCACATGAAACCATAAGACTGAAATTATGGCTGATTATATTTATATGAATCTTCTGCTCTTGAATCACATAATTGATTTGTCCACACACAAAAACATTCTGTTATGACAAAGCATTTTTTTCTTGGCTGATTCATTCATTCATTAAACAAGTGGAGGAAGGGAGTGAAAGGTTGGATAAGCCTATGAATGAATCAGGAGAACAATGTGTCTTCTGCAGACAGTAAATAGAATGTGCTGGTGGATTTGCTGTAATGACTGAGGCAGCAGGGAT
This sequence comes from Tursiops truncatus, assembly GCF_011762595.2. Classification (NCBI taxonomy): domain Eukaryota; kingdom Metazoa; phylum Chordata; class Mammalia; order Artiodactyla; family Delphinidae; genus Tursiops; species Tursiops truncatus. The sequence continues at coordinate 25,398,631 of NC_047043.1, read as the reverse complement.
ACTAAGGAAAACACACCGTATCCTTATATTCTGTAACAGTGGCATGGAAACTATCAGAGGGGTCCTCCTGATAAGACAAAACTTTCACACAGTTTTGTTAATGGGAGACTCTGACTTATTGCTTCAACAGGTCTTAGATGGCCAGAGGGTGGTCACCCCATGTTGTTGCAAATAATATATAATGGTTGCTTGGGAGAGCTTCAGATAGAGAAATATCTGACAGGAAGTCCATAGACTCATGGGAATGGTACCTGGAAGGGGTATGGGATAAAAGAGGGATTAGAATGCCAAGAGGAAGACTTGACCTCACTACAAAGATACCCTCAAGCTATAAGGCTGGTAATCCTTCCTTCCTTCCCTTTTTCTTTCCTCCCTCCCTCTCTTCCTTCCTCCTTCCCTAACTTCCTTTACCTAAAACTTTCTAATAGCAAGTTTAATTATCCATAGTTTATAGATAGAAAAATTGACTCACAGCAATTATGATTCACACAATTACTTAGTAACAGCCATGAGGAAGAGGAGGAAGAGAAAAACATATTTTTTAACTTCTACCTGTGCTTTTGGCAAAATAAAATGGAATCCAAATAACTTCATTTGGGGATTGTATTTAGATGTGGGGTCAGCTGTGATGATTAACCCTGTGGGAAGGGTGCTGTATAGTCAGGAGTTCTCTTAACACAGTCTATTGACAGGAACTCACGGAAAGGTTTTTGGTTATTTGTCAAGTCACATATTTGGCAAGAGTCCATTTGCTTCTTTTCTATTACCATTTGGCCTTTTTAATATTTTAGCATACTTTCCCTGAAGTATAACCGTATAGCCACCAATTTAACACAGGCAATAGACTAAAGATTATCAGCAAGTCACATTATGTAGTTTTGTAGCCAAATGAGGAATCCTGGTGTTCATAAATAAGAAACTTTACTTTTATTTCTCCAAAACTTACCAATGACTAAAAGACGGTGGTTTATTGGTATCTTACCATCAATTTTCCTATTTCACCTTCAGAGTTAATCAATTCCAGTATTTTAATTTTGATGTGAGGCAAAATCAAGCACAGGAAAGCAATGCCCTGGGATTCCAAAGCTGCTACATGGGTGCAGTTCTTCATTGTGGGAGAGAATTGACATTAACTCCTTAGGAGAGGGCTACGCACACCCAAACACATGTCACGTCCCCTCTCCCAGACACAGCTGGCAGCACCCACATGGACAGTCTGGCTTCCCTTCTAAATAGCGATCCAACTCTTCCTTCCCTGGGTTTCTCTTCCTCCTGCCTCTCTCCATTGGAGAAGGATGTAGTTTTCAGTAATGATTCTCTTTCTCACTTTTTTTTTGTCTTTTCTTTTCTGATTTCTCCAAATGGCCTTATCTGCCAGTCACAATTTTTGTGGTCTGCAATTCTGATCACTTTTAAATGAAACCCATGCTGGCTTTGGTAATCATAATGTCATTTACAATTTACCACTAAACACGTTTATTCAGTTAGTAGCACACTGGAGAAAGAGAACTCCATATGAACTCACCGTGAAAGGCCTAATCTGATTATTTCCTCATGAAAATCCAGGCAGGGGTGCTTGTTAAGAGGGGCTGAGAGAAGAAGGGTGAAAAAAAAAAAAAACCCACCAAGGTCTGGCCACAGCTGACTTTCATAATCAATGTGAATAGATAAAGTGACCCAGCCTGTCAGGGGCAGCCACCCAGTCGCCCCAGGGCATTCCTCTCCAGAAGGCAAGAGTGGACAGGACTTAATAAATGCTGAGTGACCGGTGAGTATTGGCTTGGCCTATGCTCTTTCATTCAAGATGGACAAGACCAGTGATAAAGTCCAGAAGCTCCTCTCTAAGTGGGGGAAATTAGATGAAGCAGGTTGTATGTGTGTGTGCATGTGTGCATACGTGCACTTGTTTCTGTGTGTACTTTAACATCCTAAAATATCCTAGACATACAGTATGCTCTGTCCGCCTTTCCCTAGATTGGAAACCATGGACCTAGAAACCAGAAAGGAGGAGCGTTAGGTACTCCTGGTAAAGGAGGAAGCAGAGGAAAAGGTGGGTGGGTATGTATGTGAATGTGTGTGAGTGTGTGTGCACTCAGGTTGCTTCCAGGGTTCTAACAATTATTAACTTTGTGTCAATATTTGTCCTTCCTGTCTTGAAATGAGGATTTTCCACTTCATTTCACATTTGAAAAGAAAATATGCCAAAGAGGTCGTCTTTGCTAGGAAAAAAAATTAAAAGAAAAGGAAAAAGAAAAAATTTCTATCCCTTATTTAGAAAAATGGATCAGAAGGAAAGAAAGAAGTATTTTAAAAATAAATGTTTTGACTCAAAGGCACATGGATTCCTTCCATCTTCCCCATTTCAACAAAAGAGAAAAATGTATATGTTTGAAAATAGCAGATAGCAGATTTTGACAAAAGTATAGCAGATTTTGACAAAAACAAAATATATAATCATCCTCTTATTTTCAAGAAATGAAAAGAAATCATTTATAATTCTTTTCTGTCAAACAACATTTACACCTCATTGTTTCTAATTTAACAAATATAAATGGCCACAGATCAAATAAAGTGAAGACAAGCTGAATTTATTCCCATTTATATAGGTTGTCATAGACCTTCAGGCTATGAGGAATGAAACTCCAAAATCTGTGTTCCTAAATGTACAAATGGAGTAACTGAAATCTTGCAAAGAAATATTAAAGAAAATATGTATTTAGTCATATTAGCAATAATAGAGAAAAACTATCTACCTTTTGGAATGGGGAATTCAAGCTAAAAACTATTTTTTAAAACCTCAAAACTAATGGGCATGTGTTATATTTGTAAAGTGAAGGTAAATTGAGGGTGATGTTCTTGTGCATAACAGATTCCACACAGATGACAAAAAACACAACCTTGCTAATTTGGAGTCTAGAATTATTGGTCTTAAAATATATCGAGTGACCATAATATGGTAGTTCTCGTCCTTGTAGAAGAGATAAGGTATATATGTTTGCACATATACCCATACACTCAGATAGTATTATAAGAAAATGTAATTTGAGAGACTTAAATTTCAATGAATTGGAAAATTTAATGTATTCCAAGTTCGGGTCATGGAGCTTCAAAATAAAGGCATTTCCAGGTTGGTTTTCACAAATTGCTAGGCAGTGGCACTCAGGGGCTGAGTCTCCTTGCATCATTCTCAGTGAGGAAGACACTGTAACAGCTGGTGGTTGGCGTGGCGAAGTGACTCCCCACGTTCAGGAGTCAAGAGAGGACAGAAATAAGCCATAATTGAAAAGAGTATAAAAAAGGAATGTACATACGTGTATAACTTTGCTGTACAGCAGAAATTAGCACAACATTGTAAATCAACTATACTTCAATTTAAAAAAATTAAAATTAATAAAAAGAGAGATGTCTGAGCATGAAGACAGCTCTAAATGACAAGATACTGCAGAGGTGCGAAAGGCTCTTAATGACGAATGCACATCTAGAGGGGTAATGGGCTAACAGACTTCAGGAGCTACAGATTCTAGGATCTGTGCCCATTTTTGAGCAATCTCACCAAAGTTCTTGAACTTGAGTCTATTTTCCGTGGGAATACGTATTCAAACTAATGTGAGAAAAATGGAAAACCACATAAGACCAACCATTATATGAAGCAAGGATGCCTGTAAGGCCTTCTGTGAAAGGTCCTTCTGTCCTTACTAAGTTCTCTTGGTGAATATTTTGAAATATTTGTTCCTTTTATAAAAAGTGTTACTTTGATCAGGAGATGAAACTACTTTGAATACGGTGGTAATGAAGATGGGGGAGAAGGTCAGATATGTATCAAATAGACCTTTCTTCTGAATCAACCATCTTTCCTTTTTCCTTTTTCAAACTAAAAAAGAAATCTTAATTTTGGTGATGAAAGTCCATTCAAATTAATTCTAGAGGACTACTTTATATGATTTCACTATGTTGAAATGTCATTGTCTATATTTTGCTTGAAATAAGTGTCATAGAAAATAGTTTTGCAGTTTTGTTATTTTATTTTTGGCTGTGTTGGGTCTTCACTGCTGCACGCAGTCTTTCTCTAGTTGTGGCGAGCAGGGGCTTCTCTTGTTGCGGAGCACGGGCTCTAGGCACGCGAGCTTCAGTAGTTGTGGCACTCGGGCTCTAGAGCACAGGCTCAGTAGTTGTGGCGCACGGGCCTAGCTGCTCTGTGGCATGTGGGATCTTCCTGGACCAGAGATCGAACCCATGTCCCCTGCACTGGCAGGCAGACTCCTATCCACTGAGCCACCAGGGAAGCCCAATTTTTGTTATTTTGTTGTATCATGATTTCACCTGCAAACATCTACGGGTATGGTCTCAATTATGATTTTTATTCAGTGAATACTGCTCTGAAAACAGCCAATGTAAATCCAAGTTCAGGAAGCCCAGTTTTGGGGGCAAGAGATCAGGTTTTCCTGTTAGAGAAACCTGCATTGCGTCCTGGCTCTGCCACCTTCCAGCTGCAAAACCACAGGCAGGTTACATAAGTATCCTCTCTCTGACTCAGGTAACTCATCTGTAAAAGTGGTTGAGAGCAGTTCCCAATCCACAGGCTGATGAACAGCATTAAATGTGATGATGCACGTGCAGAGTCAGGAACAAACACTTGCTAATATATACAAGCTGTTACATTCGCCATAATTTAAAAAGGAGTATTTTTTTAAATACTTTTTGCACTCTCCTCTTGCTTTTTTTGGCACTATCCTTATCTCCAACTAATGACATTTGCCTCGTAGGAGTCTAAAACAGCATCTATAAGTGTTGCAAGCATTCACAATAAAGGATTTTGAAAGAGACAAGTTACAGGTGAAGAAAACACTAAAATGTGGGCATAAAATTCTGTGATTTTAGAACATACAGGTCAGAAAGAAATACATGTATACACACATACATAGGTATGTGGGCACACACGTGTCTCTAAGCAGGACACCTATTTTTTTCCACTAATCAAAAAATAAATTAAAACCTGCAAAATTCAAGGTGATTTCCCTTTCATCTAATCTTTACTTTTCCCTTAAATACTCATATAAGTAGAGGACTACTTTATATGGTTTCATATACTCTCCACCCCATTCCACCTTTTCTCGCCACCCTCCTATTTCATTTTTACTAGCAAACTTTGCCTGCCAGCTTTGAACAAAGTGACGTCCATGGGCTATATTAAAGGAAGGGACAGCCAACAGCCTTCTTTACAAATACAATTCGGGCACACTCTCTCCCCAGAATGATAAACTTATCCCCACTCCAGTCCTCGGCGTGAAGCTACAGCAGTAATTCTGTCGGATGCCAAAACTGAAATGGATGTAGCCATGCCATGCCCAGCTCTGAGCTGTGGCTGTAATGAGATTTGAATGGGAAACCCCGGACACAATAAATCCACACCATATGTGACCGTTTCCTGTGTCAGTTCCTTTCTCATAACCAGTGGAGACTTTTTTTCCCCCTCTCATGACCCCACACCACGACTCTGAAATCTTTCATGGCTGCTTATGGGCCGCAGGCTCTTTCCAGCAGTTGTATAAATAAATGAATTTGACAGCAAACATCATAACAGTTAGCAGTAATGTGTGTTCGCCACAAGTGCCTATACTGCTCAGTGGAGAAATGGCAGAGGAAACAGCTTGTTTTGTCACCTAAACAAAAGTAGTTTCATTTGACAAGTGGTGAAAGAATTAGTCAAATAAACTTGAAATCCACTGGGACTATTTTTGCCAACTCCTCCTGCCGGTGAAATGTTCCCAGCTTCTCAATGCCCATGACTCATGAGAGATAAATTCCCGCCCTTTATTCTGCGATAAAGATCTGGGCTGGGAATACCAAACCTTTGGCTGATATTTTGTATTAATCTGCTTTGCAAGGCAAGACTGTCATGTATGGGAACTCAAGTACAGCAGGGGGTTTTCAAGGAGGCTTGTGGCAGACAAACCAAGGACACTTCAGGTGGGAGGGAGAAGAGTGACAATAATGACCCAGCTCATTGATGACCTGTTGACAGCAAACTGAAGCCTCTGAGTGCTTCCTTTTCTTTCACATTCCTTCATTCCAGAAAGAGAAATGTCTACACCAGACAGTTGCTGAAAGAAAGGGGGTTAGCATTTTCCCTGTATCTCCACAGTCCCAGGAAAATGCAGTTGCCTCTATTCAGTGAATCTGTGGTCAATTTAGATAAACACCAAAACAGCACAGATTTTCCTACATGACATGGGTTGATTGTTTTTAAGTCCTTAAATTTTGCTGCTTCTTCACTGGCATCTCAATTCTAATCCAATTGTCCCAGCTGTGAAAGATGTCAGAGCACAGTGGTTATTCCTACAGTTGCTGGTTATTTATGGATTCTGGTGCAAACTGCGGTGGTTCAAATCTTAGTTCTGCTACTTACTCTCTGTGTAATATTAGGCAAGTAACAACTTCACTGTGCCCTCAGTTTCCTCCTTTGCAAAGTGGGAAGAAAAATGGAATGGTAACAAGCTCATAAGGCAGCTGTGACGATTAAATGTATTTTAAAAGGTTCAGAACAATGCCTGGGACATAATCAGTGGTATTATCATCATTATTATTATTCCAAACAAAGAAACTTAGACAATAGTCTCTTTAGAAACACTAGAGCTTTTCTCTGTAATAGCTTGATATTGGCAGTTAATCTGAGAAATGAAATTTGAAAACATAGCACCTTCAAGTAAATTACAATTAATTTCAAGGTATAGTACAACAGTACTTTAAATAAAAATATCATCTGGACCTTGAAAGTACTTTTTTTACATGTAGGTTATTCTCACTCTTTTTAAGTGGTCCTCTTTATCATGGTCAAGTAACCTTTGCCTTTAGAATCTTCTCATATTAAACTGAAATATCACTGATTAGGAGGATGAAGGTTAAGGGCTATCACCAACTAAGGGATCCTAGTTCAGGTATATGTTTTGTTCTCTGTTTTTTACCTTTTTGAAATGTAATTATTAAAATGGCTTACTGAAGTGTTTTGCTGTCTGATAATATGCAAAAAATGCCCTAAAATTCTAGAAGGTATGGATTATAATCAATATGAGCAGATATTTCCATGTATAGAGAGCCTGCTACCTGTATAATAGATTCCTAGTGTCTCTGTTTTAACTGACAGATCCACTTGAATATACATTTCTCTATATCTAGTCAAACTCCTCCTATGGAGAAAAGTCAGATATATTAATGAGTTGAAGTGTGTAAAAATAAAGGCACTCATTAAGTTTTGCTCTTAGAGCAGTTAAGTACCAATAAAACTTAAAAGAGGTGAGTCAACGGAAGGCACAGAACCATTTGACTTTATAAAACAACGGTGAACCAGGAGGGGGCGAGGTGGGGTTGGTTTGATTTGGGGAGGGAGGTAGGTTTTGCTAGAAAACCAGATACACAAAGTGACATCATCCTGTGGTACAATGGGTTTAAGTGAGACTCCATCTATAGTAAAATGAACCGAAAACCCCATCTGTCACTGCTCCCTGTGACCAGGCTGCACTGCGACATCAGGAAACTTCTCAAAAACTGGCCTGCGAGAAAATGACTTGTCCCCTAGGCAATTTCACTGTTGAGGAATGTCATCTGATACAATGCCTCTCTTGCTCCTTCCAAATCCCTTTCCAAGGTCTGCTTCCAGGGTGCATATCCTGACTCACTTTAGGATCCCCAAAGGTGAAGGTACATGGCCCCCAGGGCTGCGTAAACAGAGCTGGGCAGCGTCCTCTTTGACTACCCAGCCACTTCCACCTCCTGTTACGGAGCAAATGAACACTGCACCTTGTAGTCTGATTTTCTGAGTTAAGGAGAAAATTGAGGGGACAGAGAAACTTAAAAGACCTGTAGGTTTAATCAAGCATTGTGGAGCTGTGAAAATAACTGCTCAGCTATTCTTCTTCATTTTCCAGGTATGTGTGTGAACACATGTAAGGCCGGGCTTACCTCGGGAAGTGACAGGCTTGTACTTCCCCATCCTCTCGTGGTTGAGTAGAATCATTAGTTAGCCGTTAGTCATTGAGCAGAGGTACCAAGTGTCCCTTTCTATGCAACTTAAGTGAAACAGCTGGCAAACCACAGGCCATAGGCCAAATCCAGCCCACTGGCTATTGTTGTAAATAAAGTTTTATTGGAACACAGCCCATACTCATTTGTTTATGCACTGTCAACTACAGTAACCTCTGATTTTGCACTGCAGTAGCAGACTTGAGTCATTGTAACGGAAACTCTATGGCCTGTGAAGTTGAAAATATTTACTATCTGGCCCTTTATAGAATATATTTGCCAACTCCTGCTCTAAAGAGTTCCAAGTTTGTCACTAAGACAGTGACCAGCAAAGTACAAGATGAAGGTTGATTTCTCAGACTGGGTCCCTGCCAACCAGAGACAAATAAGAAGTGTAAGCAAGAAATAAACCTTGGTGGGTTTTTTTTGATGTACTGAGATTTGCAGAGTGTGTGCTATGGCATCCTAATCTAGGCTACCCTGATGGATACAGCATCTTTGCTCTTCTCATATGTATCCTTTTCTCTGAACATACATAATATATCCAGCTTTAGGAAAGCGAACAAAGAGCATAAAAGGACTTTTGTTGTTGTTGTTGTTCCTCAGGAGACAAGATGAGGACATGAAATGTTTGAATTCTCAGTTAACGTTTGGCCTAGAACTTTCTAAACATAAATATTCTTTACATAATTGATCCTGATATTTGCTTCCAATACCTGAGAATCAATCTTCTCTGTTAAAGCTCCTTGAAAAACTAGTCCCCTGGATCTCTGCAAATTTACTTTCTTTGCCATAAAATTTCCTCAATATACTGCACAGAGAAGGTTATTAACGTCAATGGGGGGAAAGATTTCCGTAAGCCCAGAACTGAAATGCTCGTGTCTTTCAGAATGAGTTCTTGCATTTGGGCTTTAGGAGTTTTAATATGGGTGAAAAAATGCATACAGATGGCCCAACTTGCTCATTTTGCTATATCTAGATCTTCTCCTTTGGAAGAATAAGAAAAGGTCCATTTGGGGGGCAGAAAACATGGTCCTTTTCAACTTCACAGAAGGACAAGTAGAGTAGACAGCCTGCTGCTCTTTGGAAGCAGGAAGTGATGGAGACACCTTGAGAGCATTGTGTTCCTGGTGTCAGACACTGAAAGGGGAGCCAAGGGGTATCTTGCCAAGAGAAGTGCTGTGATCAGATGGAGAGAGACACTGGTGTGAAATGTCGATTCCAAGTTATTTTCTTCCTATTCCTGGTAACCTTTGACAACAGACGGATCACTATGCACCTCAGTTTCCTTATCATGCATGCAAAACAATATACATGGATATTGACCTACAGTGAGATGGCATAAACGTTAACTGCGCTAATGTCTAGGAAACGTGGCAGGGGAAAACGGGTTGAGAGAGGAGGCAGCCACCCAAGCAATCTGCTCACTGAGGGCAATAAATAGGAGCCAGGAGGGAGAGTGGATGGGAAACATGATCAGGTTGACCAGACACTGTTCAGTCACTTGAACAAATAAGTTGTTAGGATTCTTACAAATAAGGCAACAGACCAGGGCCTTGCAGGTAAGCAACTTCCAAGTCATCTCTTAAATTCAATGTTTCCTTTTGAAAACGGGTGCAACACAATTCAGCAAGGTGAAAGTGTTTTAAGGACATTTTGGAATTCAACTTTGAGTAACAAAACATAGCTAGATTACTGAGACGCACAAGTGGCACCAAATAGTCAGACAGAAAAATAGTGCAAGTGAACTTATTTACAAAACAGAAACAGACTCACAGGCACAGAAAACAAACTCATGGTTACCAAAGGGTGGTGGGGGTGAAGGGAAGGGAGGGATAAATTAGGAGTTTGGGATTAACACATGCAAACTACTATATATACAATAGATAAACAACAAGGATTTACTGTATAGCACAGGGAACTATATTCAATACCTTATAATAACCTCTGATGGAAAAGAATCAGAAGAAAATAGAATATAGATATACACACATATATAGGTCTATAACCGAATCACCTTACCACACACCTGAAATTAACACAATATTGTAAATCAACTTTACTTCAATAAAAAAAAACAGAAATTTTCATCTCCCTTTAAATTCTACCCTTCCACTTGTTTACCCTATCTTGGAAAAAAAAAAAATTCAGACAGAATGGCTATTTATAGCAAAGGCTTTACACAAAATGGGAGACAAAGTAGTGGCTGGAGCTATGAAAACAGGTACTTCAAAAAAGATCTACAAATGCTAACAAACACTATATACAAGCTTAACATGAAAAGGATAACAGATTAAGCAAAACTTTAGTTATACAAAACCATATATAAGATTTTTTTAACATCTTTATTGGAGTATAATTGCTTTACAATGGTGTGTTAGTTTCTGCTGTATAACAAAGTGAATCAGCTATACATGTACATATATCCCCATATCTCCCTCCCACCCTCCCTATCCCAACCTTCTAGTTGGTCGCAAAGCACCGAGCTGATCTCCCTGTGCTATGCGGCTGCTTCCCACTAGCTATCTATTTTACGTTTGGTAGTGTATATATGTCCATGCCACTCTCTCACTTTGTCCCAGCTTACCCTTCCCCCTCCCCATATCCTCAAGTCCATTCTCTACGTCTGTGTCTTTATTCCTGTCCTGACCCTAGGTTCATGAGAACCATTTTTTTTTAGATTCCATATATATGCATTAGCGTTTATAAGCAGTTGCATACTGTGGTTTGCATATAGGGATCCTTCGAGATAATCTCTTCAATTTGGATGAAGGCTGGTATAGAATCAGGAAATCGATAGCCATCCTGAGCATTACCTTATCATCTTGGATTTTTGTAAATTCTGGGGGCAGGTGGGTGACGGAAAGAGAAAACAGGAAAAGAATTTCATTTTCTAGTTCCTTCATTGCACTGGTTTAACGCTATTAAGCTTTTATCATTATCCTGATAGGATCTAGACCTTGGGAACATGATAGTGAACAATAAAAGGAGAGACACAGTGTTTGCCTCCATGGGACTGACTTAGTCACGTTTCTAGTAACAAATGTGCCTCCTCTTTTAGAGACAGTGAGCTCGTGAGCAGTTTGAGTACAGGTATCTGCCCCACTTCCTCTTGGTGTGTCTCCCTCCTTCCCATACACTCACATCTGTGCCTGATACACACACAGAGGGAAGAAACATCAAAACTTCCTGACCATGTACTATGCGCCAGGCCCTGTGAGAGTCATTCAACATGTCACATTTTATTTAATCGGCACGACAAACACAGAGGTATGTTTTTATGGCTTCCATTTTCCAAACAAGGAAACAAACCTGAAGTTGGGCTTGAAGGACTCTAAAATGGCAAAGCCAGACCTTAGCCAGCCTCAATCCCGGTGTCACTACCAGATGCACAGCTGCCAGGGGTCCCACCCACCCACCCTTCATCAGGCTGGCATGTGAGTAGAGACAAACTTTCCATTTCGTTAAACAGTTGAGATTTGGGGGTTATCTGTTAACTGGAGTTAATTGCTCTGCCCTACACAATGTTCATCTTATACCTAAGTAAATGAAGTCAATTTTAAAAGTGAATCGGTACACAGAGGCAAAGAACAAACAAGGTTAAGGTCCCAGTTGGTTTAGAAGGATTAGTAAGAGGAAAGGCCAAAGGCCCTGCCTCTCTGACCTAGACTGTATCTACCATTTTAAAGAGGCTCCATTTCATAAGAGTAGTGGCTTTCCTGTTTAGAAGTTCACTGAGAATTGACTACAAAAGAGTTCTGCCCTCCTAGGTGATCTCCACTCAGTGGCCAGCTCAAAATTTATGCAGGAGCCCTTAAAGCCAGCTAAGGATTCAGAGCCTCACTAAGGTCTGGAATACAAGAGTTCCAGCAGCATCCTACACGCCAAGAAAGAAAGTCAAAAGCTACAGGCAGCTAGTTTGAACTTTCAAAAAAGTTTGGCAAAAGGGCAAGAACATATTTTTAATTCCTAAGGGATAGCTCATGTGCTTTCCGTTGGACCTGCTCTGTGTCAAAGGCCAATTTCCAACCATTACGATACTCTAAGTTAGTTACATGAATATTATGTTTAGACACATTCACACACTGGGTCAAAAGCAAAATTAGACCGTATCTGTCATTGGGGAGTTTATCCTTCCACCAACTACAAAATTCTCTTTGTTTGGATTCAAGGCTGATTTCCCCTAAAATACAGGATTTTCCAGATAAAACTAGCCACTGGTCTTTCAAGAATGGTTTTCCAGGTTAATAAGAGCTGTCTCCTGGGAAAATATTACACCCCATAATGCACCTGGTCAATCCTTTGGTGTCATTCACATTGTTAGGGGTAAGAGTGGGAGAATTCCTTCCTGTCCTCTGAGACAATCATTTTATGCCCCAAAGCTTCAACCTCATTATTCTTATCTTACGGCATAATTACAATGTTATTATTGGTCATAAAATTAACCAGATTTTCTTCTCTTTTCTGTTCCTCTTCAACATTTGACTCCCTGACCTTCCTCAGCTGAAAAGTCTATGGACTTATTATGCACTAAGTGTAGAAGTATTTCCTCTTATTTGTTTTAAATTTTCCCACTGTTCATTTCATTGAGAGCATACTTGTTCTCATATTGTGAAATGGGGTAAAGAAAAAAATAAAAGAAGAAGAATTTCCACTACTCCTTTGAAATGTGAAAATGTTTACTCTTGTCTCCCAGTGATTCTAAAACTTTTCACTTTTGTCATCTCACTATCCAGAGGTCCTACTCTGCGTTGACTTCACCCTGTAGGTCCATGGTTAACCTTATAATCCAAGCTTCTTTGCCAGTTGCTCCACTGTACTCTGTGCAAACTTCACCTCACTATTTTCCAAAGCAACTTCTTTGCCAAAATGGCCAAAAAGGTTTCACTCCAAAGGCTGGTGCCCATCTGTAGCAGTAGTTGCTAAAATACAGTCTTAGGAAAGGCAATGAGACCATGCAAAGAGTCATTAGAAAAAGTGTTGCGATAGATGAGTAGTCTGCTGGGATGAGGGGTGTACCTACGGTGGGTCTTCAACAAAATTTACTCTCAATACAAATACCACTACATCTGCTATGCAAACATCTTGCTCAATAGAACTTATGTGAACCAGAATTTCATGGAACCAGAATCTCAACCCTAGTCCACCCACTATCCAGAATTCTATCCAAATTCTGTTCTACCAATGCACATCCTTTTAAGCAGCTAAAAATATTTTCCTAATATTCTTTCCGTGCTAATCACTGGCTGGCAAAATGTATTCCATCATTTACTCTAAAGTTGAAAATTATAATCACTGGCTGATAAGAATCATTATAAATTGACTAAAATTGAAAGTGTTGTCCCAGATGGATGGCAGCTTTGGCTGACACCAACTAAATCTTACTTTCCTGAATTCAGAAAGGCAGTAAAGATGCAGGATGAAAAGCCTTTTGAACAACTGATTCATGCTCCTTCATAAAGATGGACTTTATATGTGAAGGGAGTTAGACTTGATAATCCTTAAAACCACACCAAAAGCTGGATTTCTTTGCAAAAAAACAGGGTGCCTTACGTCTGACCTCATCTTTTGATAATTTTCCTTTCCAACACTCTGCTCAGACCATTCACCCTCTTTGGGGCCTTGGACAAGGCAATCTCTCCACTCTTCTCCCAGCTTAGTCATGTGGCCCATTTCTACACCTTTTTTCACTTTTCTCACATGTTTCCCCCTCCATGAAGCCCACCTTGATCAGCCTATCCTCACACATGCTCTTGTTGTCTCTTATGATGCCTTGCATTTTAACATTTTGTCCATGGCATTTTTCACTTTCTAACCTAGTAGATACTTCACTTATCTTTTACGGAAATCACCTACTGTCTCTTGCCTCTGGAAAGTAAGCTTCATGAGGGCAAAGATCTTTGTCTCATCTTACACTTATGTACCCCAACTAACTGACATCTTAGTCCAAAGATCTTGCCATAACATGATGCTCTTTGTGTTTCCTGTAAAATGAGTAGTGGGTAGACTTATGAGTGAATAAATCAACCAAGGCTTGACTCTGTAATCATCAAAGTGACCCTGAAATTACTGTATTTTCATATTTTCAAACCATGTGGATTAATACCCAAAACATTTTTAATGAGAACATAGAAGAGGAGCTAAATTCTCAGACTGAATTCTACAATTACAGCCTCAAGGGCCATCCACTTGAATTAATCAAAAATGCCACTAATTAGCTAGACTTAAGCAAGGGCTGGTGTGAGGCAATGTGACTTTTTTATGTCACGTGTCACCTGGATTACATTTTCTTTCTGATATACAAGCCATTGGTCAGGATTTGACACTGTGGATTTATCTGATGAAGTGTGCAGAAGAGATTGGTTTGTTAATTTCTAAGCATGATCTAGAATCATTTTATGAGTGTTTCCACCTTTACTGAGCAAATCAATACTTCAGTGTTTCAAGTATATAACGGTATGTTTTATTAAACATAGTCCCATATTGGGAACAAGGGGATTTGGGTTCCTTTGTTTTGCCAAAATCCACCATTCTTAAACAAGTTGCCTTAGCTCTCAGAGCTTCAAATTTACCATCTTAAAAATGAGATTAGGCTAAATAAGTTATTGTTGAGATCCCTTTCAATGTTCACATCAAAAAGGATTTTATCACTTACACATCATGCTACTAGCCCCTCAAATGGCCGTACTCTGGCCCTTTCATTTCTCTGATATCTTAGAAAGGAAACTCATCTCTCCAACCAAACCTCCTGCCTTACAAAAACAAATGAACAAGCAGGCAAACTCCTTGTGTTTATACTCCTGCTGTACCTATTCCTTTACCTCCTTGAAACTTTAGTCTTGGTTCTTCACCCTCTCCTCACTTCCTTCCATTTCTTACCTAATGGTACTTCTTCCTACTCCTTCCAGTAATCCCAACATCTCCTCCCTCATTCTTCTCCCATGTCTACATATAAAATCCCCATCCTTGACAAAGCTATGCATCTATTTCCATCACTTTTGCTCCTGGGAAGTTTAAGAATTCTGTAGAAAATCACATAATTAAAAAGAAACTTCCAGTTGCAAAATAAATGAGTTATGAAATGTACAATGTAGGGAATATAAATAACTAAGTAATATCTTTGTGGTGACATATTGTAACTAGACTTGTGGTGATGATTTTTGAAATGTACAGGGAAAAAAGTCACTATGTTGTAAAACAGGAACTAATAGAGTGTTGCAGGTCAATTATGCTTCAAAAATAAACACTCATAGAAAAAGAGGTTAGGTTTGTGGTTCCCAGAGGCCAGGTTGGAAGGAGGGGAATTGGATGAAAGTGGTCAAAAGGCACAAACTTTCAGTTACAAGATAAATAAGTACTAGGGATGTAACATACAACATGATAAATATAATTAACACTGCTGTATGTTATATATGAAAGTTTCTAAGAGAGTAAATACTAACAGTTCTCATCACAAGATAAAATTTTTTTCTATTTCTTGAATTTTGTATCTATTTGAGGTTACAGATGTTCATTAAACTTATTGTGATAACAGTTTTTGATGTATGTAAGTCAGATCATTATGCTGTACATCTTAAAGTTATACAGTGCTATAGGTAGATTCTATCTCAATAAAACTGGAGGAAAAAATACAAATAAAAATTACAAGCATAAAACAAGAATAAAAGCTCACATAACTGAGAACTGTATCATTTGGTGCTATCACAAATATTTTATCTGCAACCTCAGTTGAGCCTTCAGTATTAACCAAGCCCTCTTCCATTCACCGCTAGTTAAAGTTCTCTTCTGTTCAAGGATTTAGTTGCCCCTACGCTCTCATATTAATGACCAAGTCACCGACTTCACAAATAAATCTGGGGACACGAGGAACTAATTTTCCTACATTTACTCCTAACATTTTCAAATATTCACTCTTCTTTTTCTTCTTCTCATCTGACTCAAAGAAATGGGTATCTTTCCTCTTTCCCAAGCTAACTTCTATATGGGCGACCTCAGCCCTGTCTCCTTCTCCTTGAAAGTCACAAATTAGCCTCATCAACTGCTGCTCGTTTCTTGGGTCTTCAAACCTCTTCCCCATTACCTGGAAGCATGTATAAGTTTCCCACCTTCCTTTCTTTCCGTTTACTCTCACATTCCTTGAAAAGACAGGTTTTCTTTTTATTTTGTTCTATTTATTAATTTTTCTCATCTTCTAGATGGGTCTCAATCCACTGAAATCTACATTTTGCCCAACTCACTCTATTGATACTATTCTCAGGGATGTTACTAGAAGCTTCAGTTCCAGTTCTAAGATCCAGTTGCTTTTTTCTGATTTAATCACAGTTGGCTTCATTATAGCACTTGTTGTTCTTCTTGAAATACTTTTTTGTCCTAATTCCTAGGACATCTTTATCTGCTATTCCTCTTACCCCTGTTTCTCCTCAACTGCTGTTGTTGTTTGGGGGGCCTCCTTCATCCAACCCTTTAAGGGATCGTATTCTTCAGGGTTCACTTCTCTGTCCTCATCTTACAACACATATGCCCCCTGTTTGTATGCCCCTCACATATAAACAGAACGAGAGAGAGAGAGAGAGAGAGAGAGAGAGAGAGAGATTGATTGATTCATGTGCTAATGGACCCCAAACTCATCATCTCTCCTGAATGACAGAACTGAGTGTCAACTACCCTCTCTTTCAAGGCATTACACACACCTCAAACACACCCACTGTCCTGCAGCCCTTCTATGCCTCAATATGAACTACATGCTCGTTATCTTCTACGTAAGAATGATTAGAGCTAAGAAACCCAGAAGGTAACGTCCCTTATCACATATGTAAGTTTATAGGGAGAGGTTCCTATAGAATAACTTCTAACATTGAAACCCTGACCGTATGCCCGAGACTGTGGGGAGTGGTTTTACAAGCATTGTGGTAAGTCTAACCATAACAATAAACCTAAAATGTCTATACAATTTTCATCTCCGTCTAAAGATGTGGAGACAGAGTAAAGAGAAACTTGCTGAACAAATATGTGATAAAGACAGGACTCCCAACCAGCCCGCCTGGAGGCAGAGCTGCTCAGTGTGTGATGCTGCGTCCAGAAGTATATGCAGCTTCATGTAAGGCACCTGATGACCGTGGTACAGCCGTTCCCCCCTTTGCCCATTGAAAACCATCGCAATAATAATAATAATAGCAGGCTACCTGTATCGAGTGATTTTAATGTGATTCATACAGCTTTAAGTGCTTTATAAGCGTCAACTCATTGAATCTTCACAATGACTCTGTGGCATAGGTACTACTATTACTCTCCTTTTACAGATGAGGGAAATGAGGCATATATGGTTTAAGCATCTTTTCCATTTTTCAGTAGCTTGAGGAAAGTGAACATAAGGCAGTCTGTTCCAAAGCCCATGTCCTTGACCTCTATCCTACACTCTCCAGCTCTTTAAGCATTTTACTGTGTTTCTTAAAATAATATTGAGTGCTGGTTCCTATACATCCCTTCCTCCACTCGCACCATCACCAAAACACCTGACTTTATCCTAATAATTATAGCCCTGTGGTCACGACGCTTACTTGTATCTTTTCTCCCTCTCCCTGTTTTGGCTTGTTAATGTATAGCAATGTCTGCAAATGTTTTCTTTCTCAGTTCCCACAAAACCCTTCCATATTCAGTTTCATTCTGGATCATCTAATTTTATTGATTCTTTTTCACAAGCCACACACTCCCAATACCATAAAAAAATAAACAAGAAAAGCCAAAAAGTAAACACTTGATCCAATTACCATTCTCTCCATATAGCCTCCTAAGTTGATGGTGATCGTGTAACTTATTGTTCAAACCAAGACACTTTTGAGAGTGGATGTATTACAATTACACTGGAACAGCAGGTATGGACAACTTAGGTTGTCCTGGGCAAACCAAGAGGTATGGTCAAATCACTTCTGACACACAGAGGACAATTTAGCTACACAACCACATTGTGACTAAAAGAGATTTCCTAGCTAACAGCTTCCCCACTGGCAATGATATCATGTCTTCTTCCAATAGCACTGGCTACAGAAGAATCAGAATTCTGCTGGGGCCTTCGAATAACAACAAGCACAAAGAAAACAATCTTGCCAAAATTTTAAAACAAAAAATGAAGAATAAAAGAATAAGCCTTAAGGTTCTAAGTCTATTATAACCAATAGCAAGTAGACAGAACTGAATAAAAATGGACTTAAAAGTATTTAGTAATATTTCTTTAAATCAGCAGGGTTTAAAGAACAGAGACCTTACTTCTTAAAGTCTTTCCAACAAAATCCTCAGTTAAATCTTATTGAAAACACTCATTTCTTGTTAAATAAACATTATCTAATGAACAAAGGATTTTCACAAAATCCTTTCATATCTTGTTATTCTCAAGTATAAATTAAAGCTTTTAACTTGTCTTTATAATGCAACCTCAGTGTCAACCCTCTAACCTTTCTCCATAGTATTTAATACTGCTATTTCTGAAACATAAAGAACAGCCACGTTGCCAAAAAAAAAAAATAGAAGAAGAAAAAGAAGATGAATAATATATGAAATGAAATCCTGACTTCGTAATTTATTAAATTGGTAATGATCAAGAAATAACTTTGACCTATTCAACCTATTTTCAGGGTTCATTGTTATAGTTCTTCAGATTAAAACAATGTTGCATTTACCTGTCTCAGAAATTGATACTCGAGAACATTTTTTCATAGATCGTGAAAATAACTGATGGCTATTTAATATCACTGGTTTAAAATAACAATATGGATATATGTGAATATCTCTGAGAAGTATATTAATTATAAATTTCTAGGTTTTGTAGAGACTTTAACGAGCCTGAAATTCTATTAGGTAACAGTGAATTCTAGAAAAGAAATCTTAATCCCTTCTCTTCCCTGCTCTACTATCTTGTATCTGTTGTACATCTGGATAAGAAAAGTAAAAGAAAAATGGCACAAGCCCAAAGTGAAATTTTGAAGTAAGAAACATTTGCCTTTGATGGCCTTCCTGGCCAGGAAGAAGAAAACCTCTCCTGCTTTTGGGCTCCCAAAACTGTTCTCTGTTCCTACAGAAGAAGAAAGAATCTGCCATTCTTATCTGAATTGTCATGAAAATTTGTTCTAACAAGTTGGCACCCCCAGTTTGCATTTATAAGTTTAACTTTTAAACTCTCTAGTGGATTTGAAAGTTTATCTTCATGCAAAGGAATGCAACAAGCTTTCAAGCAGTGCTGTGATTTTTAGAAAAGGGTCTTCCCCAGTCTGCAAACCCATAGCACTCTGAAGGTGGATCTGAATCCAGTTCTGCTTTAAGGATTTGGCAGTGATACAGACACTAAATTAGCCAAGGGTGCTTGTTGGTCTATAGCCCATAGACCCATTATTGATCCCCAGGAAAGGGACAAATGGGACTGAAGATTTTTAGAAGGTGAGTTCTCAGGAGCAGCACAGCCAGATTCACGAAAGCCATCATGAGCACCACCCAGCAAGGCAAAACTCTGTCCAAACTTTTTTGGATAAAAATCACCCAATCCAAGGACTGAGATACCCATCCTGTCCCCGTGCACTTTCCCCTGCACAACCCACTGTATATAGTCATCTCCTGGTCCAGATACCCTCCTATTTACTATCTCATTATAAAAAGTTTATTTTCAAGATCCAGAATCCAGAGAGAGACAAATCAACAGGATTTTTCTGCTCTAAACCCCCTCAAGTTTAAGATCAAACAGCTAAAGAGAGGATTAGCAAAACAGAAGTTAGAGGTGAAACATAAAACTGTAGCCCTGGAGAACTGTCAGGGGCAGCAAGAGAACCCCAGCTGGTGGGACACGTGCTCCAAACACTGAGAGCCGTTGATGGTGGGAGATGAGGAAAAACCGATGACCGATCCTTGAAAACTATAACAGAGAAGAGAGGAAAACAATGCTTAGTCTCATAGGTTAAAAAATAATACTAGTAATAGTCCTCTTAATAAGCTGCTTTGCATGTGTGCCTAATCAAACATGCTATGAAATAAGTGTAATGCGTATCATGAAATTTGTGGTCAACACGCATTGCTTTGCAACTTGCCTGATTCCAATAATAAACACCCTCCCTTTCTGCCCTGAGTCTGACTTGAGCAGTCCCTTGTGAAAATCCCCTCAATATATTCTCTGCACCTATCATATTCAAGGCATTGTGTTTGACGCTCAAAGCACACCTTCTGTACTTTATAGAGCAGGGGTTCTCAATCTTGGCACAACTGACATGCTCGACTGGACAGTTCTTTGTTGTCGGGAGTGTCCTGGACATTGTAGGATGTTTAGCAGCATCCCTGGCCTCTACCCACTAGATGTCGGTAATTACACCTCCAAGCCCCCAGCTGTGACAACCAAAAATGTCTCCAGATATTGCCAAACGGCCCCTGGGGGTTAAGCATCCCGGTTGAGAAAACACTGCTGTAGAAAATTCTCTATATACCCTATCCTTAGGTTATTTACTTCTCATGTGGTGTAGTTGCCTCCTTACCAAACAAACACCTCAGCTAGAACTCTGCTTATAAACAACAGCAACAGCAAATATTCTCATTGAGCAGGAAGCCTAAATTCCAATTCCTGCATGTTCGTAAAAGGATATGTCTCTCACCTGGCTTTCATTTTTAAAAAGTCTTTTTTAAGAAGATGTAAACGCTAAATAAGTTGCTGTTGACCCTAAAATAATGTCTATGCATTTAATATCTACCTAGGAGATAGGAAGGCAGAAAAGGATCACATTGTACCAGTCAATTAAACTGTTCCATTTTTAAGGAATCAAAGCAATATATTAGAAAGAAAATGGTAAAAAGTAACTGTCTAAAGAGTTACTAGTTGTCAATTATTTGGGAATAATTAGTTCTGAGACCATAGCACATAAAGCTCCGAACAGTCATCTTACAAACATGGAGAGGATCACTTGCTTTTCGCCTTATAAAATATAGGACTTCTAGAAGTATAAAACACGTTACATTATATGGGATTTTTACCTAGTCATTCTTGTAGCCTCATAGGGAAGTAGAAAAATCAAATCTTTGAGCATTAAATCAAGTGTGTCACAGCATTTCTTATCATTTGGGATCTAACCAGTATGGTCAAAACGGCCAAAATAAAATTAGATTTTGAAAATACAAATGAATTAATTGCACTAAAAGAAATTTCAGCCCAAGTTTCTCATCCACATCTCAACAATGAGAATCAACACTATGTGAAACAATGGTCAGATGCTTTATAAGAAAGATTTAAATGTCCCTCAAAAGCATCAGATAATTACCTAAGCCAGAAGCAAAATGTTAGACTAGGCAGACTAATGATCTGATCTAAGATGGTAATTCCCATGGTTCCTGAGGAGTACAAACATCCATCATTTAATAAATATGTGGTTTCCATTGGACTCCAGACTGGGTGAAAAAAAAATCTCAGCAGTGAGAAAATTGTCCAAGTTTTCCTGGCATATCAATATGCACGTCCCTTAAAGCAAGGCTATTTCTAACATAACGCATTTCTAATCTTTCTTTCAGATTCTGTTATATTAATTAATGCCAGAATAAGCACCAGAGGGGAAAATCTACATAACTGGACAATAAAGTGATGGCTTCAAACAAGATCTCGCAATTCTGTTTGTTGAATAAAAGTATAGGAGAGTTT
Source organism: Tursiops truncatus (assembly GCF_011762595.2). Lineage (NCBI taxonomy): Eukaryota > Metazoa > Chordata > Mammalia > Artiodactyla > Delphinidae > Tursiops > Tursiops truncatus. Next base: position 25,376,958 of record NC_047043.1, on the reverse strand, counting down.
CCTTTTTGATAGTACTACTTTCTTTTGTAAAAAGTATACTATAGCCTACTTTTCTAACTTTCCACCTCTCAGATAACTAGATCATGGCTTTTAAAACCCATGGTCTCCAGTTGTGATGCGCCTGGGAAGATACCACTTGACTGTAAGTAAGCAGCCATTGGTTATACAATTACTTAAATCTTACTAACTGAGAGATTTTTTTATGTTATTTTTTAAAATTACCATATGGTAATTTATTTTCTTTTGCTGTAAGGGTCTATGGATTTCAACAATGTATGGATTTGTGTAACTACCACAATTAGGATACAAAACAACTTGCTGATGCACCTAAAACCCCCTGTGCTACCCCATTATAAGACTATTCTCACCACACCCAGACCTCTGGCAATCGCTGACCTTTCACTGTCTTTACAGTTTTCCCATTTCCAGAATATCACATAGTTGAAATCATATAGTATGTAGCCTTTTCATACTGACTTCTCTCACTCCCACATGTCTTTGGGAATCATCCATCTTGCCTGTATCAGTATCAAAATGTATCAATAGTTTGTGCCTTTCTGTCTCTGAGTAGTATTCTGCTGCATGGGTATATGACAGCTTGCTTATCCAGACCCCTCGTGAAGGACATTGGGTTGTTTACAGCTTCTATCTCCAATAAAGCTGCTCTGAACATTTTAATGTAATAGGAAAGAACAAATCTGATTCCATGTTAGACCTGGTCTATTGCCTGTGCTTAGAAATGCTGGCTCTGCACATTTTTTAAAAGAATGTTGCCTATAGTCTGAAATATAAAGGATAGCCTATACTCAGGTCTCTGACCTTTACGAGTCCTTTCATATAGAGATAAAAAGTTGCAGAACAGAGAATAACATTTGTTTTATTGGAGGTTTATAGGATAATCCTGACCTGACCTAAGTGGACAGCTGCTAGAACAAAGGATCGGACACCAAGAAGTTTGCAACAACTAACCACACCTCTCCCTCACCTTGCCTTTAAAAGTGCTTTGCTGAAACCCTTCCAGGAGTTCAGGGCTTTTTGGGTATGAGCCACCCTTTCTCCCTGCATGGCCCTGCAATAAATCTTTCTCTGCTCCAAACTCCAACGTTTCAGTTTGTTTGGCCTCACTGTGTGTTGGGCGCACAAACTTGCACTTGCATTCGGTGGTAACAATACGTCTGCATGTTTTAGTGGGAACATAAGTTTTCATTTCTCTAGGGTAAATAACCAGAAAGAGGATTGCTGGGGCATATGTTAAGTATATGTATAACTTTGTAAGAAACTGTCAAACTGTTTTTCAGAGTATCTGTACAATTTTGCACTCCCACCACCAATGTATGAGAGTTCCAGTTGTTTCCAACACTTGTTATTACAGGTTGACAGTTTCAGTAAGAATTCTAGAATGACTTTATTTAAAAAATTTTTTTTAGCTTTTTAAAAAATTTTTTTATTTTATATTGGAGTACAGTTGATTAACAATGTTGTGTTAGTTTCAGGTATACAACAAAGTGATTCAGTTATACATATACATGTATCTATCCTTTTTCAAATTCTTTTCCCAATTAGGTTGTTATGGAATATTGACTTCCCTGGTGGTCCAGTGGTTAGGACTGGGCACTTTCACTCACGGGGCCCAAGTTCAATCCCTGGCCCTGGTCGGGGAGCTAAGATCCTGTACACCACGTGGGGCAGCCAAAAAAAAAAAATCTTTATCAACTGTTATAATATATTTTAGCACTCCAATTGGGAAATAGCATTATTTTCCAATAAAGGGTTTTGTAGAAAGTACTTTGATATCAAATATTTGAAACCATAATAAAATGTTTTATTCAATACTGTAATATCCTCTAAAATTGTATTATAAAATTGGTCAGGGGAGCTGTAATTGCTCTGAACTACTTACTTACTTCTTTTTGTATTTATGACAACTATAAAAATGTGCTGCATGCTTTTGGGGCTGCTGCAAGGACCAGAACCACACTCATCAGTTCAGCAAACAAATGTTCAGTGAGAGTTATTATCCTGGGAATGATTGTGAAGAGAACAGATTCGGCCTCTGTATTCGTGAGGCATATATATATATATATATACACACACACACATACAATAATTCAATTATTGTGATTATTCAATCACAGTATTATTCAGTCTAAAGATATGCATAGGGTATATTAGCTGGGGATGTTTTAGAACTTGGCCTTAGTTTGAACAATGCCTGGTACTCACTCTTAGGAAACATAAATAGAAAATGTCAAATGTGCTTTAATCCTGACTTTGTAGCAAATAATGAAATTCCCAAGTGTTCCTGAGACATTAGTACAAATTAAAACCTAAACTATAATACAAATTGTGATAACTGAACAAAAACCTCCAACATTGGAAGAAGCAGAACTATAATGCAAACAGAAAACCATGAACGGTGCTTTACAATATCAAACCTCTTTCGATAAATGGAGGGAACATATGAGTGTTATCGATAGCTAAAAGTCAATGCTCCTCTTTGGCTGAGGAATGTCACCAGTCCCCACAGGCCTTCCCCTCTTCTTTCTCTGAATGCTCTCTTGTCCAGATTCCCAGCTCTCATCTCATTAATAAGGATCATAGCAGGGTTCTTATTCTCTAAGTCCTCTGGATTGCTGACTCTGGATCATATCTGGAGCTTCGCAGTGGCAGACAATAGACCACGAAGGACTGGATTTGTCCCAATCTCAGACTCCTAACTCGCTACACCCCAGCCCCTCGGCTGGCTCATCCAGAGAGGGAATCAGACATGAAAAGCTCATTTGTGATTCACTAAGGAAAGGCTAATATCCCGAACCGTTCTTTCACATGCACTTAACATTACTCCCTTCGGTAACATGCAGCCATTACCTGAAAGCCGTGTGAAATTTGCAGGGAATTGAAAACCTCATGCTTATACAAAAGGCTGAGTCGTTTTCTAAGAGTTAGGCAAGTCATTCAGAGAGTTCAACTGCTAACAAGATTCCTCAGACATGAAGCCAAGGGAACATAATCAGTTTACCCTAATTGATTGCACACAGTTTTATTACAAAACTGATGGTTTTAAACCCCAGCCAATTAGTTTGTCAAAGAGAGGTTAAATTCTTGACTGGTTTATTCCAAGTACATTTAGGCAGGATTTACAATACAACCCGCCTTATCCAAGCAGCCGGAAATATACTTTTAACAAGTGAATTTAGGAAGGACTTCCTAGGAACCAAAAGGGAAAAAGAAATTCCACTAAAACGCTCAACTTAACTAACCAGGACATTAACTCTGGGTTTTTTTTTTTCACTCGATGTAATTCCTTTGCTATGTAGTTACCTAATTTTGAGATCTTTTAAAATATTTTTATGGTTGGTGTCACTGGTAATGCTGCATCTGAAAATATCAAATTAGAATTAAGTAACAATCAATCTATTTAGCCTGACATATTCATTCAGAGCCATTTCTTAACCTGGGTGAGTGATCACCCCCAGTCCTTCACAGATTTTGCCAACTGGTAACATGTGGCAGAGAGTTAAGTCTGCCTGAAGATTCTGGCATTTATTTCTGAGTGTACGCCTCATAGTCCAGGCCAGTCATTTAAAATAATCCTCATTATAACTATCTGGGTTTCAGGGATTCCCTGGAGGTCCAGTGGTTAGGACTCTGCACTTTCACTGCCGAGAGCCCGGGTTCAATTCCTGCTCCGGGAACTAAGATCCCCGTAAGCCTTAGGGCATGGCCAATAAATAAATAAATATTTGGGTTTCCATTGCATTTTTAAGAAGAGGCCATTCATTAAAATTCTAATGGGATCAGGCAAAATCTTTTCCTAAAACTGAGCAGCTTGAGAAAAAAATCAATTAACCATTACTAAGTATCCATTCTGCATTCAGCCCTATGCCCCGTCAAGTAAAGTACAAAAGGAGGTCAGACATAGCTATAGGTGAGAAGCAGGACTCACCGTTTTAATGTCCAGGCCAGTGTTAAAATGTTACATTAGAGAAATTTTTACAAATCAATTGTTTCTTAAACTTAGATAAAGTATTTTACAGACCAGTGGTCAGCAAACATTTCCTGTAAGAGATCTGATAGTAAGTATTTTAGACTTCACAGGCAAAGAGGCCAAGTTGAGGATATTACATACCTACCTATATAATGAGAGAAAACAAATTTCCACAAACTTTTATAGATGAAATCCAAAACTTGTATCAGATTTACCTTATCTCAGACAATGTAGTTAGGCAGAAGTAATTGCCACATATTTTATCTTCTAAGACCTCAATGAATAACATGGAATGGGCCAAACTTTCTCTGGGACTCAGAATGATCAGAAATTCATTTTTTGCTTGGAGTTGTCATCCATTAAATATTATTACTATAATTCTCCTGGAATTTGTGCTAGGTGATGAGGCCACAAAGAGAAATGGCCTCCTGCCCTCAAAGCACTAAAATTCAAGAGCAGAAAGACAAATGGACAAAGTACAGTAATGGTATGTAACGTGGCTACAATAAAAGTATGTATACATAGTGTTACATAAACATTTGTTTAAAGTGCTACATAAACACAGAGGGAGGACTTAGGAATATGCTGTTGAAAGTTTCTCATCATAAAAATGTATATTTCTCCTCTTGTAATCTTAGCCAATAAGGATATTGGATCTTCAGAATATTTAATGAAGAATCCCTGTATCGCTTCTGAATAACAATTCTGGTCTATTTTCACTGTATAGCTTTACAGACAGGCATTCCAGATAATCTGACTGAATTGAAAGGGACGAGGAGGACACCGTCAAGAGTATTTTATTTATATCTTTTCACTACATCTATCACAATAAATTTTCTTTTATTCTGACAATTAAGATTCTTTTTATTTGAAAGCTCCAGTTAATGGAGAATTGTTCCCTAGCCATCTCAAGAATTAAAATGAGAAATTACAACAACAAACAAGAAAACCCCAGATTATTCAATATAAATCCAAGCTAGAATAAAGAAGAGAGAAAACTTTAATATTATTTTTTTTATCTTTCAAACTAGTGTAATATACAATAGGCAATAAATACCAAAACCACACACATATTTTATAAATTCAGAAGGAAACCAAAGTCTTATGTCTCCTCTCTCCTGAGGAGGCTGGTGGTGAACTATGACCTAAAATGTGGCAACGTGGCTGATTGATGAAGGCTTAAAAGGCTCATAATCTTTTCCTCTTCAGATATCAGTTACATGATGACTTCAGCATCTCCCTGTATTATACCAAAAGCTCCACCTTTGGTTTTTTTGTTTTTAATTTTTATTGGAGTATAGTTGCTTTACAATGCTGTATTAGTTTCTACAGTACAGCGAAGTGAATCAGCTATATGTATACATATATCCCCTCTTTTTTGGATTGCCTTCCCATTTAGGTCACCATAGAGCACTAAGTAGAATTCCCTGTGCTATACAGTAGGTTCTCATTAGTTACCTATTTATACATAGTATCAATAGTGTATATATGTAAATCCCAACCTCCCAGTTCATCCCACCTCCCCTTTTCCCCCTTGGTATCCATATGTCTATTCTCTACATCTGTGTCTCTATTTCTGCTTTGTAAATAAGATTGTCTATACCAATTTTTTCAGATTCCACATACATGCATTAATATATGATGTTTTTCTCTTTCTGATTTACTTCACTCTGTATGACACTCTCTAGGTCCATCCACGTCTCTACAAATGACCCAATTTCTTTCCTTTTTATGGCTGAGTAATATTTCATTGCATATATGTACCACACAACCTTTAGTTTTCATTTCTGGAAGGCTTTTCTGGTAATAAACATAAATACAAGGGTTTAGAAGATGCTCTGCTGTTTCTGAGGGATGCAGGCTCTTCACATCTCTGCTCTGATGATCCTAGTTTGGAGGGTTCCTAGCACATTTCCAAAAAGTTATTTCCACCTCAGAGTCCTGCCAGTCCTGCTAATACAGATGAGAGGTGGTGGTAACCAGATGAGAAATGATACATCCTCTACCCTTCTTTGTTGTTCCCCTGACATTCACGTCAATCGAGCAATACCTGTAGAAAGGGATTTTACTCCACAATCCCTTCTAGTGTGAAGTCTATATTCTAGACAGATAGACACTCGTGAAATTGAGAGAATGATCCAGAAGCACATACTGTCCAAAGGTACAGAGGCCTCAAGCAACATGAAATGTTTAATTGTACTGTGGAGGGAAGTGGTGCCTGAAGAGGAGGGTGGGGTCTTGTGATGGAGGTTCCATCACAAAGTCCATCAGATGTTATGCTAATGAACTGAGATTTTACTCTGCAAAATAAAGGGAAGCCAGTTAACAGTTTTATGCTGATGCTTACATGATCAGATTTGCATTTTAGAAAGAGCACTTCTTCCTTGTGTAAATTGTAGAATTATAGAGGTTTAGAGTAGGGAAAGGGAGAACAATATTCACTGCTACAACTCAGATAAAGGCTTACTCTAAGGCAGTAGGGAGAAATGGAAGAGAGGATGAATTTAACAACCTTAATGGATTTGGCAAGCCTTTGTGACTGCATGAAGGAAGAGGTTGAGAGGGCAAAGCAGCCAAAGGTGACTACTAATTTGGGAGATTTAAGAGTAGGAGGGCTGAAGATAAGGCATTCTAACATAGATAGAATGGAGATATCACACAGATAGTTGAATATTCAGATCTGGAAAGAAGGGTGAGTCTGGAAGAGAAGTAGAGATTTGTGACCTAAGAGTCGAAGGCCAGGTCATAGATAAGATCAGGAGGGGGAGAAGAGGAAAAGGAGAAGACTGTTAATGACAAAACTTTAAAGATCACTAACATCTGGAGGGATAGGGGGAAAAGGACTCAGATGGAGCATATTAGGAGGCAACGGCTGGGGCAGTGGAGATTCCAAACTTTCTATTTTGAAAGGACTCAGACCAGCAATCAGGTCAGAAGGGGGTTTGAATATTCATTACAAGAATAAGGAAATTCAGTCGTGTGTACCCAAGAGTGGGGATGCTGCTGGACATTACATTTCCACCCCAGCCCCCACTTTCAGTTACCCTACTACTGAGAGGCTGGAGAACCAGGGGAGCACGTTGTCTTGGAAACCAAAGCAGGATGCAATTTAAAGAATCAGGGAGCAGACTCAGAGTCAAATTCTGCAGAGACCATACAAATAAGGAGAAAACGTCCAGTAATTTGCAGTTGCTGATGCTGGTCAGCCACAATGCAGCGGGAGAGACTGAATGAGACATAAGGAAGAGTCAGTCAGGGCACTTTTCCTTAAAGAAGTTTGACTATGAAGAGATGAAGAGGATATGGCAGGAGCCACAGTGGGATACAGGGTCAAAGGGCCTCAAGAATCGTTTGAAGACACAAGTAGAGACCCTGTCTCAGAGCTGTTCCTCACAACCCACTGTGAAAGACTTGCAATGCCCATCGCACAAATTGATGGCTGCCCTTCTCCAGAAAACATCTCTCCCATAGGGCCCCATTTCCACCTAAAAGTCCACTATGAAAGATTCATTTAGTTGGACCTTAAAGGCTTTTTACCAGCGGCAATTTTCTATTAAAGTGCAAATACCCAAGTAACAACTGGAAATGAGGCCAGGATAGATGCTTGAAGTACAGAAGGGAAGTGAGAAGGCAAACACCAAAGAAAACCAGTGCCTGCCTCACAGCTTTGCTTGAGTTGGCCCTGAATTCAATCAGCAGTAATAACAGAAGATGGGCAGAGAACACTGAGTAATCACTGGTGCTGTTTAGCTGAAATTATCCTTTATGCCCTACATACAGAGAAGCATCATACATAGATTGTCAATTTCCAAGAATAAAAATTCAACTTAATAAACTTAATACTAATTTGGAGAAAAATTAAATCTATTAGGTGATATACACGGCACTTAAAAGTGTTAAATGCCCAGGGTCAAACATAGGAATTCATTGTAATTTCCCCTAACTACAATCACAGAAGTGAAATGAGGATGTGGGGAAATCTGACAGTGGTTACTAGGTGACTAGGTAGCAGAATATGCCTCCCCCCAAAAAACACCAGTTTGGCAGGCTGATTATTTTGAGCTGAAGATAATTTAGAAGTAAGCAGATACAAGAAAAGCCCTCTGCACTCCCCCTAAAAGCAGAATATAAATTTGCAAAGGTGTCTCCCCTCCCCTCTCTACCAGGAAGGACTGAAGTTAGTCATCTGAGATGCTAGACCCTTATTAGCCCAGAGATAGTACCAGGGAAACCATATAACTCTTATCTACCATTAGTGTCTCCGTACATTTACCTTCCCACAATTTGCCAACTCTGGAAGCTCAAAGTCCCTTTCTTTTGCCTTGTCACTTTTCTTTGCAATTATTGTTCTTTGCTAAGATGCTCAAGGTCTAAGCTCAAGTTCGAACCACACTTTTGAGTTACTCATCACTGAGTACTTCCATGTCCATGCACAATGTACACATTAATGAACTTCTGTTTGCTTTTCACTTGTTAATCTGTCTTTTGTTAGTCTAAGTTGTAGGACTCCAGCCAATGAAGTCCAATGGGTAGAATTTTTTCCTCCCCTACACATTCCTCTCTTGATATTTCTTCAACAGCTGGAACAACTCACTGATATTTGTGTCTGTTGTGTCTGCTGCTCTCCCCATGCCAAGTCTTGTTTTTTGGATCACGTTCTCTCATATACTGAAGGCAGGTCATTCACAATTTATGCATGCCCAACCTATTCACATCCCTATGTGCACAGAAGCAACTGAAAAAACACTTTTAACCTGTATCAGAGGTACCGCAGCCCCAAGAAGGACCTTCCTTTCTAATTCCAGTTGAATGTTCTTTCCCATCCCTATCAAGGACAGCTTCATACGTCATCTCTAATTATCACCTCACCTCAGGTTTGGTCTATATTGGTAGAAAATGTGTAGCCTAACTAGTAAAAGAACGAGAAGAACGAAGAAGAGGAGGAGCAGGTGGACTAGGTGGAAGGTGACTCATTAAACACCAGAAACTGTTCTCCATCTACTTGCCCAGCCCTTCCTTCAATATTGGGAGACTCTTCTCACCCTATACACATAATTCCATTCAGTTTCTTGGCCTTGGTTCCCATCTACACGACGAATCTTACATCTTTGACCTTTCCTGTGAACTACAGAGCTGTGCATCTAACCCCCTATTGGGCACCCCCTCTCGGAAGTCTAGCATACACCTCAAATTCAGTCTGTCTAAAATGGAATTCTTCTTCTTTTCCAAAGTTGCTCCTTCTCCAGGGTTCTCCCTCAGTAAATGGTATCACCAGCCACCCAGTTATTTTAGGAAGAACTCAGAAGTCATTCTTGACTCCTTTCTCTTCCTCGTCCAATCAATCAACAAGTCCAGCCATGTACACCTCACAAATCTCACTTGAGTCCCTGTGTTTCTCATGTCATCATCCTGATCTGTGCTGCCTCATTGTCTATCCTTTGGACCTTTGCCACTGCACTGGACGCCCTGCTTCCTCTCTTGTCCCATCCAATCTGTTCTCTACAGGGCAGTCAGAAGAATCTTTTAAACATGCAAATCTGATCATGACCCTCCTTCCTTTTAAGTCCTTTATGAATGCCTCTTAACCCTTAGGATCAAGTCCAAAATCCTTAGCAGGGTTATAAAACATTCTGGGAACAGATCTCACACATCTCGACATCATCTTGGGCCACTCCCAGCCAGGATGGATTTCTTTTCATTCTCCGGTCCCTGTGCCTTTGCACATATTATCTTTCCATATCCTTTTTCTACAACTCTTCCCCTGGCAGACTCACTCACCTTCTAAATCTCTGCTTACATAGGCCTTGCTCCAGAAAGGTTTCTCCTAGAACAAGGGTTGACAAACCACGGTTGACAAATTTGCCTGTGGCTGTTTTGGTACAGCCCTCAAGCTAAGAACGGGTTTTAAATTTTTAAAAGAATTTCGAAAGAAGAAAAAGAAAAGGAGGAAGAGACAGATGAGGAGGAGGAGGAAAAACAGAAACCATCTATGATCATTAAAGGCTAAAAGAGTAACAACCTAGAATATCTCCTATCTGGCCCTTTACAGAAAAGGCCCCTGCCTTAGAGCATCAACCTAAGGTCCCCTACTATATGCTCCCCTGGTGCCTGGACTTCCTCAGTCATCACTTAGGCTTTATTACAATTAGTTGTTTAATGTCTCTTTTTTGCACTGGACTCTAAGCTCAGCAAAGTTGGGTACCATGTTCATCTTTACCACACTATATCTCCAGTATGTAGTACATGGCAGAAACTTAGTAAACATTGTTGAATGAACTGCAACGAAAACGAAAATAAGTGAGAGCTTCATATTGCTGGGTCCACAGACAGGCCATGGAAGTACTTCTAAACGAGTATGACTAGGACAACCATCCCCCCAGTGCTCTCAGGACAATGATGATTTATGCTCGTTCTCCCAGAAAAAATATTAATAGCTCCCCCTCTACTCTCAGAAGTGTCCCTCTTTGGAGGAGTTAGGAGACTTGGAAAAAGTTCATAGGTCCAACTGCCTGTGAAGAGAGAAATTTCCCAAGATCACTGGAGCAGAAACCACAGTGGCTTTTGTAATCAAAGGGTGGAACTCTTTCCATGGAAGAGTTCAAATCATTGTAACATGTAGTATTCAGAAACCAGACTAATAGTAGAAAAATACTGTGTTTATGGAACATCATGATTAAAATAGACTTTTGCTTTACTGACCTGGAAGTCTGCCTATTATTTTTAACATAGTCATTGTGTGAAAACACATCCTTCATTGTAAATAACCAACTTTCAAAACTCAATCCACCTTGAGTTTGGAATGGCCAGTATAATTACTGTGAATAAATACTTTTATGACAAGCTCTTTTTTTGACATACACAGGTGACTCAATCTTTTTGTCTTTCAGTACAAGTGGGAAATCAGATATTCTAGCTAATTAATATTCAGGAATAATAAAATAAGTTATTTGGGGATACAAAACTTAAGAATTGAAGTAAACTTCAGAAATCATCTGATTTAACAGGCTGACTTTACAGATATGAATTTGGAGAACACAGGAAGCAAATGTTCCTGCTCTGTGTAAGGCTCCCTTGGAATCAGGCCTGTTTAAAATTTTCCGATAAATTTAAATTAAATTAAACATCATTAATAATCAAATTTATGCTGTATCTATTTCTTTAATGATTGTGACATCACTTTGGTATCTTCATGCCTGAGATTCATCTTCAAGAACAGAAGTCTATATTGTACTTTATGTGTACATGAATCTCACCTGTCTAAAGAAAGGCATGAGTCCTACATCTTTCTTAAATTCCCTTTTCACTTCTTCTCTACAGAGTGTTTTGCCACCATCGGTCTGAGCTGTAGGCCAAACTCATCAAACCTATGTCGATTATTCATACTATTGATTATAATGATAGTATTTACTGAATTTGTACAAGGCACTAGGCACTAAGCTTATGTGATTCACTTTCTTGTCACGACAACCAGATGAGGTAAGTGTTATTAAATTAAAAGGGAGAAAGGTGGGCCTAGGAGCAAATAACTTGCCCAGGATACAGAGCTGGTAAGTCATCCAGATGGGGCCTCAACTCATATCTCTATGAACTACCAGCCTATAATAACAAATTCCTCCGGATGCTGTGTTGGATACCTGCGTGTACCATGTCAAGTCCTCTCCATCCCATCTCTTATTCCAACCACTGATGTGTGGCTCCCATTTCCATGCAAAAGAAAGCTGACAGTGCCTTGCCTTCTGCCCTTGGGCCTCTCTCATGCTGCCACATGAGATGAACCATTTAGCATTCATACCTCTGCAACCAGGAAGTGTTGGGTTTGGAGCTTTGACCAGTTGGAGACATGAACCAGTGTCTTCTCTTTTTGCCCATGGGCAGAATTGAGATACACTTCAAAAGGGTCCTCACAGGATCAAGCATCTCCTGTAGACATCTTGAGCTGCTTTCCCTCCTTTGTTTCACTACTTCTGTCCCCCATTCCTGCTCCCTGAGATCATCTCCCAAATAAATAAACTCTATGCAAATTTTGTCTCAGGCTCTGCTTTCAACAGCATCCAGGATGAGAGGAGGCCTTCTTCCCCACCATCAGACCATCTTGTTTCTCTCCTCCTGAGCTTTCTATCACGAATATGCAACAGCTAACATACTTTATCTGAAGAGGAAATCCTCTGTCTCTGATGGACCTGACTTCTTCATTTCCTGTGAATAGCAGAGCTATCTGCATCTGTAGGGTCTCAGGACCACATTGAGAATATTTGTCTACCTCTGCTGGAAACCCTTCTGATTAGTCAGGCTCCTTGAGCTGGAAACATAAGGATTTATAATGAAAAAGAATCACACAGTAAAAACAGAAAGAATGAAAAGAAAACAAACCAATAAAGAACCTATCCTATCATAATATTTGAGGTTCTGGTATTTGCTGGCTTTGGAGGGAGTTCAAAATAAATGAAAGAAATGTGTATTTTATTAAATGCTAATATTTAGAAGATGTAGGGGGGGAAGGAAAGATAAAGGCTTCCAATCATATTTGCAAATATGGGTCGTCTCCTAGCCCCTTCAAAATGGTTAGATGTTTTCCTTGCATCTGAGCCACCTCCGCAGTTTTGGAAGTAACAGCTGGGACCAACGAGAAAATCATGCAAGGGGTAGCGAAGCTGCACGTGTATCCAGCCCACAGAGCTGGGCACCACACCGTGCTCTCAGACTGGACTGTAATACGATAACGAGCTCTTTCTAGCCAAGTTGCAGCTGCCCATCCGACTTCCTCCCCAGGAAGAGCCTATTGCTTCTGACCCCACATAGGTCTGCCTGTAATAAACTCTATCCTTCCCTTGCAACATCTGCTATTGTTAAAATGATCTCTGTTTGTCTTGAAGTATAAATAGGCCCCAAATTTCAAGAGTTCAGAATACACTGAACCGTAACAGCATAGCTTTTTCTTTTCCTTCTTGGTAAGAGCCTTATCCCTCTCTTGGGTTTTGGAATTCATTTTAAGAACAACAATGAAATAAAGTGGAGAGGAAGAAGATTTGAGAGGGTCAGGAGGACTCTAGGGGGTCAGAAATGAAGAGCTGGCCCTGGCTTTTGTTTTTCCTATATTTGCCGGAATGCATGTTGATGGTCCATGTGAGCCATTTTCTGTATTCTTGTTTCCCCATACTAAACTTAAGACTTTGGGGCAAGAGAAGGAACTAATTTTATTACTAATTAGTACCCAAAGTGTTCTGCAATGTTCAAATCGACCAACTTTTAATTTTGCTTGAACGAGACAATTTCTTGTTCCTCATCATGAATGTACTTGTTTTCAAGAAGAGAAAATAGGGGAGCCTTAGTCCTGGCCTCAGATGTAGGGTCTTGGTGAAAAGCAAGACACTGAGGCCTGGTGGCACTAGATTCCCAGCCTAAACTTGCCAGTAGGTAAACTGTCCTCACTCCTCTGAACCTCAATGGATAAAATAAGTGATTATTTCATAGTACAGTTGAAGTAGTAAATGAAATAATGCACATGAAATGCCTGTTAAGTGTGGTTAATAACTATTAGATGATCATGATTTTTCAGTATATGAGATTTTATCTTCCAGTGAGACTCAGAAAGTCTTCCAGTCCAGTTATCAGAGCTTCCTCAGATAGAGAGGAATCAGTTCCATATGCATCTCCAGCTGAGGGGTTAAAACAGATAAAATGCTTAGAAGAGTGCCTAGCAGGTTGTAAACACTTGATAAATGTTAGCTGTTCATCACCATCATTATCTATGTATCATTAATAATGTACAATTATCCTTATTATTATAATCTGTTTACTGAGTGACCTGGACTCAGCAGGTGCAAAAGAGGAAATTTAGTCTTCCTAACCCATTCCCATTTAAACTCATGCTGTCAAATTACTTTTCTCAGATCCTGGATGAAACTCCAGGCAGATGACACAGCTTTTCTGATTACTTTCACATATGAAACATTCCAGTCCAATCCAATGCAATCTCAAATCCTTTTGAAACCTTCTTCCTTCCTTCAGCTTCAAAATCTGGGAAATCTGTGATGGGGAAAATATTGTTGGCTTTGCATTACTTCTCCCCCTTGATTCCTCTTCCTCCACTCACTACAAAGCCTCTGGTTTTCCAGAGGCTTTGTAGGCTCAGAGGGTTTGATACCCTCTGAGTATTGCAGATGTCTAAAACTGACTCTTTTTTGAGTCCTCCTGTGGGTTCCACAGAGACTTGCACTAAGGATCTGCGGTTGCCTGTCTGGCATGGGAGATGCCTGTTCCTGGTGGCTACTTATGACTTATCTGAAAGCCCCTGATGCCCAGTGTCCACCCCCACTTGAGGTCACCCCACACCTCTTGGGTGGGTCTCTGTTAAAATGGTACATGATACGCTCCCCTAACAAGTCCACCCACACCTGGAATACTGTGGGCCTGGCATCTTTGCTCAGCAAGCTAGGAAATGGAAACTTCTTCAGCACAAGGCACTTCGGCCAGTCTCTCACCAGGAGACTCTTCTTCAGTGTGTCAGACAACAGTCTCTGTCAACTTCTAGTGGTGCTTTAAAACCCAGCTCCTCTGGAGAGGAACATGACGGCAAGTACTAAGCTCTGCCTTCCTGTGAGCAGAGATGAGGAGTTCATTGCACACTGAGAATTATCTACAATACGGTCCTAGAACAGTTCCCTTCCACCTCCCAGTGAATTCTCCTCTTCCCGTATACCCGGAGGTACATGAAGGGCTAGAGAGTCAGAGGCTACACTAGGTTCTAGCCACTTCGTTTACAAGATCAACATAGATTATCTTAGTCTGCACTGTCCAACACAGTAGCCACTCACCACATGTGGCTATGTAAGTTTAAATTTTAATGAATCACAGTAAAACAAAATAAAATTCAGTTCCTCAATCTTCCCAGTCACTTTCAAACACTCAATACCCACACGTGGCTAGTGGCTACCATACTGAATAGCACAGATGTAGAAAATTTTCATCATTGCAGAAAGTTCCACAGACAGAGCTGGAACTCTGGAGCCTCACTTTAGAAGGTGAAGGTTTTGTCAACTATTGTTTTGTTCTCAGGGCTTGGAGCTTCTCTTAAGGTCATAGTACAAGAGAAGATTCATATTTACCAGTTTTTTAGATAATCATTAAGTAGATCGATTTTGACATCTGGGTTCTGGACTAAGAGTGTGTTAAAGCAAATGAATACAAGACCATTTTTCATGATGCTAAAATCTTAGATAAAGCAGAAAAAAATTAATTGGGGTTCTTATGTTTAAGCCTCAAGTCTAAAACAATGTCTACTAAAAATAAAATAAAATTAACAAAAGGAACAAAAGTAACCCATATCACTATTTCTTCTCACCTGGATCACTGCAATAGAATGGCTAACTCATCTTTCTCTTATTCATTCCTGCAAACCTCCAGTTACTCTTCCAAAGTTTAAAAAATGCAAAGTAAATTGCATCAGTTTCCATTGCAAGTCGAATAAAATCTCATGTTCTTAAAATGTCCCATAAGCTCCTCAGGATCTGCCTCTTGTTCACCTGTGCAACCTCATCACAGGCTACTCATCTGCATGCAAGCCCACTATTATTCAGTCCCTGTGGCCTTCCTTCCTCCGAGGCTCTGCTCCTCCAGCCTCGGGATTTACACACAAACTGCTTTCTCTGCCTTGAAGGCTTTCCCCTCCACATATTACCTGGCCAACTCTTATTCAGTTTGGGTCTCAGTTTTAATATTACTTCCCAGAGCAGCCTTCACTGACTTACCACCACCACCACGACCACTGTGACGCACTTATGGCATGCCTGTTCTCTTCTTTATAGCGTTTATATGTAATCATATATTTAGTTGTCTATTTTATGTATAGATTTCTTATTGCTTACCTTTCCTAATATGATATGAGGATAGGAATCATGTCATTTTGTACACCAGCTTTTCTCCTGATACCTGGAATGCAGTAGCTGCCCACTAAATATCAGCTGGGTAAGTGAACGGATGAATAAATGAATGTGCACATCTTAACACTGACTTTCTTTTCTTTTTCTTTAATTTAATTTATATTTTATAGAGCAGGTTCTTATTAGTTATCTATTTTATACATATTAGTGTATATATGTCAATCCCAATCTCCCAATTCATCCCACTACCCTCCGCCCTTGTTTTCCCCCCTTGGTGTCCATATGTTTGTTCTCTACATCTGTGTCTCTATTTCTGCCTTGCAAACTGGTTCACCTGTACCATTTTTCTAGATTCCACATATATGCATTAATATACGATATTTGCTTTTCTCTTCCTGACTTACTTCATTCTGTATAACAGTCTCTAAGTCCATCCATGTCTCTAAAAATGATCCAACTTCATTCCTTTTTATGGCTGAGTAATATTCTGTCATATATATGTACCACATCTTCTTTATCTATTCATCTGTAGATGGGTATTTAGGTTGTTTCCATGACCTGGCTATTGTAAATAGTGCTGCAGTGAACATTGGGGTGCATGTGTCTTTTTGAATTATGGTTTTCTCTGGGTATATGCCCCGTAGTGGAATTGCTGGGTCATATGGTAATTCTATTTGTAGTTTTTTAAGGAACCTCCATACTGTTCTCCATAGTGGCTGTATCAATTTACATTCCCACCAATGTGCAAGAGGGTTCCCTTTTCTCCACACCCAACACTGACTTTCTGAAGGAATAGCTCTAGCAGCAAAGGTAGCACTTTCAGCCTAGAAGGAAGGACACAGCATGGGTAGGGAAAGTGTTTGGGGGTCAGCAAGGCCCTGGGTGGACCAGTCCCTTAAATCACCTTGTACCTGCACCAGTTTCCTCCATCGACACACAAGACTGGCCCAACTTTTCCTCTCACTAGAGGACAACCCACCCCATCTTTGTCACAGCTCGTTGTTTTCCTTAAAACACCTCAGAACCCAGCAAGGAAGCAAAGAGTGAGAGCTTTCCCGCCTCTGGTGGGTAGTCCTACCTCTGTGCCCCTTGTCTCTGCAACAAACAGTAAAATGTTAAGCCTCGCTTATCTGCTTGCACACTTCCCAGTGAAGGCTCTCCTCAATGCCATGCATTCCCCAAAGTAGGGGCTTCAGTTTCTTTTCTTTCTTCCTTCTTCAGCAATCATTTTCTCTATTGTTTCACCTATCAGCTAATTCCAGACAATTTTCAGTTTTCTCTCTAGCTGTGCTTTATCTTTCAGTTTCTAATCCCAGAGATTCCTGCTGCCAGATGGATATTTGAATAGTTCCTCTCCCCTATAGTGGGCATCCCAAACTCACTAAAGACAAAGCTTAGGCCAACAACCTCTTCCTTCTTATTTCCCCATATCTACTGTTGGAACCTTTGTTCCGCAGGATATGCTGACTGTGGACAATACAGTAACTCTTGATTTCCTCTCATCAGTTCCCAACAGTCAGGAGTGGGCAAGCCCTTTCTTCTCCCTCTCTTTTGTATGTCTTTGATCTGTACCATCCTCTCCCTTCTGATGGCCATCAATCTCCTCCAGCTCCTCAATGCATTTCCTCTAAAGCTAAACAACTAAAACAGTGTCCTATCAGGTCTTTCCATTTGGCCCATGCTCCAACCCAATCTTCACCCTGCTTCCTGCAGCCTGACTGAAGTACAGCTTCCCATAGGCTCCTCCTCTATCCTGGACTCTTCAAAGCCCCCTCAACAGCTCATGAAGTAAATAAAGAAAAGTACTTCAGTCTGGCTTTCAAGGCTCTCCAAAACTACAGCTCTGTTCTCCCTTTTTCTCAACATGTCTCCCATTCTACAACCAAATGAAAATACCCCACACGTTGTGATGTCAGTGTCCTTTATTCATGCCTTGATAAGGGAAGTTTTTTCTCCTTCTGTCAAAGTCCCACCCATCCATTTTGCTCAGAGTACTATGTATGTATTTGCAGGTGCTTATCTTACATTGTTTCGAACTAAGGTCGAGTACTCGAATTATCATACTAAATTATTACACTAAATTATCTCCTTGAGGGTCAAAGATGAATCTCACTTATGCATAATTCCCCAGACAGCCTATATCCAAGAAAGGTCATGGTCATTAAGAAAAAAAAGCATGGGTTCAGACAGATTTGGGCATAAATCTTCACTTTATCACTTGACGTACGTCTTAAACAAAGCCCCTAAACTCTGTGAGCCTCAGTTTCATCATATTTAGAATGATAAAAATGAGACTTACTTCCCAAGTTACTGTAAAGGTATGATATATAAAGCACCTAACACGATGTCTGGCATGTAAGAAGCACCCAGTAAATGGAAACTACTGCAATAGAAGTAACTATCATTAAATTGTAATAGAGAATCGATATGTATTGGTTAAACTAAGCTAAAACTAGCATAGTAAATCTATTCTGCCTTCCAGAAGGTCATAATCAAATTGGGTAAAGAAGGCACCACCTCATTCTACTATAATTAATCATGCTGAGCAAAATGTAACATGAATGATGACATTCCAGTAAGAGCCAAGGCAGTCTGAGGAGGAAGACTTCACTTCCTCCTGGAGTGGAGAGGACATCCCCTTGAAGGACGTGTAGATCCTCAGTAAACTCGTGAAAGATGGAATAGCCACAGGAATAGGCCTACTCTGAACAGTAAAGGTTACCCTCTATTACTTTTTCTTTAAAAAAAATATTGAAGCTTGTTTTAAACGAGACCTTAGTCACTTCATTAGTGTTTATTTCACTAATTACTGATTTCTTTTGTAATTAACTTTTTCTTAAAAGGGAGTTTAATACAGGGGGAAAAATACTGGCTGGAAAAGGAACTAAAAGTTTGGTCTGATAGGCTATACGATTGTAAAGGAGTCACTTTGTTCCTGGGACCTTTGTGATATCAGCTGCAAACAGTAAAATGCCAGATATGTTTTTGAGGAAAGAATCAGGTGATGAAACGCATTTTACAACAGATTCAAGAATGAGTTCACAACATGGATGGACCTAGAGATTATCATACTAAGTGAAGAAAGTCAGACAGAGAAAGACAAATATCACATGGTATCACTTATATGTGGAACCAAAAAAAGAAAATGATACAGATGAACTTATTTACAAAACAAAAACAGACTCACAGACACAGAAAACAAACTTATGGTTACCAAAGGGGAAAGCAGGAGGAGGGATAAATTACGAGTTTGGAGTTAACAGATACGCACTACTATACATAAAATAGATTAAAAAACAAGAACCTACTGTATAGCACAGGAAACTATATTCAACAACATACTGTAGTAACCTATAATGGAAAAAATCTAAAATATATATATTTCATGTATATATGAAACATATATAATATATATATGTATATATATATAAAATATATATATGTATATATATATAAAACTGAATCCCTTTGCTGTACACCTGAAACTAACACAATATTATAAATCAATTATACTTCAATTTTTTTAGAAAAAGAGTGAGTTCATATGGAAGATCTAAATGGCCTTGGGAATTCCCTGGTGGTCCAGTGGTTAAGACTCCGCGCTCTCACTGCTGAGGGCCGGGGTTCAATCCCTGGTCAGGGAACAAAGTTACCACAAGCCGCTCACGTGCGTACGACATGGCCAATAAATAAATAATTTAAAAATAAATAAAAATAAATAAGAATTTAAAAAGATAAACAGCCTTTCTCCTTGTCCCGTAGGGAGACAATCTTTGTTAGCATCCAGCCTCCTGCAATATTCATTCCCCAGCACACATGACCCTGTGTGGAAGGGGAATATATATAGGAAATTTACAAGCCTTTCTAATTACTAGGTACTATCACACAAACCAGTGCCAGAGTTGATAGCTATAAAATGACTGACTATTCAAGAACAATTCATGTGTGAGTGGAACCATTTTGAGAGAGGTGGGAAAGTCAACTGTTGAGTATTTCAAATGGTGATGATAAACCTACCTCCAAAACCAGAAGTGAAAATTTAAAATGATATAAAAAATTGATGATGAGGTGTTATTTTAAATTTGTTTTGAGTGTGTGATCAAGAGTGATTTAGGTGATTCAGAATATTTTCTTTCCCCTTTCTTTTTCATTCCTGTCAAGAAGAGAAAGGGAAAGAAAATACCCTAATTGTCAAATCTGGACTTTCTAGATTAAAATATATGTATTCCGTATTATCCAGGTGGGCTCTGCTGGGGAGGGAGAAATTTCCCCCTCTACTTCTCTTGAGTTCTTTTGGCCAGACTAATAATAAAATTGACACAAGACAGATTAACAGCAGAAAGAGGAACAAATTTTAATTCATGTGCACAGAGTTCTCATAGAAATGGGACCTAAGAAGTGGCCAAAGCCAACAGCTTTTATATTTTTTTAGACATAGAAACAATAAATTTGAGAGGAATTGGCAGGACAAAAGAATTTAGGTTTGGGTGCCCAATTAGTAAGAAATGTAAGCAAAGTTTGGGCTTGGGTAATAAATTAGGAAAGAAGTAACAAGGTTTATTTATACAAGCTTCTTGGCCCTGAATTCCCTGTGCCTAGCGATAAGGGTGTCCCTTCTACCTCCACATGCATGAAGGGCACCTTTCACATGGGAGATTTATTTCCTCCTTTCAGGGAGACAGAGAAGAGGGTCAGAGTGTCCCTCTTGCATCGAACGTTTCTTAAGTAACTTTAATTCAAAATAATCATATGCCATTAAGGCATATTTTGGGGTCGTCTACCCTGGGCCCCAACAGTTCTAATATAATCACAAGTGTCCTCAGAAGAGTGATGCTGAAAACGTTTGAAGGAAGAAGAGAAGACAAAGTGACTACAGAGGCAGAAAGAGTCATGCAGGGACCTGCAAACAGCAATGTTACTGAACTGAACTTGGGCCCCCTTGCCCGATGCACAGCTGAGTCAATCTATTGACACAGGTTGTGGAGAAGGAAAGTACAGCATTTATTGCAGGGCATCAAGCAAAGAGAATAGGCAGCTCATGATCAAAAGACCCAAATTCCTTGATGGCTTCCAGGAAAGGGTTTTTAAAGGCAACATTTGGGGTGAGGACTGCAGGGGGCATGACTTTCTTCTGATTGGCTGGTGGTGAGGTAACAGGGTGGTGTTTCAGAAATCTTCATCATCACCCTCTGATTCCAACCAGTCTGGTGTCTATGCTCAGCATGTATTCACCCTCCTCCACATGGGCGGGTGGGTGCGGTCTTAGTTTCAGCAGAACAACTCAAAGATGTGTATCATATTGTTATGTATATCTCTTGAGGAGGAGTTAGGACTCTGTTTTATCACTGAAATATTGTTTCTTGACTGCTTTTCCTTTGTTTCTGTATTCCCTCACTTCCCTAATTAGTAACTGCTGGAGTCTGCTCTTTGAAACTCCAGAAAGGTCTAGGAGACTAAAGCCTTTTTCCTATAAGCAAGAAATTGGGGACCCAGAGGGGCCCTGCTAAGTTTCAACAAGATGCAAAATGAAGCAAAACATTCCAGTCACGCAATGAAAAAAATTATAAGACAGGTGCCAGCTATGAGGTTGTAGGGAGAAAAGGGTCAGTGAGAAGAAATGCTCCAGAAGCAGCTTTCATGCCCTGAGGTTCAGTGCTTCCGGGTTGGGGCCTTTGTTATGGGGGAGTTAGAGTAGGTCTTGGGAGAAGGGAAAGCAGCTCGAAACTAGTCAGGTTCCTGGAACACAGAGGCACTTCCTGTGACCTGTGTGCATTCCTGCTGTGGGAAGGACCCCGTCCTAGGCCAGAGAAGGTACATCACCCATTCACACGGTTGGCTTACCTGGAGGCAGTTACTAGGCAACCAGTGTGGGAAAACTAGCACGTACCCATCAGGAACAGGCATTTGGATCTTTTTTAAACAAGACTAAACAATTGCTCCTTCTTTTTCAAAACTCTTCTGTTTCTGTAGCTGTTTTCACGTTCAAGGCAAACAGAGAGCCAGTGGAGGCTTGGCAACTGAAACCTTGCCTCTGTTTTGTAGGAGATGTAACTCCAAGTGTCCTTTGGAAAAATGTCCCACCATGGATTCCATGACCCACATATTCCATTTGGAGAAATGGAGGGAAAGAGGAAGAAAAGGGGAAATACAAAGTAACAGAAGAAAAATGAAACAGGAGCACGAGAGCAGGAAAGTCTGAGAAAGAAAGAGAGAGACCATCCTGCGCTTGTGCGCGACTCTCTTTCGTATGGAATTAATGGTGGTTTAATGGGGTATGAAGGGCTGTTTTACTGGAAACAATGAGGAACAATTGTCTAGCTCACGTTTCATTTCACAGGTCATTATTGCATTAAGAAGTAAATCGACCAAGTCCGGTAAATAACAGTCTGCGTATTGCCGAGAGCTTCAAACCAACAATTTTAGCCATCGCCAACTAATATCTCTGTCATTTTAACCCTTGCAGGGGAGTGCTAGGGGGCTAAACAATTACAGACTTCACCCAGCTCTAGCAGGTGAGCATAATTCATTGCCCCTCCAGTCCCTCCTTTTGCAAAACCCAGGAGGCCATATTTTAGCACTGTTTTGTTGATGAACCAGCCAGAGCCCACTGCAGCTCTGGTGGCCTTGAAAAACAGCCCCCATTTTAGTGAGTCCTGCAGGCATCTTTAAACAGACTGCTTCCTCTGCAAAATTAATTGCTGCAAAATGCGGTGCTCCCTCATCTAAGCTTTTGCAAGTTCATACTCAGCTATTTGGGTGGGCCATTGATGTGTCTGAGAGAGCCAGGGAAAATGAGCCGCTTTCCCTTATTACAGAAGTTCACATTTGTGTCACCAAGCATCATCAGGCACTGGATATTCAGGAGTTCCTAATGCCTAGATTCTGGTTCCCTTAATTCAGGGGAAATTTGGTGACTGAGGCTGTACTTTGAAGTGACAGCATTGTAAATAAATATATCAAAGACAGTTTATAATAAAGTCATAGTTAAAACACATGTAATAAAATACATATTTAAATGCATATCAGTACACAAGCATACCTCATTTTATTACACTCTGCAAATACTGAGATTTTTTACAAATTGAAGGTTTGTGGCAACCCTGCGTTGAGCATGTCTGTCAGCACTATTTTCCCAACAGCATTGGCTCACCTCGTGTCACTGTCGTATTTGGGTAATTCTCACAATATTTCAATCCTTCCACCAGCATAAAAGATGACAACTCACTGAAGGTTCAGATTATATTCAGCAGTTTTTAGCAATAAGTAATTTTTAATGAAGGGATGTGCATTGTTTTTTAGATAAATGCTATTGCACACTTAACAGACTAGAGCATAATGTACACATAACTTTTATATGTACTGGGAAACCAAAAAATTTATGACTTGCTTTTTTGCGATACTCACTTTATTAGGCAGTCTGGAACCAAAACCGCGATATCTATGAGGTATGCCTATAAAGTATTTTTTGCTTCAAATTATAACAAAGATGAGACAAAAATCAGGCTAAGAATCATAATGTTACATAATCATATCAAATAAATCCAGTTCTACTGATAGTTTTTCCATCAAAACCTGATGTTCACCCTGGAGAGCGAATACGGAGACCTCCATATTTCTACAATACCTCTAAAATCAGATAAACCAGGTCTTCCTTCTTTCCTGAGAGAAAAGAAATCTTTCAGAGATAGCATCAGTATTCCAACTTACTATTTCTTGTTCTTCCCCCTTCCAAACTAAAACTAAGGCCTTACAAAGAACTACGGTAGGCTGAGTAATAACCTCCCAAAGATGTCCATGCCCTAATCCTGACCATGTGAATATGGACTTTGTTGGTGTAATTAAGTTTATGGATCTTAAAGTGGGGAGTTTATCTGGGTGAGCTCAATCTAATCCTATAAATTCTTAAAAGCAAAGAACTTTCTCTGGCTAGAATCAGAGAGATGCAGCAGAAGAGAAGGCAGGAGAAATTCAAAGCATGTGAAGGACACAAGCCACCCTTGCTGGCTTTGCAGGTGAAGCAGGTCACAGTCAGGGAGTGTGGGCAGCCCTAGAAGTTGAGCATGATTCCTCCAGTCTACAACCAGCAAGGGAATGGGAACCTCAGTCCTACAGTCACATAGAACTGAATCAGGCCAAGAACCTGAGCGAGATTAGAAGTAGATTCATCCATAAAAACTCCAGAAAGAAATGCAGTCCTGCTAATATCTAACTTTCAGCCTTGAGAGGCTCTAAGCAGAGAAACCAGCCAAGTATCCCAGACTTCTGACTTGCAGAACTGTGAGACAATACATGGGTGTTCTTTTAAGTCACTAAATTTATAGTAATTTGCTATGGCAGCAGCAGAAAACTGGTAAAATAACCAGTTAAGATGGATGCTCAAATGTGCAAGTCATCACCCCAGTCAGGCAGGATAAATGGAGGCAACAAAACAGTGGGCACTAGTACTTACTTAGTGCCTATCCCAAGCCAGGTGAGGGGCTGAAGAGTTTACAGGCATTGTGAGTTTTATAGCTCTAGGATCTGCTCCTTTGCCTCTAAAGTGCTCAAAGGAGAGAGAATATGGTCTAGATGTAGGGATGGGCTGGTTTCCACACGGGCCATGCTTAAGGAAAGTTGTGTCTCACCAACATCACCCAAAAGGGAAGAGACTATTATCCACAGGCACAGAAAAAAATCAGCTTCAAATCCCTTTCTCCATGGCAATTACTTTCAGGAACTTATATTCAATTTTTATTAACATTTTTCCTGTGAGGGAGTTAAGCAAATTGGAATTGGGTCCTACAGGGAGTCCGTAATTCCGTAGTAGACAGATTGGCTTCTAGGGCTAGGAAAATTTCTTTTCTTCTGCGTCCCTTTTCCTGACATGCTTTACATAATAACCAACTCATATTTCAGGATTCCCATTTGTTATATAAATGAGTTTTACTATCATTATTCTTATTAAAATAATAAGTAATACATATATATGATGTTTAAAAATGGAAACTTCCCTCTAAGCTGCAGCACTGAAGATCGGGATAGCAGAGGGTAAAGACAGGGAATTTTTTTCTTTTTCATTATATATGTTTTACTGTCTTGTTTATTCGTTCAACAAAAATTTTTAGGATAACTTCCTAAAAGTGGAGTTGTGGAGTCAGAGGTATAGGCCTTTAGATAGTTGCCAACACTACTGCTAAAATAATCGTATTAATAGTAAATAATAGTGGCAATGGTCATCACTGTCTTGGTAGTAGTGGTGGATACTTTTGTTGAGTTGCTCTCTTTTAATCCTTCCAATAAACGTATGAGTATATACTATTAATATCTCCACTTCCTAAATGAGGAAACGGAGGCTCAGAGAGAATAAGAAGCTTTCTTGGAGTTGCCCATCTAGTAAGTGGACACAATGCAGACAGCTCAACTCAGTATAAAAACTCTTAACCAACGCTCTGATTATGAGAGAAACCGTCTTTCTCTCTTTGTATGTTTTGTATGGCTTTTTGTATGCTTTTTGGCATTTGTGTTTATTTCTCTGTGAAATGCACTTTAGAATCCTCTGAATATTTTTTGAATTGGTTTGTTCTTTTTTTTGTTCTTAAATATTAGTAAGAATTTTTTTGGTATATTAAGGAAATTAGCCCTTTTCTATATGAGTTGTATTTTTTCCCTAGTTTTTTAGTTTAGTTTTTAATATCCTTTGCAGAACTTTTTAATTTGAAAAGAGTCAAATTTATCAAATATTTACATATATGTCCTAGATTTTGATTCATGCTAAGAAAAATCTCCATAACTCTAAGGATATATAACCTCACCAAAATTTCCTGGTAATTATATATATTTTTTTCATCTTGAATCTGTATGAAATTTATTTTTATAAAGAGAAAGATATGAATTCCTAATTTTTTTCCCTGAGTGATTAGTCAAGTGCCTCAGTATCATTAATGAATAGTTTCTATTTTCCCATGATTTAAAATGTCATCTTTGTTATAAACTAAGTTCTTTAATGTATTTGGTTTCTATTTCTGACCTTTAAAAAAATTTTTGTTCCATCCACATATTTACTTCTAGGAGATTTTAATGATTGCATTCAGAATGTCACAAAAGAGCATTAATTTTACACCTAGTGAGTGTGCAAATATATGGAGGAAAAAACTTTAAACTAAATCAAAGAATCTTTCAGATCCATAATATTGAAATGAAAAGGTTTCAGTCATGAACTTGCTTAGCACCTATTGGTAAGGCACAAGTGCTTTATTTATCGGTGGGACTGCCCAAATGTTTCCTTCCATTAAAATGCGTGTGCACGCATACACACACACACACACACACACACACACAATAATCAAACACATAGAAACCATCCATCTGTCTTAGGCATAAAACAAGCTAAAGTTTGAGCTCTGCCTTCTAAATCTTTCAATAATTCTTGTACCAAAAGACTGAAAGCAGCATTGAAGGATTCCTCCATTATTAAAATTTTACGAATAAGACCACAGTTTACTATTCAATGAAGTCCTGGAAATAATCCAGGGGCAGAGGCTGGGGGAGGAAAGGCGAAAGAAAGACAAGAAAATGAAAAAGAGAAAGGAGAGAGCCAGTATATCATCATGGCAAAAAGTTAAGTAATTTCACTTAGTGACTGACATTCAAAAACAGCCCCTCTTGTGGAACACTGATGTTACTGCTTCTCATAAAACAAACCATAGATATGTGAATAGATTTCTCAATAAAGGATTATACCCTGAATAGTAAAATTCCCAGGCTCAGGAAACCTTGACACTTTATTTGGAGGACTGGATATTTAAACAGTAGTTTCTGCTAATGGCAGATAATCCCAGCTAGGCAAGCTTCTCTCTTTTACTGACCGAGTTATATGCCCAGAACCAATTAGGTGGTCTCCAGAATGGCTTCTAATTCTGTGGTTAGTTTCTAATTCTAGAAACCCAAGATGCATATGATGACCTATAAAAAGGACTTATAAAAGTGAAATTTATCAGAGACAAATACAGTCTAGCACATAGGTTTTAAAAAATCAGTTCTCTTTAATATTTATCCCTCCAGAACAAAGGAGGAAATACTCATCTGCATGTAGCTATTTAGGCCTTGAAAAATGACTAGTGCAACTGAAGAACTAAATTTTAAACTGTATAATTTATATAATTTATAATTATAAATATATAATTTAAAGTGTAAAACTGATAATTTAGTTACAAAAAATGTTTAGGTATATTTGGAACAAATTGTACATGCATCTACTTTTCAATTGTAAAGTTTATGAAATCTAGATACAGATCAAATATTTCTTATGAAAATGTAGTTTCTGAATTGAGATATGCTGTAACTGTAAAATTCATGTGAAATTTTAAAGACTATGAAAAAAATACAAATATCTCAGTAATTTTGTACTGATTACATCTTCAAATAACTTTGAATATATTGGATTAAATAAAATATATTATTAATTAAATTTCATCTGTTTCTTTTTTCCCTTTTTTAACCTGGACACTAGAATATTTAAATTACACTTGTGGTTTGCATTATTATTTCTATTGGACAATGCTGTTCTGGATAGGCAATGCTCAGTTCTGGTTTCTACATTTTGGAAAAATCATCAACAATTGAAGAACATCAAAACAAGCCAGTTTAGAAAGTGAAAACCTGAAAAAAATCTGTCATATATTTCCTAACAGAAAAAAGTTTAGAATTTCTATGCTAGAAAAAGGTAACCGCTTTTGAATATGTAAAAAGATGCAATATGGAAAGAATTATTTATACTCTGTCACCAGAAAGCAGACTAGGTTAGTAGATAGAAATCATACAGGAAGATCCTAACAATTAAAATTATTCAAAATATATTAGGCAGTCTTGTAAGAGAATGAATTCCCACTTCCTGGGAAAGTTAACAATAGAGGCCATCCTCACATTGAATGGGAAGTGCAACTGATTGACCTTCAAGAAACCATCAAAATCAAAAATACTGTAATCTTATCATTTCGTTTCCAACTGGCATGTATTTCTGCAGGCTAATGGATTAATATGAGACAATATTCCCCAAAATGCATTCTGAACTACACTAATTCCAAGGAGTACTCATGCATAGTGTGAAAATGTATTCTGTAGTCAAAAAGTTGGAGAAATACTGGATAACACAAAGTTGAACAGTTTTTGTTTTTGTTTTTAATTGCAGGACTTATCAGAACCTTTAACGTTTTAATTCATGTGATGAATCTCCAAAACGGGAATGGTCAGAGTTTTCAACATATATCTGGCCATGCATCACATTTTTCACAATCTCCTAAGATAAGTGAATGGGAAACACTCTTTAAAAATGCTAAAACAAATTGTACATTGAGTAAATCTACAAAACATTTTGTGAAACAGCTGATGGCAAACTTCAATTCTTGACTTTTTCACTCATTTAGTCACCCATTTATTCATTTATTCCCTCACTCAGTAAACATATACTGGGCACATATTATGTTCCAAAGATTGTACTAAAAATTCAAAGATGTTTGCCTTCAAGGTACTCAGTCTGGTGAGAAGGCAGGCTTGTAAAGTGATGGCTGTAGAGCATGAGATGAGCTATAATGGAATTGAGTGATAGATGAAACAAGGACATAAAGAGAGAGTCTCAACTGCATGTGGGAGCCAGGGGCATTCCATAGGAGAGCTATTACATTGCAATGCACAGGAAGCCCTGCATCTCCTCCTTCTAAATACAATTCTTTACTTGCCTCTTTCATATATGCCTTCTTTTCTTATCTACCTTGATGTTCTTTCTAGGTTACTCCAACAGTACACAGTGCTTTGCTCTCACTGGGTACTCGATAACTATTTGCCTAGGTTGGAAAAAAAAACAAAACCCTACATTAAGTCACTGGGGGAAAAGGAGAAGCTACAGAAAAATTACCACAATACACTTTTGATCTCATGACCAAAGCTTCTTCTCCATACAACTCTATTGCCATCACACAACCTTCAGTGGTTAATCCTGGCAAAATGCTTTTCTTGGATGTGACAGAGTCCATTTAGTTTGTCCATGAAAACTAATATATATACACATATATACTAGAAGAAGAGGAAGAAGAGGAACTAAATGAGGTTTTTGTGTGATTGTTATTACATTGTTTCTTAAGAATGTCATAGTAATCGACAGTTATTTTTTTTAAACCTAAACATCTATTTCCTACCATGTAAAGTGGAAATATGTGAATTACTCGGTTAAATATATCTCTGTACAGCACCCCACCAGATGATTCAGACCACACGATGATAATTACCTAGAAGTGGTTACAAGCCCAGACTTTGGAGTCAGACAAATACAGATTTAAATCTTGGTTCTGCACATTCTAGCTGCGGGACCATGAAAAATTAGTTAACTTTTCTAAACCCTTATTCCCTCAAATGCTGAAAGGGATAATAATTCCTACATGTTAAGGTTGTTGTAGGGATAAATGGGAATGTTTATAAGCCACTTAGCATAATGCGTGGCACATGGAATATGCCAGATAAACGGTAACTATTATTATTGCTAGTTGGGGTGGATAATTGCTGGAATAATTGCACAGTTTCAGTTTGCTTTGTTCTTCGTAGATAGAGCTTTGTGTGTGAGAAAAGCTGATAGATCTAAGAGAGCTTACCTTGGACAATGTAGTGAAAGAAGCAAGAAAAAGTCGAAGGAGGGTACTGTGTACAGTACAGCACAGTGTTAAAAACACAAGTTCAGTCCTGAATCTTCTATTAATTAGTTGTATGACTTGGGCAAGTTGCCTATGTGTCTCATCAGCTTCCACATCGATAAAATAGAGGGGACAAGAATATTTATCTCCTAGGATAGATCCTATCCATGGCATTAAATGAGATCATTCATCTGAAGGTCTTAGCACAGAGTCAGAAACATACTCAACAAGTATTAGCTGTTAATGGAAGGGCTGAAGAGCAAGAGAATCACAGAAATAGGATGTCTAGATTGAAGAAAGGAAAGGGAAATTGCTCCTGTAGATATGCCTCTTTACATCACCCTTTACAAGTCACATAGGAAAATCACTCCAATTCACAGTACGGATTATTTAAAAATGCAATCAAATATTGTTATGCCCTTCACTGCCTGGAGACCAGACAAGTCGTGGAAGAGGGAGAGACTAAGGTGGAAGAAAGGTGCTCTTTGGGTCTTACAAAGCATCCCCGGAAGCTTTATCCTCCTCTGCTCAGGATAAAAATCCCTGCAGTCACATATCCCAAAGGTTCTAATATTTTCTGAGACTCCACTGTGCCTTTATATTTTAATACCCTGACATCTGGAATCCTAAAAGTCTAATGTTTAACCATAAATATCTGCTGAGATTAAAGAGCTATATACCAAGTTTCAATCTTTGGGGCCTATAATTGCTTGGGAAAAGAGAATGGTATTTCCCCCTCTAGCTAGAAGAAAAGACCTCTACAAGCACATATATTGGCAGACAAATTTTCTAACAACCGTTTCCTCTCTCCATTCTGTCCTCTCATTTTCTCCCTCCCTCTCCTTCTCCCATTTTATAATACCATGTTGCTGTCATTCCCAGGGCAAATGGGAAAAAAGAGAAGCCTGGAAAACTTAAAGAAAAGACACATTTCAAGACCTAGCAACAAACAGTTGAAAACATGCTGGCTGCTCTCTGTTAGGCAGCTGAGCACACGTCTCCACACTGAAACTTGAGTTTCCCCATTATTCAGTTACAAACCACTTCATCACTCTATGTGCTCACAGTCAAATGCCAGCTTTATTTTCTTTTTCACCAACCTCATCTTTTATTTTTGATTTGAGGCTAGTCACTTTTAAGATCTCCATAATGGTTTACAACTTTCTTTCTCAAGAAGTGTCCAAGAAGTCACACGGTTTGAAAAATGTTTCTTACTCTTTCCTGGGAAAGAATGGGAAACTCTCACCTGCCCTGAAGGTGGATTTGGTCAGAAGTCCCAGTCAGACCACAGTACTTTGCTGGGCATGATGTTGAGGAAAGTGTGGGAAAAGCTTATCACGAGTTTATACTTTTAGTACAATGATTCAATATATAGTTTAAAAAATAAACTTAACATTGAACCCATTTTTATCCAGTGATATATTGTGAAAGTGATATGTTGAGGTCATTTAACTCACTTCAACACTAGGAAAAATAATCTGAATTTTTTAAAAAGGTTTAATATATTCTTATTATTAAAGACTTAATTTAGATTGTAAATACTCCTATGTCTTTTTAGTTAATGTTCTTTTCCCTTTCAGAAATATATCCAGTGTGTATATAAGCAAGTATGTTTATGTCTGCTGGTATTTGGCACAGAGAGCTTATTCTTGATTCTTCATGAGAAACTGAAACTGCCGGCTTTTTAAATTAAAAACATTAATTGTCTTCCTAACACCCTGTCTGTTTACTTCAAAGGGGGCGTATAACTCTATAACAGTGATTCTCAAACCTTAGCACAGCAGAATCACTTGAGGAGGACGTCTGTGTGTGTATGTGTACGTATGCGTGTGTGTGGGTGTGTATGTATGTGTGTATGTGTGTGTATTTGTGTGTATGTGTGTGTGTGTATGTGTGTTTGTGTGTGTGTTAAATACAAAGGCTTGGGCTTCACACACCTATCGACTCATGCAAACGAATGTTTAATGTCCTAGGTGATTCTGATAATAAGCCAGCTTTGGGAGCCACTGTCCTAAGCACATCAAATTTACCTCCTAAATTGAAGAAGCAGAAAAAGGGCAGGAGAACGAGGGGGTTTTATGCTTTGTTTGTTTGTTTCAAAATTTCCAGTCTATTGAGAACCAACACATTTAAAATATAATGCAAATTATCAGACAAATTAGACATACAAAATGAAAGCCCTAAGTTTTGTTCATTAGATCCAACAGATGTACAATTACTGTCAAGTAGCTCTGGTTCTACAGGTGACATTTCTGTCATCACCTCACTGTGGACCGGCGCAGTCTGTGGGCAGCACAGGGTGGTGGACCACTCATGGAGTCCTGCGTCTGTTGGGCCCCCTCAACCCCAGCTTTCTAACTACACTGCCTACTCCCAGCCGCTCTCACCATGATCCATTCACTCCACAGCAGCTTGTACGATCTTTTCAGGAAGTGAATAAAATCCTAGCACCATCTTCCAACCCCATCTTACTAAATCACTTTGGCCTATAAAGGGGCTAAGCCCTGACTACCTGCAACTACGCCCCCTCTCATTAACTATACATCACTCCTATGCGTCTCTTTTCCACCCACCCCTCAGACACATTGAGGCCATTCTGGTGTCAGAGCCCCTGCTCTGGCTGGTCCCTCTCCCCGGAAAGCTCCTCCGTCTGCTCAGAGGAGTGATTCCTCGCTCCTCATTCAGGCCTCATTGAAATTGTAACTCTGTTTCTAATAGCAGCTCCCTTCCACACACACACCACATCACACACTACATACACGCACACACACCTGAAGCTACCTCTCTAGTCCAAAACTCTGTTTTATTTTCTTCATACCTCTCATCACTATTGAAATATTTTTATTTATTTGTTTATAGATATAGATATATAGATATAATCTCCACTGGAACCTAAGTTTGATGAAGGCAGGAATGTTATTCACAACTATAGTTCCCATCCTTAGAAAGGCACTGGTAGACTACAGATGGTCAAATGCATTTGCTGAATGAGTGAAAATGTCAACTTCAGCACAGCGCGTGCAAAAGGTGCTCAAGGGATGCTAGCTTCCATTACACCCCCTTTCTACTTTCTATATCACGGCTAAGAAATTGTAAAATGCCATTGAAACCAAAGCTCTGATTTCCTTCAGTCTTCTCCCAATAACATCAGTAGCCATATGTACAAAGTGGGCTGAGAGGTGATTCCATGCATTTGTAGACTGGGACAGACAGGAAATGAGTCAGAAGCCAGGGTGGAAAGCTCTAGTACTGATCTAGTCCTACCTAAATGGGATATTAATTTCAAGACTTTGTTTTTATAATTTTGGATTTTCAGATGATCAGATGCCTCCATCATCAAAAGAAATTCTCTCCAGAATAAAATGCAAATGGCTCTTAGAGGTTCTCCTGCCTGGGATTAGCTGCCTTGCACCCTGTTGCCATGCATGTTTCAAAGTTGGCTGCAAATGCGAACTTACAGATGAGACAAAACAAAATTAACAGCTCACTTTTCCCCTGGCTACACACCCTGCATTACACAGATAGCAAAACCCACTGGCACAGTGTTCCCCATAGGTGATCCACGTGGATAATTTTTGCTCCCAACACCAAAGCATATGACAATACATTGGGACCTGTGGATATCTGTCTGAATTTTGCATGTGAACTTATATGTGCAAATAAAATTTGTATTTTTCAAATTAAAATAAACCTCAAAGGCAATGGACTCCAAACTGTTTGTTAATAAAATGGAGAAAGGCCAAAAGGGTGTGTTAAACTCAACGCCATTTGGAATAAATATAAGAGCTGGTTCCAGAGGCCTCCATTTTCATCTTTGCTGGCTGCTTCCACTGTTTTATAGATGACCATAGATTCTTGTCTTGAAGAGGAAAAATACAAAATAGACATTTATTCTCTTAAGATTAAATTTGTGCTTTTCTCCTCTACCATATTGTGGACAGAAACTGGAAAGTAGCATAAAACTACGGTTTAAAAAATGAGAAGGGACTTGAACTATGGAAGGAGGGATCTATTCCCATTTTGGAAGTCACAGGAAAACACTCCAATCCTGTTAGTACCCAGAAGGCACCATTTACTATGTACTGTCTCCTTCATGGCAAGAAGACACAGACTGTATTTGTAGTGCAATAAACAGTGGATTCTACTGTGGGAATCCTTACAGTTGGGACCTACAGCAACCTCATTTAAAATGTTATAAAGCTTTAAAACATCAGGAGTTTAAGGCAGTCCAGCCTACACACCTCCCAATATACCTTCAGCCTCCCACATGTATGCTGACAACTGTCCATGTGCTGAGAGTAAGTAGCATGTAATATTGTAATACCTATCAGAGTTTTACCATTGAATCATGTTTCATAACCAAGACAAAGAGTGGTGAAAAAATAAAATATACAGCTTTTCAACCAGGAGCAAATATGCTTGTGCCTAAACAGTATATTTATACCACATGGTAAGCACCACCTAAGAATTCATTGAAAGAATATTATTATTCACACCTGGAGTATTTGATGGACATTTTAGAGTTCCTGTTTGCAAGAGACATTTTCAATGTCACCCCATATCTTCCTGGCATTCACCTTCACATACCAAAGATGGCTGCTACAAAAACCTACCACTCCTTTCTGAGGAAGGTTTTTCCTTCCTCAGAAGGAAACCTTCCAGGAAACGTTTTTCCTGGCCTTGGGAAAGAGCATGATTGGCCTGTTCAGGGAAAGCCAAAGGGCTGGAGAGTTAGTGTACCCAGGAGCATCCCTCGGCCAATGAAGAGTAAGGTTTTGAAGTGTCAATATTTTAGCTTCTGCATGGCTTAGCTGGGACAACTGTGGGTCACGTCTCCAGGAGTCCCCACATGGGGCATATTGAGTCTGAGATGCGAATTATACCTCCCAGTGGAGTCATTTGGTTATAACAGACTACAGTTCAGGGTGGAGTCTGGGCTGGAGATATAAATCCATCAGCAGTAAATGGTATTTCAACTTTGGACTTAGGAGCAAGATAGGAAGAAAAGATAGTCCTGGAATATTCAAAACTTCAAAAGAGAAAGGGAGACTAGAAAAGAAGTCTGAAAAGAGTCATCCAATGAAGTAGGAAGAAAGTTGGGATGTACCTGCAGCAGTTTCCACCTGAACAAAAATGTAAACTCAGAGTTACGTTGTTTGTAGAAGCAGAAAGACGATGATCTCTCCAGGGGTCCAGTTATAAAAACTGATAGCCCGATGGGCTTGTAAAAGCAAGAAGAATAAGAAGGGATTTTGATCATAGCCCCCAGGGACAATTAGAAGATGGAGAAAAGGAAGGCAAAAAGAAGGCATGCCATCTAGTCTACCACCCTATCCAGAGTGAGGGCATTTAGCTCTGGTGGAAGAGAAGGATTCAGAATCCAGAGGAACTGCTTCCAAGGCAGACACTGCGAAACGCTGAGCACAGAGAGTGCTGCTTCAGGCCCAAGAGACCAACCTAGTGAGAGGACCATTCTCTTCACCTGTGCACAGGTGGTGTTGGGAGTCTGTACCTTTGACATGGACCACAGGCAATCTCATGGAGGGCAAAACAGTGCTATTGTGACATCCCTTAAGCATCCAACATTCCTGAGATAGAGGTGAGTTGAACAGCTTACTGGCACAGACGCCAACTCTATTGTTCAGTTCCTCTCCAGGATATGTTGTTCCCACTGGACCACACAGCCAAACCAGCTCCGTCCCATGCTTGTTCCCTCTACTGGAGACATTGAGTTCAGATAGAACTGACCTGTGTTGAAGAAGGATCCAGTCCATTCTGCTTCAATTTTAGGAAATACAGAAACTGGTGGAGGCAGACCCAGAGCTCTCCCATCCAGATCCTTAAAGAGATATTTTCTAGGACTTTCACAGTCAGATTCAGAGCAGACCAGTATTCCTAAATCTTTCCTGGGAAGATAGATAGAAAGCAACTCTCTCATTTCCATGATAAGCCACCAAAAGGAAACATATATTGGTAGTGCTGACGTTATGAAAAATAAATTCAATAAAATTTTATTATTACTAACGTGTTACCTAGATATGAAATAACACTCTATAGAAAATGTTATTTCCCAGTTATATGGTCAAGGGAAAAAGACAATTCTTATTAACCGAATATTCTGGATATCGAGTTATATAATCTTTACATAAATCACTAATTTTCTAAGATACAATAAAATGCCCCTAACTAATAATATTTATTAAACATGATGTGATCAATGCAATGTTCCAATGCAATGGAACTTTGGGGCCTTGCAGTATTTTAAGATTATCATTATAAATATCAATTATACTTGTACTGTATAAAAACAATGTAAAAAAAGATGGTCTCATGCAATAAATATCTATTGAAAACCTACTACTTGTACGTTGGGGAATACAATGGTGATAAACATAGGCATCAGAATTTAGAGTCAAGCAGGGTATATAAAGAAGTTATTGGTTATAAATAAATAAGTTATTATTATTCAATTATAACACTGAATTATAGAGAATTTATTTTATTTCCTCTCATCTAACATTTTTAGGTACCATTAGTAATAATATTAAATATTTATTGCATGCCAACCATGTGTCAGGTATTAATAGTACAAATAATCAAATGCTAATATCGTTTAGCTTTATAACTATTTCATCCCATAGGTAAGAGTTGAACATAAAGAAGATTGGACAGTAGAAAAAAATGACAGAATAACACAAATTGTATACCTAATAATGTTTAGGTTCCAAAAACGGTTCAGGGATGGGCATCAAAAAGAGATTGGTGTTGGGCCAAACATATAAACTTTCTAATTAGGGTGCTTTTCCTGATTCTTTTATTCCAACTAAAGAAGTTTTCCCAATGTTATAGGAAAGTAAAAATAACCTATTTTCCCTGCTCTGACTTTCCCACTCCCTCTTACAGCAAAAAAAAAAAAAAACAAAAAAAAATTCCTTGTCTAGTTTTCAGATTCTTGAATAAAACTCTCAGATCATATGTTCAAGAACAGTAGTTACGCCTGGTCTGAGAGCAAATATCTGTCTAAGCCATATGGTTCATTCTAGGGATTCCTAACAGCAGACATGGTCTCCTTCCCCACCAGTGCCTGCACAAGGACACCCAAGCCTCCTGCTGAAAACTAGTGACACCATACTCCATGGAAGGTTCAAGAATCAGGGTCAATTTTTTCCATTGATTTAGAAAACATCCCAAAGAAGTACCTCTAATAAAGATGAAACCATTAAACAATATCAATAAAACTTGCAATCCATCACTTCTGCCGCTTTTGTCTGCCAGAGGACATCACGTGGTGGATTCCAGATTCAAGGAAGAGAGAAACAGTCTCTTTCTCTTCAGTGAGAGAGACTGCAAAAATTGTATCTCAAAGGGCACAAATATAGGAGGGTAAAGAATTGGGACCAATCAATCTACCATATTTTTCTAGAAGGACTTATTTCTATTCCCATTGATGATTTTATCCTTGTTTAAAAAACATGTTGAGGTATTTGGAGAATTACCAAACCCTTCATAAATATGGCTTACTATAAATACCAAAACCGGTACCTGGTTTGTAGAGGAGGAAAGTAGAACTTGTTTTTATCTTTGATCTTTAGCATCCTGGTCCTCTCTGCCGTTATTAGAGGCACGATCCCCGTGTTCTCTGCACTGGACAGAATGCAGACATCTAGATCATCGCTATAGCAACTCTTCACAAAACCAGAAAAGGTCACATCTGAAAAAAAATGTTTACGGTATTACAACATTATATCATGTAAACTACCAACCACAAATACAGACTATGCAACTAAATATTCTTATACTAATGTATGTCCAGGACTAAGTTTAAGCTACTGTCCAGGGTAGTTCCAGGAGTTTACATAAATCTTGACTTAAAATATCTTTAATTCTTGAAGACATGGACATTGTATACAAAGTAGAAGAGCATTCCAACACATTGACATCTTAAGAGCAATACTTTCCATCAAAGGTTTGATCAAAATCCAGTGAGGAGTGAGTACAATAGTACAAAAGAGAGCTGACAGAAGATTCTCTGCGTAGGTTGTAGTATAATTGGATTAAATCCTGGCTGCCCCACCAACTACTTGACAACTTCACTGAGGCACTATTTCCACGTATCAATTTCCTCCTCTGTGTGACAGGAAAAGTAACACGTACCTAAGAGGTTAGGCATATAATCAAATGAAATATTTCCCTGGGAAAGCTCTTCAACAAGTATAGAGCGGTGACTTTTTAAAGAAATCACTCACTGTCATTATAAACTACCATTGTGGTTATCAATGCCCAGTAGATGGTCAATTGGACAGCAAGCACCAGACGACACTGTACGCTTTTGTTGATATAATTTCAAAATGCTGTTAAAGCTTCTATGCACAGATGTATGACACTACATTGCTTGGAAACCCAAACATCCCACCTTGAAGTTTCATGATGCCTGAAATTAAATGGCCACTCCTCACTTTGTGCCATGGCTCCTGAGGCCACCGATTTGGTTCCGAGGTGAATACAGGCCACAAAATACCAACTCGACCCCCTCTGGGATTGGAAGGAGCTCGATCAGGTGATGTCACGTTGGCAGAACGAGGCTTAACTCTATCCTGAATGCAGTCAAAAGATGAGCTAGTGGCCACGATGACTGAATTCCTAACCACAATCTGTAGATTTTCACTATAACACTGTGGGGCAGAAGACACATAAACTACTGCCAAAAGGCCAATAGTATTGTCGACCAGAGTGAGGTTCTCTATTTCCATGCCATGCTCCACATGGAGCATGGCACCGTAGTCAAAGTTCTTGAAAGCCAAGAAGCCAGAGATACTGGTACAGTTGTCAAGTCCAGTCTCCTTATAGAGATGAAGGCCGTGAAGACTTGAGTGGGCCACGTTGTCAGACCAAAGGGCTTCAGGAGAGGAGCACCTGTAGCCTCGGATGTGAAAGCCAAGTCTCTCGGATCCTGCCACAACGTTGCCATGGAGATGGATGTCCTTTGCCTGATTCACTTTGATTCCTGCCACCCAAATGGGAGACCAGGCTGACTGTGTCATCAGAACCACAAGGTTATTAGAGAGAGAATAGTCCTGACCCTCCAAATCAATGCCATGGCCAGCTGTGCTGAACACTACATTGTCATTTAAAACGATCCCCTGACTGGCAGCTGCACGAATGCCCCCACCACAGCTTTGGTGCAGAGTACAAGATATTATCCAGGATCCTGCCGACGTATCAGTGAGCTCGATGGAGGAATACAGTGGTGAGCCAAAGTTCTGAATTTCCACATTGAAAAGTTGAAGGATACCTGCAAGCAAAATGCATGTCATCAGGTACTTGCTTCTTCCCTACAAAAGGCAGAAGGATGGGGCTTCCCTGGTGACGCAGTGGTTGAGAGTTCGCCTGCCGATGCAGGGGACACGGGTTCGTGCCCTGGTCTGGGAAGATCCCATATGCCGCGGAGCGGCTGGGCCCGTGATCCATGGCTGCTGAGCCTGCGCGTCCGGAGCCTGCGCGTCCGGAGCCTGTGCTCCGCAACGGGAGAGGCCACAACAGTGAGAGGCCCGCGTACCGCGAGGATAAAATGTCTTTCTCACATAGATATTAGGATTAAATGAAACAAAGTAGGCATGGAAATCATCGTGGTTCCTAGTCCATAAGAAGCATCGAATACAGATTCTCTTTCCCTTCCCCAGGGATGATTTAAGAGCCCTGACCAGCAACCCAGAGGCTCAGGACTGAGCCAGCATTGCTGGTGGTTGGGCTCTGGCTTTGGTGCTCAGCTGTAAGAATCGGCCTTCTGTCCTGCTCTGGTGATGAGGTTCCAGCCTGGACTGCAGTTACCGTGGAAAGGGGCCCTGTCTTGCGCTCCCTCCCTAATTCTCTGTCTTCATAAACTGCAGGGTAGTTTTGGTTTTACACAACCACAACCAGGATTCAGCCTTTGTCTAGCCTTCCAGAGCAGGGTTCCTCCACCTCAACATGACTGACATTTTGGACCAGATAATCCTTTCTTGTGGGAGGCTGTCCTGTGCCTTATAGAATGTTGAGCAACTACTCGCTATATGCCAGAAGCTCCACCAAAGCTGTGACAAGCAAAAATGGCTCCAGATATTGTCAAATGTCCTTTGGCCAGGAGGGAAGAGCAAAATCACTTCTGTTGAGAACTGACGGAGCTGGAGCTTATGGAGAGAGAGCTTGTTCTAGGAACCAGAAATCGCGAACTTCGGACGCACAGGCTCAGCGGCCATGGCCCACGGGCCCAGCCGCTCCGCGGCATGTGGGATCTTCCCGGACCGGGGCACGAACCCGCGTCCCCTGCATTGGCAGGCGGGCCCTCAACCACTGCGCCACCAGGGAAGCCCTCGAACTTTTGTTTTAAGATTCAAACATTGCTCTTTACTATACTGGTAAAGCAGATATACCCACAAAAAGTGTTCCGTGCTCAATATACTTGGGAAACCGTTAGGTCCTTTGCTCCAGGCTTTCTCAGAGCCTTTATTACATTCGTGTACGCAGTGACTTTCTGAGATGGGGCTTTATTTGACTAGGAAACAACTTGGGAATCAATTTTAAGGAACCTAAGTTTAAGAAAAAGGTACTAATCAAATAACTTTGCAGCATTCCAGAAGAGCTAAAGCTTGAAAGAAATGAGAGAAATTTAACTGATCCCTAAAGCAGTCTAGAATATGGAAATCATTCTTATTTAAATTTACACTATTAATTTATAGCATGAGATGAGGCCTGCCATCAAATAGAGCATGCTACTGGGAAAGAGTAATAGAAATTCAGGAAAGAGATAAAATTCAATTGGTCATTAAATCATCTATAATTTCAAAGCAGAGGAAATTTCACATCTGCTGAAGTTTTTTTTTTTTTGAGGTAAAAATGTGCCTGTGTGCTGATAGCTAGTATATTATTTTAACATCACACTGATAATTAAGCACAGATTAGTACTGAAAATGCATAGCTTCTCAGAGCACAGAGAAGCATCTATTTCAAATATTTTGTTTTATAAATGAAAATTCCCACCGTTGGAATTTCTGAGTGTCCCAGATGCATAGCCTCCAATTGGTAGTGCTTAGTAACTTAAAATTTCAGTTACCTGAAAATTCTTCCACGCTGGACTTCCTGAAGGACCCCACAAGTAGTCTCCCCCCGCATGATGTATCACCCTGGATTTGTATGTTTCGGGTCAGAAGTCCAACCTCTGAAGCCAAACGAATGTGTCGGCCATCCTCCATGACGTGGACACTTCCTGGGGCAACGGGAGTTGGGAAAGGAAAAAATTTTTAAAACCTATTTCGGAGATCGCCAGCTGGGGACCCAGCGAACCTGACAAATGAAAACACTCCTTTCCCCGCGGAAGTCCTCCCAACATTAAGGTCTGCTTTTCCTCGGGCGTCCTCCACAAACGTCGGCTGAGAAATGAAAAGCCCGTTCACTGGTCTCTCATTGGGATCAGAGTGAGCGTGTTTGAGCAAGAATTCATTTGTCCTCAATCACTATGGGTAGCGGGACAGGGATGTCAGGGAAGACCGGTTCAATTAGTGGGGTCCCCGGCCTCCTTCCTTCAATTCCTCAGTGTGAGATTCCCGCCTTTGGTTGTGCATTGTTCCTGAACCTCTTTGAGAGAGTGAGGAATCGCAGATCCACTGAGGCAGTGATAGGACTGAAGCAGCAGCGGCAACGCCCTCTCCTGGCGGGTCTGGAACTCGTCACTCCCAGAAAGAGCCTCCCCAGTCTTGCTGGTTTGTTCCACTGCCCACCCCACTTTGCATTGTACGTTGTGTATTATAGGCAAGGATTGCTAACGATGTCTCTTTTCCCCGCCACTCTTTAGAAACAAAATCATCCTTAAAGCCATGATTTAGAAATAGCTTTAGATACAGTCCTGCTGAAAGCATGTATTTCCCTCTCACATATCAGAGACAAGAAAGATATCCCCTAATCCCTTTATGTCCATGTTTTTCACTTATTAGCTTTATTTCCTGGGTTAAATTTATTTATTAGGCTGAAGCGGGAAATATGGTTATTATTTATAATGCAATATATTTTAAGTGTGTATACTGTATTAAAATATTCAGTACTTTTTTTTTCAAGAAAAAGGTATTTGGTTTTTATTTATTTATTTATATTTTGGGGCAGTAGTAGTAGTCAATTGATACAATGAACTTCATGTCAGGAAGGACACATTCCTAAGTATGGAAAAAGGAGTCATTATTTACAATGACTACCACATTCTAAGTGGCTGTGTGATTCAGTATGCCAGGAAATGAACTGGAAACTCATCTCCCATGAGATTTATTCTGGCTCAGCCATGAAAATACCCGGTGACCTTGAACAAGGTTCTTAACCCTTCTGCTTGCTTCTAGGCTTGCCATTATAAATAAAAAGTTTAAAAATTCCCTCACATCAAAGATTTTTTTTAATTAGGCAATAAAATTAATGAAGGGATGGAGATAAAGCCTTCTAAGGATGAGCCTAGGGCAGCAGTAAAATATTATCCATCCCCTCTGAACGCCGATCAGATCCAAGGTCCCAAGGCAGGTTGCTGAACACGTTTTTCTTGGCTCATTCACTTCCCTTAACTAACAAACCAAAGCCTTACCGACGTGCCGGTGTCTGAGCCGTTCACGGATGCTAACATGGTGGCCCCTGACTTCTTTCACAGTGAGGACCTCTGCTTCGTGAGGTTCATATGAAGAGGAACTAAGGACAATCTTGTCTTGGGGTCGCCAATCCACTGTGTTCTCTACTATAATTCTGTAACAGCATAAAGATGGAATCAGGTACACTGGCAGTACAACACAGATGACCTACTAAACTCCAGGGAGAAGAGGAAATCCACTGCAGACAACAATTCCCACCAGGGAGAGTAAAGTAGAAATATCAAGTCAAGACAGAGAAAAAAGGTCTTTGCAAAAAAATTAATGCCAATGGAGTTCATCTTCTGGCTGATATGTATACAATACAGGGTTAACAAAGATATTCTGTGGCCATGAAGTACCAGACAAAGCAACAAGAAAGGGTAAAAGTTCCAGAGTTTAGTATATGCCGTCTACATATGGTTTCCTAAAATGGAAATCGTCTTCCTCAATTGGGAAACAGTTTGAATAATAAAGGTATTTCAGAAGGGATCTTTTCTCAAATTTTCTGAAGACCTCTAATACCATTTTCAGACAATTAATCATCATGCATTAAGGCTCATACCTTCGCGGTCAAGCAGAAACAGTGTGAATCCCAGAGGTTCCACTTAGTAGCTGTGTGACCTTGAGAGGTCACATAACTCTTTTGAGTTTCATATCTTCATTTGAAAAGTGACGATATTTTGAGCTTCCCTTCCCCATCTCTCTGTTATTGTGGGGACAAAGGTATGCATTCCCTGAGGGTGCTAAGTTCCAAGCATTGTGCTTTCATCACAATATGTAATAAGGGTTTTGTTCACTTTTGTTTTTTTAACTCACATTTAATAAAGTTTTTGTTCAATCATTCCCTGCTGCCTAGCTTTTCCAGTGAATATATTTGCTTTATTCTCCATTTACAGTCATTACCAACTTCAACAGCGTACGTTTATATTAATGGCCTGCCTCTTTTGCTAATGTCCACACTTTAGCAAGTGTTGACAATAGAGTCTCCTCTACCAGTAAAGGTTCATCCAGGCAGCAGGTCCACGTGAAGGCCATTCAACCGAGCAATATATATTGTCCGCTCTAAGCAACAGTATGCACCAGACACTATCGTAGGTGCTAGAGACATAATGGTAAATAAAACATATGGCCTTTGTGTTAAAAAATGACAACTTAGATTTTGACTAGCAGACACCCTTAAAGAGTCTATTGTGTGAGTGGGGAATTCACAGATGTTTTGTACATAATATTAACACCAAAAAAGAAAGAAAGAAATTAAAGGGGGTCATTCTTGGGCCAATGATATGAATCTGTTATGAACCAAAGATTGTAATTAATTTAAATCTCTGTGCCTGAGGTTAGACAGAGAATAAGAGAGAGTAAAAAAGAGAGAAAAAAAGACAATTGTGGATGGTTGCAATTTTAATTAAAGAATTTAGAGTCTTTGTAAGACAGGATTTGCTGATTTGCTATTATATCCTAGAAAAGAGAAAAAGGAATTATTGAAATTATTCTCCCAAACTTTATATTAAAAACATAAATGAACTTAAGTCAACCTTTTTCATGAAGACTTCCCAAACTTTACAGATTCATAAACATTTCTCTCTCCTCTATACTCCTGAAGCCTTGAGATTCTATATCTCATAAGGACATACACAGATGGCAAGGGAGCATGACCCTATGTCCACACAGCAACAGTGGTAACTTGAGAAAATTTTGATCCTCATATCAATAGACTAAAAAGTTTTGCTACTCAAGTATCAGTATTCAGTATTCCTTAAATTCCAATATCCACTCTTCCTATTTGCAGTCGTTGACTCTTATGGTTGCCCTTCAACCGTTTCAAGAAATCCTAGCTTGGGTTTCCCTGGTGGCGCAGTGGTTGGGAGTCCGCCTGCCGATGCAGGGGACACGGGTTCGTGCCCCGGTCCGGGGAGATCCCACATGCCGCGGAGCAGCTGGGCCTGTGAGCCATGGCCGCTGAACCTGCGCGTCCGGAGCCTGTGCTCCGCAACGGGAGACGCCAGAACAGTGAGAGGCCTGTGTACCGCAAAAAAAAAAAAAAAAAATCCTAGCTTAAGGATTTGAATCCCAGCTTAAGGATTTGAATCCCAGCTCTATTTCATGTATCTGACTAATACTAATAAGAATCCTATAGCTACAGGGAAGAGGAGAGACCTGCTCGTTGTTCTCAGCAAAACACACCAAAACTAATAAATAAACAAAAAAATTAAGAGTTGTTTGCAACATAACTGGACCTAAATAGAAACCATATGAGAAGAGAGAGGAAACAATAATCACTGAAGAAGTCTCCTGAAAGATAACTTTTGAAAAGTATAAAGAAAATATCAGCAGTTTCCATTATTCTGGCATTAAATTTTACCTAGTATAGGGAAAATATAATACTTTTGGTCAAAAGAACATAATTACAAAGAATGAAAAGAAATATACTTCCAAATTTGATTTAAAAGTTTTTACCACTGTGTATAAAC
This sequence comes from Tursiops truncatus, assembly GCF_011762595.2. NCBI lineage: Eukaryota > Metazoa > Chordata > Mammalia > Artiodactyla > Delphinidae > Tursiops > Tursiops truncatus. The sequence continues at coordinate 25,332,327 of NC_047043.1, read as the reverse complement.
CATTCATATAGAAACACCTATAACTTAAATGAATTTAACTGAACTTTGGGGAGGTCTTAATGATAATAGCTGCACTTGACCACAGTCTCAGAGTGTCCAGATGCCAAAATGTTTTCCTCCAAGGAATAAGAGTGGCCATAGACTTCTGAACTCTAGTAATACTGAGGCTTTTTTTTTTTTTAAACTCCAGTTTAAACTTTCTTTTGTCAACTGTCGTTGAAATCTTCTGACACTCTCAGACCACACTGGACTATGTGAGGTGTTTAAGAAATCGAATCCTGTAATGATGCTGACGGTGACAACAAGAATAGCTGTCGTAGGTGTCAACTGTTTGTCTACCTGACCTCCTTTCTCCTTTGTTCCAGGAAATCCACCACATCTCTTCTGAGAACCGCTCTCCTCACCCACCACACTAAGTGGTCCTAGTGAGATCTGAGAATTGCAGTCTCACAAGCCTTTTACCAAAGGGTGAGCAAGGGATCCAACCTGTCTTTGTTGATCAAAATCCTTCCCCTTTTCCAGCATTATGAGGTATAATCGAAAACTAAAATTGTAAGATATTTAAAGTGTAGAATATGATGATTTGATATACGTACCCATTGTGAAAGGATTTCCCCCATTGAACGAATTAATACATCTGTCACCTCACATATTCACCCCTTTCTTTTGTTGGGTGAGAACACTTAAGTTCTACTCTCTTAGCAAATTACACAGTACAGTGTTATCAACTGCAGTCACCTGGACTTTTGAATTGAAACTAAGGGGAAAGAGAAATGTCCTCCCTGGTGGTAAAGCTGGGAAGAGCCAACAGCTCTGGGTTCACGTGCACCCTATAGAACGTGGAAACCTCTTCAGCAGAACTAAATGAGGTTGAAATATAGAAACAGGAGAGGTGGAGGGAGGGCCTGATGCAATCTCCCAAGTGATGAAGAAGGGTGGCTTTTACTTTTACTTTTGACTGAAAGAATCAGGATTCTTACAATACAATACAATAACTACGATAACTACCACGTCGTGAGGCTGACTTGGAGCCAGAAACCGGGCTAAGTTCTTTATCCACATTAATTTACTTAATCCTTATAACTACTCTATTAACCAGGCATTATTATTCTCATATTATAGAAAAAGAAACTGAGACTCAGAGAGAATACTTTACCCAAAATTACACATTTAGTTAATTGCATAATTAGAAGTATTTTAACCTGCCTGCACTAAAAGTCCAAGCTCATTTTCATTGTAGAAATCTATTGCTCTCCTCCCTTCCTAACTCACATGTCTTTTCCTAGCATGGAGACAATAGGCAATCTGAGATTAGCACCCACTAGTTCATTGGACCAGAAGGAATCATCTTCTTTTGGAGACTACAAAAGTGATCCTGAATTCCTGCTAATAAATGAATAAGGCCACCAGCTCTACGTTCTAACATTTGAACTAAATTTTTATAGTATAATAATGAGGTTTGAATAATGAGCCAAAAAATGAGAGTAGTTTTTGAAATTAAATTCAAGGTTCTAATTTATTAGACAAGATGCCATTGAGTCAACAGGCTCAACAAGCTCTGATTTCCAGAAAAGATACATCAATCCAGCATAGCAGGCATTTATTGGAACTCTTCTTTATGTTCTGTTGTGTACTAGATGCTAAGTAATATACCAAATCAATAAAAAACACCAATATTTTCCTCTCCTATAGAAGCTGCTTGGAAGAACAGGAAATACACACCTGAAGCAGTTCAGTATCAATCACTAAGAAGCGTATTTAAATTAAAATTATAAATCAGAAAATCACATGGAATAGTGATTCAGACAGTGGGAAAATCATTGTGTGCTGGAGGGGAGATTGAATGCCTTGTACGAGATGTGATGGAATCTTTAAGGATCAGTAGGAAGTGTAAAGGTAAAGAGGAGATGCAAGGGTACTTTTGACCCTCTAATTGCATATATCAAATATTTAGTAAGCCAGTACAGAAGCTGTTATAGAAAACCACGTGGAAGCGCCAAAGTGAGAATGTAGCAGAAAGCAGACAAACAAGAAATATTCCAAACAAATGTATCCATAAAGCAGCCACTGTGGAAAATAGCACGGAGGTTCCTTAAAAACTAAAAATAGAGTTACCATATGACCCAGCAATCCCACTCCCAGGCATATATCCAGAAAAGACAAAAGTTCTAATTTGAAAAGATACATGCACCCCAATGTTCATAGCAGCACTGTTCACAATAGCCAAGACATGGAAACAACCCAAGTGTTCACTGACAGATGAATGGATAAAGAAGGTGTGGTATGTATACACAATGGACTATTACTCAGCCATAAAAAAATAACAAAATAATGCCATTTGCAGCAACATGGATGGGCCTAGAGATTATCATACTAAGTGAAGTTAGAGAAAGACAAATATTATATGATATCACTTATATGTGAAATCTAAAAGATAATACAAATGAACTTATTTACAAAAGAGAAACAGACATATAAAACAAACTTATGGTTACCAAAGGGGAAGGGGGGTGGGATAAATTGGCAACATGGGATTAACAGATGCATACTACCATATATAAAATAAACAACAAGGATTTACTGTATAGCACAGGGAACTACATTCAATATCTTGTAATAAACTATAATGAAAAAGAACAGGAAAAAACCCAAAGTATATCTGTAGAATACCACCATTGATTGGATATGGTAGATAATAAAATAGATATCATCAATGATAACCTTAGAATTAAAAGCCTAGGACCTGGAAAAAGTTGAGACAAGAAATGATTTGTTCTTCAGGTCAGAGTTATTTTCTTATAAATAACAGAATAAGTTAATAAACCACATAAGAAACAGAAAAATACCAGGACAAAGAGGCCGGCCAAGGCTTTACGCACTTTCTTTAAAAAGTAAATGAGAGGGCTTCCCTGGTGGCGCAGTGGTTGAGAGTCCACCAGCCGATGCAGGGGACACGGGTTCGTGCCCCAGTCCGGGAAGATCTCACATGCCGTGGAGCGGCTGGGCCCGTGAGCCATGGCCACTGAGCCTGTGCGTCCGGAGCCTGTGCTCCGCAACGGGAGAGGCCACAACAGTGAGAGGCCCGCGTACCGCAAAAAAAAAAAAAAAAAAAGTAAAAGAGATAAGAAAAAAATGAGAGCCTTTGAGAAAGGTTCCCTATAAGCCTACTCTTTTCCCTGTTGTCCTCTTCTCACTAAATTATATCTCACTAAATTATATCACTCTTCACCCAGTTGTTCAAGTCAGTGACCTTTGAACTCTTCCCTTTTGCCCAGCCCACCAGCAAATCATGTTGGCTCTTCTTCAACATCTATTTAACCACTTCTTTCCTCTTCCATCATCCTACCCCAATCTAAGCCATCAGCATGTGTCTACCTGAAATACTGCAATGTTATTGCAATGTTTTTTTAAAATTTAATTTAATTTATTTATTTTTTATATAGCAAGTTCTTATTAGTTATCTGTTTTATAGATATTAGTGTATATACGTCAATCCCAATCTCCCAATTCATCCCCTCTTGCTTTCCACCCTTGGTGTCCATACATTTGTTCTCTACATCTGTGTCTCTGTTTCTGCCTTGCAAACTGGTTCCATCTGTACCATTTTTCTAGATTCCACATATATGCGTTAATCTACTATATTTGTTTTTCTCCTTCTGACTTACTTCACTCTGTATGACAGTCTCTAAGTCCATCCACATCTCTACAAATGACCCAATTTTGTTCCTTTTAATGGCTGAGTAATATTCCACTGTATATATGTACTACATCTTCTTTATCCATTTGTCTGTTGATAGGCATTTAGGTTGCTTCCATGACCTGGCTATTGTAAATAGTGCTGCAATGAACATTGGCAAAGCTTCAGTAATCAAGACGATATGGTACTGGCACAAAAACAGAAATATAGATCAATGGAACAGGATAGAAAGCCCAGAGCTAAACCCATGCACCTACGGTCAACTAATCTATGACAAAGGAGGCAAGGATATACAATGGAGAAAAGACAGTCTCTTCAATAAGTGGTACTGGGAAAACTGGACAGCTACATGTAGAAGAATGAAATTAGAACACTCCCTAACACCATACACAAAAATAAACTCAAAATGGATTAAAGACATAAATGTAAGACCAGACACTATAAAACTCTTAAAGGAAAACATAGGAAGAGCACTCTGACATAAATCACAGCAAGATCTTTTTTGACCCACCTCCTAGAGCAATGGAAATAAAAACAAAAATAAACAAATGGGACCTAATGAAACTTAAAAGCTTTTGCACAGCAAAGGAAACTATAAACAAGATGAAAAGACAGCCCTCAGATTGGGAGAAAATATTTGCAAATGAATCAATGGACAAAGGATTAATCTCCAAAATATATAAACAGCTCATGCAGCTCAATATTAAAAAAACAAACAATCCAATCCAAAAATGGGCAGAAGACCTAAATAGACATTTCTCCAAAGAAGACATACAGATGGCCAAGAAGCACATGAAAAGCTGCTCAATATCACTAATTATTAGAGAAATTCAAATCAAAACTACAATGAGGTATCAGCTCACACGGGTTAGAATGGGCATGATCAGAAAATCTAAAAACAACAACTGCTGGAGAGGGTGTGGAGTAAAGGGAACCCTCTTGCACTGTTGGTGGGAATGTAAATTGATATAGCCACTATGGAGAACAGTATGGAGGTTCCTTAAAAAACTAAAAATAGAACTACCATATGACCCAGCAATCCCACCACTGGGCATATACCCAGAGAAAACCACAATTCAAAAAGACACATATTGCAATGTTTTAACAGTTAATCTCTCTGCTTCCACCTTTGTCCTCCCAACAGTCAATTGTCCACACAGCATAAATCAGATTCAAACATAAATTGGACCATGTCTTGTTTAAAATCTTCCCAGACCAGGATAAAATCTGAAAACTTTATCATAGGATTCATCAAGTAACCACTTAACTTCAAAGAGCACATGGCCTCCCTAAAGAGACCCACAGTAAAATATACTTAATGGATACATACATACTTGTAATGGATAAAAAAATGAATTTCTTTTAATCTAGGTATAACCTCCTTGAACTTATCTGTAATCCAAAAATCCAACATTTTTATTCATCAGTCTCCCCAAAAGTCAACTGAAGCAAGCAACAGCAAGGAGTAATTTAATTTAGAGAGAAATTGATATAATAATATGTAACAAAAGAAACTTAATTTTTTTTTCAAATATCTGGCTAAGCTTACGTTGGTTGGTAGTGTAAGAAATGAGCCTAAGTTTATAAAGTTAAAGTTTATAAAGTCTAAGTTTATAGAATGAAAATTTTCCTCTGAAGATTTCACTGTAACATCCTTCATAAAATAAATACATTATATGCAAATAAATTCAGATCTACAATTCTGGTAGAAAGAATTCTTGGTGAAAGTTCATAAAGGGGTCCAAGTAAAATCTGTCCCCATAACAGTATATTAGAAAGACTTACTAAACTGGCTTTTGATGGAAGAAAGATTGTAGATCAATGTTTAAAGAAACAGTTTGAATAAGGTCTGTAGTTCGGTTAACACTGTACTAATATCAACTTGCTGGATTTGATAAAGTCTATGGTTATGTAAGATACCACCAGGGAGTGCCAAGTCAAGGGTACATGGGAACTCTGTACTATTTTTGCAACTTCTTGTGAGTCTTAAATTATGTTACAAATTTTTAAAAGGTTAAAAAAAGAAATTATCCATAAAATGAATACACTGTGATAATTACATATCATTCATATAAACTCATTAAAGTACTCCTCATCAGGACTGATACTAAATAATTTTGGTTTTAATATGATTTTGTTTTTAATATTTGCAGTATGTAGAACACAAACAATGGAATCAGACCAACTGTGGTAAAAATTCAGCCTCAGGAATTCTAGCTTTATGACCTTGGAAATTTTACTTACCTTCTCCAGCCTCAGTTTTTATATCTGTAAAATGAAGATAATAATACCTAACTTATAGCACTCAGAGATTTAAGTGAGATCGTGTATATAAAATGCTTGGTAGATGCCTGACACAGAGTGAGCCCACATGATAAGAACTCAGTAAGTGGCAGCTAGTTAATTACTATCGCTAATTTTAATTAATAAAATTGAGTTTCTTTCAAAATAGCCTGTAGCTCAGATTCTGAATGAGGTTTTTAACACATTCTTATAAGAAAAATCCATTCATATGGCTCCTGCCAAATTCCAACTTGCTAACCTGATAATGATGAAAGATTCTTATTGATCCCTGTTGGAAATGCCTCCCTCACAAATCCTTTAGGGGATCAGAAAAGCACTTCAAACTCAACATGACCAAATCTGAGCTCATAATCATTTCCCCAAAGTTTAGTCCTCCTCTAGTGAATGGTGCCACCATCCATCTACGTAAACCAGAACCAAGAAAGCACCTCACGCCCGATTCATCCAAGAGATTCTATGTCCTGTCTGTACATCTGCCCACTTCTCTCCATTGCCACTTCAGCTCCTAACCACAAGTTACACTATCTCTTGCTTGCACCTCCTAAGTGATATCCCTAGATCCATTTTTGACTCCTCTTATAGTCTGCATTATAGCTAGAAATATTTTTTTAAGATATAAAAATGTGATTATCAGTGCTACCTCCCACCCATACTATCCCCTTAGAAACCTAAAACAGCTGCACAATGTTCAGGAGGCCAAACACAAAAATTCTTGACATCACCAATGAATATGGCCCTGACCCGTAACTACCCCTTGGAATCCTAACATCATGGCTTGGTCTGTTCTCTTTGTCAGCCATCCTGGCATTCTTTCAAGTCCCTCGTGTTCTCCATTCTTTCTCCCAGCACAGAATCACCTCTTGCGTCTCTGTTTCTCAATCACCTGTGCCGGGTCCTCCTCTATCAACTTCTAAAAAATAAGACTGGCCCCAATCTCATTTCCAGGCTCCAGTTTTCTCCTCTACCCATTGATAGTCTTCTTATCAATAACATCATTCACTTCCAGGATGACTCCCTGTCACTGTCTCCGTGAGCCCTAAGTTATGTGTTAAATTGCCTTCTTCACATCTCTACTTGGTGTCTCCAACTCAGCACATCCCTACTATTGTCCACCCTGACAAGCTTGTTCCTCTCCCAGTCTCTCCATCTCAGTGCGTGCTTCCACCACCCACCAGGTTGGTCAATCAAAAACCTGAAGGACTTCCCTCACCTCAACATTCAATTCATGAGCAAGTCCAGACAGCATCATTTCTTCTCTCGATCTCCACTCCCTCTACTCTTAGCCATTATGATTTTTGACCTCGACTGACCTCCTGATACCCCAGCTTCTGCTCTTGTCTCCATGATCCATCATCTACATAGCAGCCAGAGTGATTTTCAAAACCTATATCAGACTCCACCAATTCCCCTGCATAAAACCTTTCAGTAGTTTCCCTTTGACCTCTCACACCTAACAAGGTACCATGTGACTTGGCATCTGTCGTGTCATGCAACTCTACCTACTGCTCACTCTGGTCCAGCTAGAGAGACCACCTTTCTGTTCCCCGAGCCCCAAAGGCCACCTCAGAGACACAGCTGGATGTCCGTCCTTCACTGAGAACTCTTGTCCATTCTCACCAAACAGGAGGATCCCTCTTACCATTCATATCTCAGCTTAAATTTCCCTTCTCCAGAAGGATCTTCCTTGTCCATTCAATATAAAAGAGTACACCTGATACCCCCACCCCCAGCTATCTTGGATCATACCACCCTATTTATTTCCTTCTTCTTTTCTTTTTAACATCTTTACTGGAGTATAATTGCTTTACAATGGTGTGTTAGTTTCTGCTTTATAACAAAGTGAATCAGTTATACATATACATATGTCCCCATATCTCTTCCCTCTGTGTCTCCCTCCGTCTCACCCTCCCTATACCACCCCTCCAGGTGGTCACAAAGCACCGAGCTGATCTCCCTGTGCTATGCGGCTGCTTCCCACGAGCTATCTATTTTATGTTTGGTAGTGTATATGTCCATGTCACTCTCTCACTTTGTCCCAGCTTACCCTTCCCCCTCCCCATATCCTCAAGTCCATTCTCTAGTAGGTCTGTGTCTTTATTCCCGTTTTGCCCCTAGGTTCTTCATGACCTTTTTTTTTTTTTTTAGATTCCATATATGTGTGTTAGCATACAGTATTTGTTTTTCTCTTTCTGACTTACTTCATTCTGTATGATAGACTCTAGGTCCATCCACCTCACTACAAATAACTCAATTTCTTTTTTTTTAATGTCTGAGTAATATTCCATTGTATATATGTGCCACATCTTCTTTATCCATTCATCTGTTGATGGACACTTACACTGCTTCCATGTCCTGGCTATTGTAAATAGAGCTGCAGTGAACATTTTGGTACATGACTCTTTTTGAATTATGGTTTTCTCAGGGTATATGCCTAGTTGTGGGATTGCTGGGTCGTATGGTAGCTCCATTTTTAGAAGAAAAAGTATCCTTATAGTCTTAATTTACTGTTTATTCCAAGAATGCAAGCTGAACTTTACTAAATGCATTTCTGTTTTGTATCAAACTGAACATTCTTAGTCTTTATATTTTTTGTTTAGGTAAATTATATTAATTATTTCATTTTGAACCATCCTTCACTTGAATAAATCATACTCTTTTTTTAAAAAATAAATTACTGGATTTCATTTGTTGCTGTTTTATTTAGGATATGGCTTGGATGTTGCCTTAGTTTTCTTTTTTTGAGTTACCTTTAGCAGCTGTTTTATAAATTACTTTATCTTGCTTGCTAAAACAAATTGGAAAGCTTCACATATTTTCCTATGCTATGGAATAGATTGTACAACACAGTAAGTGTCTGATGACTAAGTGAATGGCTAGAAAAACATGACATAAATTTACTTGAGCCAAATGTATTCTTGGGAATAAATTTGTGATAACTTTGTCTTGCTGTTATTGGTTCTTTCAGTTTTATTCTTCTTTAGCTGATTATGATCATTTATATTTCTTTTTTTAAAATTTATTCATTTATTTATTTATTTTTGGCTGTGTTGGGTCTTTGTTGTTGTGCGCGGGCTTTCTCTAGTTGCGGCGAACGGGGGCTCCTCTTCGTTGTGGTGCATGGGCTTCTCACTGTGGTGGCTTCTCTTGTTGTGGAGCATGGGTTCTAGGCATGCCGGCTTCAGTAGTTGTGGTACGTGGGCTCAGTAGCTGTGGCTCACAGGCTCTAGAGCACAGGCTCAGTAGTTGTGGTGCATGGGCTTAGTTGCTCCGTGGCATGTGGGCTTTCCAGACCAGGGCTCGAACCTGTGTCCCCTGCATTGGCAGGTGGATTCTTAACCACTGCACCATGAGGGAAGTCCCAATCATTTATATTTCTATATATAATTTTTTAATTTCAGAATGACACTATATAGATATATACATTTTTAGATTACAATTTTAATCTCTTTGATATCTATTATAGTTGAATCCCCATTTCTGAATTACATTTTGTTCTCTTTGTATGGTTAGTTATTAGAGATTAAACCAGTACCTCTAAAAAAAATCAAGTCTATTAATTTCCTACTTTGTAATTCATCAATTTCTGCCTTTATCAGGTACGGATTGATTTCATTAGATTTGTTGGTTATTTTCTTTCTGATTTCTTACATTGACAACTTAGTTTATTTTGTACTTTCTTATTCAACAATGAAAGCATTTAATGTGATGACACGTACGGCCATCTCTCATGTAATACTCTCATTACTGTTATTTTCCAAGTAGTCTATTGATAAAGGTTTGATCTCCTCTTAGATACAAAAGTTATGTAGGAGAGCGTTTATCTTTTTTTTCTTCCATCTTGCAAGAGATTAAGGTTGTTGGCTAAACTTTTATTTTAATCTCCATGTTTATTTTATTGTGATTATATTGTATCAATATATAATTTCTGTTTATTAAAATTCATTAAGGTTTTTAATTATATATATTGGAGTAAAGATACATTATACATATATACAAATTAAATTGCCTTTATTATACTGGTTATATTTCTTAATATTTTCTTTATAATTTTAATCTAAAGGTTAAAAACTGAAAGAGGTAAGTAAATTTTATTACTTTCATTACTTTTGTTTCTGTTAATTTCCTCTCATATTTTTTACCGATTTACTTTATATATTTCTATATTATGTTATCTGGTATAAAACTTTCCTTACTACTGGGGTCTCACTGAAGATTGAAGTCTTTATTAATATAAAATGTATTTATTTTGATTTTTTACTTTTCTTGTGAATAATTTTGAAGTCCTTGCTTCCATTTTATTTTTATTTTAAGGATTCATTTTGTCCAATATTTAACTAAACATTTTTCTGAACTTGTTTGTTTTCCTCTGATAAAAAAAGTTATGATTACATTTTTATTCATTACTAATTTTTTTCCTATATAGGGTCATTTTTTTTTTTATATAGGGTCATTTTTAACAAGCATATTTTCTTTTTATAATTGGCAGATTTATTCTTACTTTCTTACTTTTATTGTCATTTTGTACCTTTTTTGTTGTTTTAGTTATCACTATTTCATGGTCTTCTCTGTATTTCACCCTTTATTTTATAGTTTCTTTCATTCTTTTTTCTCTCTGGTGATTGGGAAGGTATATGTCTTATTTTATTTATTTATTTATTTATTTATTTATTTATTTATTTATTTATTTATTTAGCGGTACGTGGACTTCTCACTGCTGTGGCCTCTCCTGTCGCAGAGCACAGGCTCCGGACACACAGGCTCAGTGGCCATGGCTCACAGGCCCAGCCACTCCACGGCATGTGGGATCCTCCTGGACCGGGGCACGAACCCGCGTCCCCTGCATTGGCAGGCAGACTCCCAACCACTACGCCACCAGGGAAGACCTATATGTCCTATTTTTAATTCTGTTAGAATTAACTCATATTTACATATTTACATCCTATGGCTCTCTTATGTTCCATCTCCAGTTTCCTGTGGCTATAGTCCCCAATTTCAAACCTAGATTTTTATTTGAGAATTATAACCTGTGATGGTTAGTTTATGTGTCACCTTGGCTAGGCTATAGTAGCCAGGTATTCGATCAAACAGGAAGCTTACTGTTGTTGTGAAGGTATTTTGCAAATGTGGTTAACATCTACAGTTAGGTGACTTTAAGTGAAGGAAATGGCCCTCAATAATGTGGGTGGGCCTCATCAATCAGTTGGAAGACCTTAAAGCAAAATTGAAGTTTCCCTGAAAAAGAAGAAATTCTACTTCAAGATTACAGTATCAGATCCTGCTCAAGTCTTTGCACCCTGCCAGCCTGCCCTACAAAATTTTGACCTTATAGCTCTCCTAAGCATATGAGCTAATTCCTTGAAACATCTCTCTTTATATATAACATATACTGTATATAATATATATATACACATACACATACATACACATATAATCTACTATTATATATATTTTATAGAAACAGAACCCTGACTAATACATTAACTTTCAGATTTTATATAGTTTCTTTTATAAGAGCAATTAGAATTTGTCTTATTTTAATAACCATAGTTACAGTATTATATTTAACTTATTCCAATGCTTGCCTTTGATATCTATACTTTGTCTACCTTTATACAATTCCTGAATTCTATTTGTATTCTTAAATTTTAGACTCAGTTTAATCTCTTTATTATAACACATTTTTGAATTTTTTTCAGTTCTTGCAAAGCAAAAGAAATCTTTTGTTTGCATTCACATGTGAACAGCATTTTAGCAGGGTCTATGTTTACAAGCCAGGCCTTTGCTTATAATCTTTTTTCCCCTGAACATTTCTAGATTTTGCACCACTATCTTCCTACATTTGATATTGCAGAAAATTCTAATGTTATCAAGCTTTATGTCCCTTTTTGTTTTTCTTTTACTTTTTCACTTTTTTTTCTTGTACTGTGAGGATATGTATCTATCGTTATTCTCGATGTTATTCAAATTAAATAGAAATAATCCCAGGTCTGTTATGTGTATTTTAGTTAAGTTTTAGTTATTCTTTGTGTTGTCATTATTCTGGACTCATTAAAAAGAGCAGTTATCAAAATGCGCTTTTATTTTCTGTTCTCTATTTCTAATACCTTCTCTTTTATTATTTTTATCTCTTGATTTTGTCTTCTTCATTCATGTAGACTCCATCAATTTCTTCATGTTGCCTGCTCACTTTGACACAGTAGTGATTTCATTCTTTACTGCCTCCAATGCATTATTAAATTCTATTACTGCAATTTAAATTCCATAAGATACCTTATGTGCTTCATCTCACTCTTATTTCATTTCTATCTCTTCACCACCTATCATTTCAATTCAGACATTGCGGTCCCTCCTTATATTTCATCTATTATCTCATAGAATTCATATTTTTAAAGATTTATTGGCAGCAGAAAACATGTATGATCTAAAATTTACTCCTTAAATAAATTATATCCCCCCTGCCTTTAGCTTGTTTTGTTCTTCCTCCATTATGTGACAGAGAATATTTTAAATTCCTTCTAGCCTTTTATTTTTCTATTTATTCATCCTTAACTTATGATCCTTAATCTAAAATTTAATTTCATATTGTAACAAAACCTCCAGCAGAAGCAAACCAAACCAAAAGCTACATCCCTAAGTTACTCTCATTCCTTACCTCTCATTGCCTGAGGCAATGTCAGCCCCAAGATGTGTCCAGGATTTCTTAGGATAAGCACTATGAAGCTGAAGTTTCCCAAACACCCCTGAAAATAAAAGGAGCAACAGTTGGATAGGAAAATCCTTCCAAGAAATTAAGGCCACATAAGCAAAACTCATTAGAGAGCTTATTGTGCAAGATACATGATATAGAAACTATATATGAAGATGTCCACCTTATCAGAAAAAGAACACTTAACATCTCACTTGGCTATGAAACATTTTTATTCTCTCAAAAGCTATAGAGAAATGAATGCTACACCACATCTAGTAATCCAAGAGCTGGGAAACAGACCACTCTAATGGTATATTCCCAGCTAACTAGTTAGATTTCTACCAGTAAGTCACTCCAAACCATTTGCAATTCTGTTGGAAGTTAACTGGTTTTGATATTTTGTGTTATACAGTAGACTTTCCAAAGGCAAGGTAATTTTGTTTCCTGAGGAAAGAGATTTGCTGCTATTAGCTTTGTTTTCCATAGCTGGATCTCAGATATTTTTGTATTACAGATATCAAAGGATAAATCTCTAGCTCATTTGTTCAAAATATAATTTATTTCAGACTCATAAATTAAAGTCTTACCAGGGACATGCTTGATGCAGTCCAGTTTTATTCCTTCAGGTATTTCCTCTTACACATTTTATTGCCATTTAAAATCACATGAAGCAAAATTCCTCATATTCTAGTGGTCTAAACATGTTTTGAGCATGAACCCAAGCAGTAACAAAATTATGATCATGCACACCTAACACATGTCTATTTGTTTGTAGATAAATAACCATACATACAAATGAATATATTCATACATGTTTGAATAAAAGTGCTAATATTTTCTTCCTGCACCCAAATGGATTGATTGTCTTCATACTCCTGGATTAGTGCACCCCCATTTTATTGCAAATCACTAATCTTGAAATCTAAAGATTTCACAAATTTTAGCAGAAAATGTGTAAGGGAAGTAAAAACCAGTAAGGTACAAATAATATGCCTTGGGTTTTCATCCAATGTGAACTAAAACAGCTCAGTTAATTAGAAACTAACCAAGTGTTTAAGTCAACATCCATGATTTTACCATACTCTAATTCAGCAAAAATTCAGAAGATAATAAAACTAAAATAAGGATTAGTGGAAATGGAAAAAATACTCCCACTTTTAGGACAGGACCTGGAATCAATCTTTCATAATAATAATATCATCATCATCATCAAAAAATTAATCACTATTAGTTAAGTAAGCTAGACAGGAAAGTAACATGGAATAATTTAGAGAAATTTCTACCTACAAAGATTTTAACAAAAACCAGTTTATTTCCTTCCATTTACCAGAAAGCAGATTTCCTGATCATTCCCAATCACCAAAGGTTAACTGTAAAATGACACCATTTCCTAGTTGTTTCAAGGAGATTATAATACTTGAAGAGATTAAAATATGTTATTTACTTATGATATCACCAAATTTTAAGCATGCAGTGACAAACATTTCATTCCTTTTTCAATTTAGTATCAGAGAAATTTTTAGAAACACTTGTTTGGCAATACAGCTGGCATGGGGATCAAGACAGGTACCCTCATATGCTCCTAACACAAAGTCCAGTTCAACGTGGCACTCCCTGGAACAGAGTGGACACCACAGGCAAAAAGAGTCCATGCTCCTGTTGTGATCCATCTAGCTTGTCAATTTGAAAAAAGTAAAATATTCCTTAACCTCATATTCTTAAAAAGATAAAATAAATAGCATATATGAAAAATCATTTGAAAACAATAAAGCACTATCAAAGTATTATACGGCAATGGCTATACTTTATGAAACCAGGTTACCAAACTTCAAACTATCCTAACATGATTGTTTTTACTGAGTCACTGAAATCTTATAAAACTAGGATTACCATACAAAGAGAATTTTAAAATGCTAGAAATCTATAAAAAGCCTCTTATACCTTTCCCTTAAAAGTAAGTTATTGAGTGGCCCTTACATCATAGTTATACAAGTCCAGTCCTAGTTTCTGTGCTCTTCTGTGCTTTAAAACAGGATTTGAATTGGGAGATTGGGATTAACCTGTATACACTGATGTGTATAAAATGGATGACTAATAATAAATAAATAAATAAATGAATAAATAAATAAACATTAAAAAAATAATAAAATAAAACAGGATTTGGTATTGTGGCAGTATCAAAGGAAGAAACTGCCAACAGTAAATGTTTCTTAGTAATCTATAGAGCTATCAGTTTAAAAAATATATCAATAACCACATAGTATTTAAAGTTGATAACACAGACTCTTCATCCAGCCTTTGGTGTGTGACCAATCTGGATATGAATCTAAGTTCTGACAGTATAAAACTGTGTGGCTTTCTGCATATTGTTCACCATCTCTGAGGCTTAGTTTTGACATCTGTAAAATGTATACTCCTTACAGGAGAGCTGGTAAGTGAAATAATAAATTCTCTAGAAGAGTGCCTGGAATTTAGTAGGTGTTCTATGAATGGTACTTCCCTATCAGAAACACACACACATTTCATTTTTAATAAAGCTGCACTTTACTCTTACCAATTGTTCCTGGATCAATACGAATTCCGATGAAACGGTCACAAAAGACTCCCTCTGAAGCTCTAAGGAGAATCAGGAGCTTTTTTTCTTTTTCTAAGGGATTTTCTAAAGTACCTGTTTACAAGAAAAGTATATCATGTAAATTAATTTGAAATTTAAGGAGGGAGAGGGAAATTGTGATGTAATTTTGAGAATGCAAAGTAGATGCTATAAAGTAGACTAGATGGAGAAAAGCCAGTGTTCATAGATGAAAAAAGAAAAGGTGGAAAAATGAGATGCAGTAAACTTCTCTGAGGGAGATTGGATTATTGTTCAGCAAATATTCACTCTTCTTAGGGCAGAGTATACTTTCCTGACCTATTAATACTGAGCCTGGACACATGACTTGTTTTGCCCAATGAAATTCAGGTAGAAGTGACAGTAATGCCAATTCTGAGTTGATGCTTTAAAATGCTTGGCAAGTTTCACCAGATCACTTGCAATAATGTTCCCTGCCATGAAAGGAGAATTTCTTAAATAACCTCTAGGGCATGGATGAAGAGACGTACACAGCAGACCTGAATAGAACCCCTGAGCTGGAACCAAGTCAAATCAAGTCTGGCACCAATATTTGTTGTTGTGAGCCACTGAGACTTGGTGATTCTTTGTTACACAACATTATTACAGCAAAACCTGATTGATACACTGTCTACCGCTGGATCCCCACATTGCTCTACATGTATTTTAGCATTAAATCTTCACAACAGGGGCTTCCCGGGTGGCGCAGTGGTTGAGCGTCTGCCTGCCAATGCAGGGGACACAGGTTCGAGCCCTGGTCTGGGAAGATCCCACATGCCGCGGAGCAACGGGGCCCGTGAGCCACAATTACTGAGCCTGTGCATCTGGAGCCTGTGCTCCGCAACAAAAGAGGCTGCGATAGTGAGAGGCCCGTGCACCGCAATGAAGAGTGGTCCCCGCTTGCCACAACTACAGAAAGCCCTCGCACAGAAACGAAGACCCAACACAGCCATAAATAAATTTAAAAAAAAAATACTGGGGCTTCCCTGGTGGCGCAGTGGTTGAGAGTCCGCCTGCCAATGCAGGGGACACGGGTTTGTGCCCCGGTCCGGGAGGATCCCACATGCCACGGAGCGGCTGGGCCCGTGAGCCATGGCCGCTGAGCCTGCGTGTCCCGAGCCTGTGCTCCACAACAGGAGAGGCCACAACAGTGAGAGGCCCGCATACCAAAAAAAAAAAAAAAAAATACTGATTACCATAAATCTACTGCACCCATTCCCCTGGCATTTAAAAAAAAAAAATCTTCACAACACACTTGAGAAGTAAATATGATTCTTATCTCAGTGTTAAATATTCATATAGAATGAGGGTAAGGGGTTAAGGGACTCGTCCAAATTTATCCAACTAGTAAGCATCAGTCTGAATTTGAACAATGGTCTGTTTATGCTGTGTTCTATTAAACAAGTAATAGGTTATTATCTAAGCCTAAATTCTTTTAGCAGTAAAAGGACACAACCTTCAAGCTGTGATACTCAAATAGCAGTTGGGAATTACTTTTGACCTTAATCTGCTGATGTAAACAGCAGACTTTGGTCACTTTCACAGTATGAGAATAATTTGGGGAAATTACTAAAATTGTGTTTCTGAGTACGGACCTGGCAAAGATTATTTTCTTCAGAAAATATATCTTAGAGTACATAAAATATTACAAAGCATTAGATTTTTTAAGAAGCAACTAGTGAGAAGATTGTTTCCAAACTATATACTGGATTGGAGAAGTTGACAAAACACATCTGCTATCAAACATGCCTTTCCACTTAGAAATTCCTGAAAACATAACCCAAAATGAGGTTGCCAAATATGGTAAAATGAGGTTGCCAAATATGGTAAAATGAGGTTGCCAAATATGGTAAAATGAAGTAAATGGAAACTTAAAATTGCCTGGTTGTGCTTTTGGCTAAGTGGTCTTTCAGGGGCATAAAATCATTTTCCCCAGTTGGCACCCCATATATATACCTGGTTAGCCAAAGGCTCGGTGTGAGTTTCCAGCTTGCTACATACCTAGCTCTAGAGTTCAGCCTGCACAACCATTGGTCTACAGGGACTGTTGAAAGTAAGACTCAGAGGGGTAAGTAAATTTCCCTGGAGTCACACAGTAGGCCAACGGGCATGCAAGGATTGGACCCCACAGCGTGTGCTTTCCCAATAAAACACTAAGGTACACAGAGGCTCCACGTAGGGAACGTCAATCCTCAGCTGAGTGACTAACACATCCTCTTAGCCAAAACAAAGATGTGCGAGAGCAGAAAGAAGGGATGTGGGAAGGAGGAGAATGTGAAGAAAATGTGCGTGGTATAGCTCTTATCTGGCCAGTAAGCCGTTTTCTAACTGTGATTTCATTTATTTCACGGAGGGTAGTTTAGATTCTTGGGGGGAAATGGTCTAGCACTAAACAGATACCAGAGAGAAAAAAAGTAGGACAGTTTTTGCCCTAGAGAAATGTACGCAGAGTCCCACGAAAAGAGTTCAGTGTTCCTCTAAAATCAGAGATTAAATCAATTATGCAACCCAAAACGGCAGCACATGTGGAGCTTTCACAGAAAGCCTGTGCAAAATTAGTCAGCCTGCCGTGATCTTTTGGTATCTGAAATGACCAAATTTTGTATTCTTTTTTGTGATGTGGGGGAAGGGAAAGATGGAGAATAGGGACGGAGCAGAAAGAAGGCAAGAGTGACCTAAGAGAAGGAAATAGATACTATTTTAACATGAAAATGCAGTGCTTCTCAAATGTGTGAAAGCTGGTAAAGGGAAAGGCTTAAAGTCCGGACTCCTCATTTTATGCTCAAATCTAGCGCTCAAAGAAAGGTGAGGTGCTCTCACCAGCTTGGGCTTTGCCCCTAAATGAGAGGAGCCACCGCTAAGAGAAGGCTCATGGGATCATGCAGTTCTTCTCTGATTTCCCTTTTTAAAGCTGCTTCAAGCTGCTCTAAACTGTAACAAAAGGCATTTTCAACCTGGATGAATGCAGATACTCACAATGGAGGGGAAATCCTTGCCGTCATGCTGCCGAGACAAGCCAGGTGTTTTTGCATATGTGATTTCATTTAATTATCACAACCCTGTGAAGGATATTGTTGAGGCTCTCACAAGGAAACGGAGACAGAGAGAGGTTAAAAAACCTGTCAGAAATTACACAGCTAAAAAGTGGGGAAGCTGGGCTTAGACTTATAAGTCCCATCCGAGGACACGTGGACGTAGCGGAATAGGAAAGAAGTAAACGGAAGTTGTCACAACTTAGGATGATGGTGGGCAACAGAGGGGAAACAGAATACGTTCCAGATGCTAAAATCACCTGGGGAGATGGAAGGAAAATAAGTTCTGGTATATAAAAGATAACGGTTATAATGATTTGAGGAATATGGTACAAATGGATTCCATGAACTTCAAAGGTAAGAAAAAGGTTAAAGGACTTTATACGATTTTATTAACTGAACTTCTTTGATGGAATCAAATATAAACCTAGTTTACATTTAAGTCCACTCTTTTAGCACGACTCCCCACAGCTTGTGACTAAGCCAGCCCACCCTGAATTATTAACCTCCACCCTCCTCTGTGCCCGTGAGATTTCCCAGGCTTTTATATGCCTACTTTCACCCTGTCTAACTCCTAATCATCCCTCAAAACTTGGCTCCACTATAATTTATTTCTAAAAGCCTCCTATGACCTAGAGCTAGATGCCCCCTTTTGTGAATAAAAATGTCCGCACCTCTTGCTGCAGTAAGTCTTCTTCGAGAAACTTGTCCTAAAGAAATAGTATAGAACACGGGCAAGGGTTCATGCTCAAAGTTCTCCACTGCAGTGCTACCTATTTACAATAGCGGACATCGGAAAACTCCTTGAAATAGCAAATGATTGGGAACAGCTTTGTGCATTTAGAACCCCTTCCTTCCCCGCCACCTGCGCTCCGGTTTCCTTGCCACGCTTGAGAGCTGAGCCACCTAAACCGAGTCCCCAAACAAGAGCAAACCCAGCTCAGAGGCCACCTCCTCTGGGAGCCTTCCTTGTCAACTTCGTCTGTTTTAAGTAGCCCGCTGTGGGCTACCACACAGGGCATGCTTTACCTCAGTGCTTCAAGACTGTACTGTAAGTGTCTTTTATCAGACTGCCTCCTCTTTACAGTACACTCCCTGAGAGAAGGAGCTGTGTCTTTCCAGCAAAGTTCACATCTATTTTGTCCCCAAAATGGTGAACTAAGTAATTTTAACCAATCCTCTTGCAGAAAACAATTAAAAATAAAGAGGGATACTCCACAGTAAAAAAGACACCGATGTTATAAGAATAGTAAGTATGTATGTGCCTAGCATCATAGATTCAGAATAAAGCAAAAATGAGCAGATATACCAAAAATAACAGTGGCAAATTAAATAAACAAGAAAATAGTAAGGATGCAACAGTTTTGACTAATATAATTAGCAAACAACATAATACGTGTAGATGCAAAACTAGACTCACAAAGAATACATATTCTTTTCAAGCTTGCATAAAACATTCACAAATATTGGTCATATGATGATCCTAAAGCAACTTCAAAGCGTTTGCACAGCAAAGGAAACCAGAAACAAAACCAAAAGACAACCCTCACAATGGGAGAAAATATTGGCAAATGAAGCAACTGACAAAGGATTAATCTCCAAAATTTATAAGCAGCTCATGCAGCTCAATAACAAAAAAACAAACAACCCAATCCAAAAATGGGCAGAAGACCTAAATAGACATTTCTCCAAAGAAGATATACAGACTGCCAACAAACACATGAAAGAATGCTCAACATCATTAATCATTAGAGAAATGCAAATCAAAACTACAATGAGATATCGTCTCACACCAGTCAGAATGCCCATCATCAAAAACTCTAGAAACAATAAATGCTGGAGAGGCTGTGGAGAAAAGGGAACACTCTTGCACTGCTGGTGGGAATGTGAATTGGTTCAGCCACTATGGAGAACAGTATGGAGGGTCCTTAAAAAACTAAAAATAGAACTACCATATGACCCAGCAATCCCACTACTGGGCATATACCCTGAGAAAACCAAAATTCAAAAAGAGTCATGTACCAAAATGTTCATTGCAGCTCTATTTACAATAGCCCGGAGATGGAAACAACCTAGGTGCCCATCATCGGATGAATGGATAAAGAAGATGTGGCACATATATACAATGGAATATTACTCAGCCATAAAAAGAAACGAAATTGAGCTATTTGTAATGAGGTGGATAGACCTAGAGTCTGTCATACAGAGTGAAGTAAGTCAGAAAGAGAGAGACAAATACCGTATGCTAACACATATATATGGAATTTAAGAAAAAAAAATGTCATGAAGAACCTAGGGGTAAGACAGGAATAAAGACACAGACCTACTGGAGAACGGACTTGAGGATATGGGGAGGGGGAAGGGTGAGCTGTGACAGGGCGAGAGAGAGGCATGGACACATATATACTAACAAATGTAAGGTAGATACCTAGTGGGAAGCAGCTGCATGGCACAGGGATATTGACTCGGTGCTTTGTGACCGCCTGGAGGGGTGGGATAGAGAGGGTGAGAGGGAGGGAGACGCAAGAGGGAAGAGATATGGGAACATATGTATATGTATAACTGATTCACTTTGATATAAAGCAGAAACTAACACACCATTGTAAAGCAATTATACCCCAATAAAGATGTTAAAAAAAAAAATGTTCATTGCAGCTGTATTTACAATAGCCAGGACATGGAAGCAACCTAAGTGTCCATCATCGGATGAATGGATAAAGAAGTTGTGGCACATATATACAATGGAATATTACTCAGCCATAAAAAGAAACGAAATTGAACTATTTGTAATGAGGTGGATAGACCTAGAGTCTGTCATACAGAGTGAAGTAAGTCAGAAAGAGAAAGACAAATACCGTATGCTAACACACATATATGGAATCTAAGAAAAAAAAAATGTCATGAAGAACCTAGTGGTAAGATGGGAATAAAGACACAGACCTAGTAGAGAATGGACTTGAGGATATGGGGAGGGGGAAGGGTAAGCTGTGACAAAGTGAGAGAGTGGCATGGACATATATACACTACCAAACGTAAAATAGATAGCTAGTAGGAAGCAGCCGCATAGCACAGGGAGATCAGCTCGGTGCTTTGTGACCACCTAGAGGGGTGGGATAGGGAGGGTGAGAGGGAGGGAGACGCAAGAGGGAAGAGATATGGGAGCATATGTATATGTATAACTGATTCACTTTGATATAAAGCAGAAACTAACACACCATTGTAAAGCAATTATACTCCAATAAAGATGTTAAAAAGAAAACCAATATTTGCTTTTTGTAATAATAATAGTAATTATTAATAAATGTTGCTTGATCTGAAAAAAAGACTTCAACAAATCAATATAAAAAAGATAATTCATCATTTTAAAAGGGCAGGGCGGGAATAAAGATGTAGACATAGAGAGTAGACTTGAGGACACAGGATGGGAGGGGGAAGCTGGGGCGAAGTGAGAGTAGCAAAGACTTATATACACTACCGAATGTAAAATAGTTAGCTAGTGGGAAGCAGCAGCGTAGCACAGGGAGATCAGCTCGGTGCTTTGTGATGACCTAGAGGGGTGGGATAGGGAGGATGGGAGGGAGGCTCAAGAGGGAGGGTATATGGGGACATATGTATACATATGGCTGATTCACTTTGGTGTACAACAGAAACTAACACAGTATTGTGAAGCAATTATACTCCAATAAAGATCTATTTTTAAAAAAAAAAATGGCAAGAGAACAGCTACTTCACAAAACAAGATACCAAATAGAAAATAAAAATTTTAAAAGTGCTCAAATCACATTAAATATTAGAGATATGCAAATTAAAACAACCATGAGATCCCACTACATACCCACTAGAATGGATTCTTATTTAGCTGAACTTGTACTTTTTACTTTGCAAACTTTTCTGAACGTGTGTGTCATACTTCATAATAAACTATTATGTTTCAAGGGCACTCATCAATACGTACTTGTTCATCAATAGAATGGGAACTCATCAAAATTATATTTGTTTTTCTGCTTCTCTAACGCATTAAATTCTTTTACAGCTTTAATGAGGTATAACTGATGTATTTAAAAAACTGCATATATTTAATAAATATTGACCAAAATTTTAGACTCATCTCCCTAATAAACTTTTTGTCGGGTCCTGTTCACTGAATCCAAAACAACAAATTGTGTTTCTAAATAATCTGTATTTCCCTCCAAGTTAACCTTGAAATTCCATAAATATCATGATTGCCCATAAAAGATAGGTTAAGAAATTACCCCCCAATATCAATTTTACACATTTTCTCCTGCCCTCAGAACTAAGTTATACATTGATGACTTTGGAAGCTGAGCTTCCAACTGAAGCATGACTATTTTTCTCATGTCTTGCTGTAGCTATTTTCTTCAGAGTAGAGCCTCCAGAACATTCTGGACAAATAGTGATAAATCAATTAAATTGTGAAGCCTGTTTTATTCTGAATTAGCCTTTAATTCCCAGTGTATACTTGACCCACTTAGCCCTAAAACACCCCTCCTCAACAAAATCAATCCCATGTGAAAAAAAAAAAAAAAGGAGGGTGGAAGGGCTTTCAGCCCAATGAAATAAGACATGGTTCTAAGAATAACCAGTAGACATTATCAAATGATAATCTCCAGCCCCTCAGAGAGTGATTTTATTCAAGCTGACAAATTTTCATCATTGATGAGGAGGGCTCTCAATTTGTTAACAGTTGATAGAAATTAAAATAAAAGTTAATATATAACATATTCATTCACATATTTGCAACATGTATAAAAACCCTTATAATTTCATAAATAAGACTGAGCTAATTTACTTCTGTAAGCCTCAGTTTCTGTAACTTCATATAAAATAGGCACAGTAAAAGCATCCACTTTTAATTAGGCTTAAATAATTTAGTACATATTAAAGATACATGGCAGGGTCTGCATATAATACATGCTCTTAAAAATGTTGGCTCTTAGTAGTAATAGTGTAGACAGTAATGGTAGTAACAATAGAGAAGTGAAACATTTTAAAATCAATGTTTAAATCTGGAAATTAAGAGAAAGAAGGCAAGCTCTTCCTAGCAAGTAATGTCCTATCCCTAAGGTACTAGACACTAGACATTTCAAAGGTAAACATATTAGGTGATCACTTACTTGAATGTCCAGACCAAGGAACTGAAGAAAACACAATTAAATTCCTCTTAAACTCAGATACTGTCATAAGAGTTTTCTAACCAAGAAAATAAAGTATTCATTCATTCGTTCACTTGTTTGCTTAAAATTATCTAGCTTTTCCATGAAAAAATAATTAATTAATATTTAACAATTTTTTTATTTATCATATAATTAACTATTTAAACATTTTAAAATAATTAATAAATTTCTAAGGAATTTTATGTTATTGTGATAGAAGTTCAAGCATCCAAAATATATTTGGGGAAATGCTGATTTAGAAAGTATTAAAATATTAAAGTAAAATGATTACTACAATTGTGTTTAGTAGAGACAAACCCAGCAAGATAGAAGGATTATTTCTTGTACCCGTGTTTTGCTTAAAAATACATATACATTTAAGAATAATGTGATACATGGGCCAGCTTCCAATCTTTCTTAACCAAACTTTTACAACATTTACTTCACTTGCCTTCCCTCTGGTTTCCCCCAAACCATCCACCCTTTCTTTACTTAGGATAAAGGTCAAGCTCCTTAATGTGACCCATGATGCTCTGCTTTCTCTGATTCGCAGCTCTATCTCACAAACTGTTCTCTCTCTTGCTAACAAAGCTTCAGTTACACTGGCCTTATTTTAGTTCCACAAATGTTCCAGCTTCCCAGTTTTGGGGACTTCAACATGCTATTTCCATTGCCTGAAATGCTCTCTGGACATGACTTGCATCTCCATCTACCACTCCATTCTTTCTTCATCTTCCCTGCCCTCTCCCCCAAATCTTTCGCTTTCTCACACAGGGTGAGCAGAAGGTCTTTAGTAAAATAATATACCCACGTTGTACTATAAGAGGAGAGCAATATCTGCAGGAAAAAACTCTTGTTTTCAAAATGTGTCTGTGTGTTTATTTTGTAGGTGCTACACTCTAGATCCTAAAAGGCCTTAGTCAATCTACATGAAGGCTTGAGAGGTCTCGCAACTGCCCTCCTAGAACGGTACTAGAGCCAGGAATTTCCATGCACTTGACCACAGAGAGCACTGACTGGATGGAGAGGATCCTGGGGATAGGGCAGAGGGAAAAAAAGGGAAGACGAGATGAGATGAGAGCAAAAAGGGACCCTGGCACCCATCTGATGCTGTCTCTATACGGAGTTAATTTAATGGAAAAAATTAAAAAATGTTTCACACCAAAAAAAAGAAGAATGTGGTATTTGTCAGAGAACTAATATCCATCTGAAAACAAACAGATATTTCTATGCCTGATCTAACTTTGAAATATGTGTTATTTAACTGTTGGCTACCAATCTTCTGAGGAACTCACAGAAGTGGAGTTTAGTGCTTCCTGAACCTGTAAAGAACAAAGGTTTTATGCTTTTGCCCTTACAGTTAAGTAAGTATGATATTTAAAAATCACATCCCTTTGATTTCACCTTTTTATTAACTAGTAGTTTGATTAGAGAATGGTCAGTATAAACAGAAACTGATTTGTTGACTGATGATCTATATCAGCTAACTTATAAACCATCTACTTTACAGATATCTATGTACACTTATATTTACACATTAAATTTGTGGTTAATTTGTATTATTTTTTAATCATAAACTTGAAAGAATATATTTTTGTTTGGTTTGTTTTTTTCTCTTAATATATTATTTTTAAACAAACATCACCACAGGATTCTCTCTGGCTACTCAATGAGTCTGACTACTGGGTATTGTGTCTTTAAGCTGGAGGATATGTTTTAATCTACACTTTTCTCTGGTTTGTCTCCTTCTTATTACTTAATCATCCAATGAGCCTTACAGAACTGTCAGTTTGGAAGGCAATAAACTGTGTATGGATTTTTCTTCTTCTTTAGGATTGAGAAAGTCCCAATCATGCAAGCAATGAAAGAAACTTCCATACACCTAGTACTTCATTTCCTGACAATCAAAGTCATGGGCTAATGATGACCTTAGGCTCCTGGCTACAAATGTGAGACAGGGCTGACAAATACACATCACTGGCTCTGCAAAACAATATGTGACAAGTTTTAGGATAAAAACCCAGTTCCTAGCATAATTACTGAGTGACCAGGCAGCGCATCACGTGACTTGGCTCTGACAGGCTGAAGGAAAAATGCACTGCTGAGTCTGAAGGGACTCTGAAATGTGGGGCATGTGTTGTTTACTTAGGGATCAAGGAGACTTCTGTTAAGTTTTAAAGACACACATATATTATTACTGATTATCCCTCTCTGAAATCCTCCTACAAACTATCACAAGAGAATTTTTCATTTGCAATTTTAAAAGTATGCATAATATTAAAACACTTTCATTGAGTTGCACATTTGGATCAATAACATGTTAGTATCACTGATATCTAACATAACAAAGGATGCATATTAAAGCATGGAAATGATGTCTCAACTAAAAAAGGACACTGGTGAAAAGGATGAGTTCAGATAGCTATTCCTGTACAAAGAAATACAAACATTTAAAACACTCAACAAACCAATGCTTATTGAACAGGCTTTGAGTCAGGCATTTTTATTAGTTTTCCTCTCCTAGACAGGATAAAATTTAGATTTGTACAAGATCATCAATTTTTTCAATGTGTTTTTAGCCCCTGTTTATTGCTTTCATATAGGGAGAGGGGGGAAACATTGTGGTCATTTATACATTAACACTGTAAGCCCTTCCTCACAGATGTTGACATTTAGGTGTCAGTAGACTGGATGTATTACAAGAAAAAGGCATTGAGCTGAAAGACACACTTAGATGTGTCCATTCATTTATCAATAAACTAATCAGTCACACAGCACATTATCAGAAGCCTACTATGCACAAGGTACTAGGGTTACAAAATTCTGTAAAGAAGCCTATCATCTAATACAGAGAAGACATTCATGAAAACATACCATTTCATAATAGTAAAATGAATGCAGTAATGACAATACGAATGAAAGAATGGACCAGGAGAAAAGATACACTGAAACCTATTGAATGGAAAATACCCATAGTAAAGGTAGTCCTTGGGCAAAGGCTTGAAGGACAAATATTTGAAGTGACTAAAATAACCTCTAATCCTGGTCCTGCTCTTTACAAGCTATGAGACCTTGGAACCAATCAATAATCTCTTTGGATCTCAGTTCCATTATCCATACAATGATACAGATGATTCACATAATCTCTGAGGTCTGAGATATCACAGTTATAAATCCACTCTTGAGGAATTTTCCAGAAGTTGTATAATGAGTCGCTAAACTAGATTTATAATCCAGATTTCTAGAGTTCCCATATTCATGAAGGTCCTAAACTAATTTCTGTCTTCTTAAAGTCATATGCATGAGATTATCAAAAAGTAGCAATTTTCAGCACAATTTGGACTCACTCGCGTTCTTCATCGCTTTAGAAAACAACCCTGCATAGCTTAAAATCCATCCTACACTGTGAAACTCATGCCTACTTGTCACTAGTCTCCAGCTACCAAGGCAGCCTTTCTGCCTCACAATTATGTAAAGCACATGCCTGGCTCTGCCTCAGGACTTCTGCACCAGCTCTTCCTTCTGTCTGAAACCCTCTTGTTCAAATCTTTGTGAGTCTAGCTCTTTCCTGGCTCTATGGTCTGTAGTCACACTGATTCTTCAGAAAGGTGTTTACTGACTACCTAATCTGTGGTGCCAACACCTCTCTTCAGCTCACTCCTCCATTTAGTTTTCTTCAGAGCATGTACTGCCATCTAAAATTATCTTCCCCATTTACTTTACTATTTCATTGTCTATTTCCCCAACAAAAGAGTGCATGCAGGAATCTTACCTGTCTTGCTCACTGCTGAATACTCAAGTCCCAGGAAGAATGCTTGGCACTGAGTTGGCATTCAATGAAAGAGAAAGTGAGAGAAGTGGGGAGGAAGGGGATGGAGACAGGGGCAAATCTATTTTCTCCTTAATATCTACTGTTTTGCTCCATTTTATCATCGAAAAGAAAGTTTGTTACTCATGAAAGCATAGAAAGGTTTGATGACATCACTCTTAATATATGACAACGGTTTATTTTCAAACATGAGATTGAATCTGTTCAATTGTACTTAAGGCTATATTTTAAGCCAAAAAATGAAGTTGTTAAAGTATAGGTAAATGGCATTAAGCTTATTAGAAGTTACTGTCTTTCATGTATTGTGTCGAATTTTTTTCTTTGTTCAAGAACCTACTGTGTAGCACAGGGAACTCTACTCGATGATCGGTGGTGACCTAAATGGGAAGGAAATCTAAAAAAGAGTGGATATATTTATACGTATGACTGATTCACTTTGCTGTGCAGCAGAAACTAACACAACATTGTAAAGCAACTATACTCCGATAAGAATTAATTTTATGTAAAATAGATAGCTAGTGGGAAGCAGCCACATAGCACAGGGAGATCAGCTCATGCTTTGTGACCACCTAGAGGGGTGGGATAGGGAGGGTGGGATGGAGATGCAAGAGGGTGGGGATGTGGGGATATATGTATATGTATAGCTGATTCACTTTGTTATACAGCAGCAACTAACACAACAATGTAAAGCAATTATACTCCAATAAAGATGTTTAAAAAAAAAGAATTAATTTTTAAAAAACATGATAGAAAAGTAACATTTTCTATCAAAACTATATTTGACAGCCATTATATTAAAAAAAAAAAGAATAAGATGGACAATTTCCTTTCCTGCTTTCTTTATTCTCTCCGCTGTATCTCATACTACTAACCACTCCCTCTTTCTTGCAAATTTCCTTTGTTTCAAGACATTATCTTCCTTTTCTTTTTTTTTTTTTTTTTTTTTTTGGCGGTACGCGGGCCTCTCACTGTTGTGGCCTCTCCCGTTGCAGAGCACAGGCTCCGGATGTGCAGGCTCAGCGGCCATGGCTCACGGGCCTAAACGCTCCGCAGCATGTGGGATCTTCCCGGACCGGGGCTCGAACCCGTGTCCCCTGCATCGGCAGGCGGACTCTCAACCACTGCGCCACCAGGGAAGTCCGACCTCTTGGTTTTTTTAAAAAAAGTTAAATTTAAGGTCACACCTCTAAGTTCAATGCACTATATACAGATCGTGCAGAGTATGACTATGAAGAGATACAAATTAGTCCATGCTGAAAAAGACTTACCAGGGTACAGAATCATTTTCATAAATACATATAAAAGTCTTGTGAAGATAGAAGAGGACTGACTCTTCAGGTTTTCTGAGACACTTTTCAAAGTGATTCAAGGCACAAAATGTGCACTACTGTGAATACATACATGTGCCTCTAATACAGCCCATCAAATGTTTGGCTTCATGACTTACAAAACTAAATGTACTGAAATGAGATTCTGCTTCTTAGCTGAAAAACCACAGAAGCTATAAACATCATGTAGATAATTACTCCAAAATATGGAGATACAAATACAAGCACTTCATTTGAAAAAGCAAACACAAAAGATAGGTGTAAATTCAAGGTATTTAAATGCTTCCATTTTGAATAATTCAGTTAAGAACCTAAACAGGTTCGTTCCCAGAAGCTAATGCATCAATCACTAGTCTCCACTAAGGAAAATGAATTCTAAAAATTAACATGGTTTTCAATAATTCAAATTTCACTATTTATATAAAAACCTAGAGAGACCAATAATACCCAATAGCTTCAAAAGATAAGCTAAAGGGCTTCCCTGGTGGCGCAGTGGTTGAGAGTCCGCCTGCCGATGCAGGGGACACGGGTTCATGTCCCAGTCCGGGAAGATCCCACATGCCGTGGAGCGGCTGGGCCCGTGAGCCATGGCCGCTGAGCCTGCGCGTCCGGAGCCTGTGCTCTGCAACGGGAGAGGCCACAACAGTGAGAGGCCCGCGTACCGCAAAAAAAAAAAAAAAAAAAGATAAGCTAAAGACTTTTTTGATGTAATCAATTTACCGATGTTTGTCCAGGTCTGTTTAATATATACGCAAGGAAAATACACTCACTCTATAATTTCTTATAAAATAGCAAGTAAGGAGTAGATGCAGGAGATGTAGAAGGGGAAAGAGAATTCAAAATGTCCTTCTCCTCAGTAACTTCCACTTCAGAGTCATCAAAAAGCAACCACTTCCCCTCATACTCCTTTAAGCTTTGCACTACATACGAAATTTTGTTTTCAAAACCACTCATGTTAATGCCTGTTTGGTCACTGGATTCCTTGTTTCTATCAGATTCATGGGTCTCATTAGTACTGTTAGTCTCAGAATTTCTATTTTCAGCAAATGCTGTACTGGCAACTTTATCAGGATTAGATGCTTTGTTGTATAACTCATAATCTGCTTTAGTCTTTTGTCCTCCAAGAACTCCGATAGCGTCTACGTTTTTTTTGTTCAAAACTTTGCTTGGCTGGGTATTTCCACTGACTCTAATCGACACTTCTTCATTGTCATAATTTTCAACCACACCCCTGGCTTCCTCCTCATTCAATGGTTCTGGCTTACCTATTTCACACATTGGTCGTTCACAAAATTTTCCTTATCTAGTTCTAAACTGTTAAGGTCAGTGACTTTAACAGAAGCAGTATAATGCCCACTACTAATTGTAATGCCACTATGCATCACAACTGCAAATAATTCATAGCTGTCATTGGTTGGTTTTGTGCTCCGTTCTTCTAGTGACAGTTTAAGAGGTGTCAGTAAAGGAGTGTTGATCTTGGAAAGTCCACCACCATAACAATCAAACACAAAGAATACTGAAATAAGTACTAATATTCAGGTGCTTCTGTGAAGGATATATGGCACCTCCCCCCTTAATTTTCTTTATTTTCTCCAAGCCACTAGCAGCAAAGCACTTCAAATGAATAGTTATAACTTCAGGCATTTTGTCAAACAAAAGACTTCGTTCAGCTTCAGTATAATGATGGCAATTTTCACAGAAATATTTATCTTCTCCTACAATCCTCTCCACTGAGGCAAACTCTGAAATTGCCCATCTCAGGGTCTTCATTTCTGTTTTTGGCTCTAGAGAAATTTCAGAACTCTCCTCTACTTTGGAAAGCTCATCTTCTTGCACTGGTACACTGATGTCTTGAAAATCTTCTCTTCTTTCTGTTAAACTTTCACATTCTAAGCAATGAGTCCTTAATACCAGCTGGCCTTGAAATAATTTCTCCACTAGCTCAAAACCAATTTGCTCTGCACCTTTGTTTATGGGCTTAACTTCATTAACAGGCATAACATTATTCCCTGGAGATTCAAGTACACAACCATTAGCTGTATTATCATTCTCATACTTCCCCAAGTCCTCTTCAAGATCATATTCATTTTCTTTAGATTGTCCTTTGGATTCTTGGTTTGTTGTTATTTTACCCAGACTACAGAATTTAGAAATAATGCTGGGCTGCTTAGCTGCAGACTTTAACCAGTTTATTTTAACTCTTGATTTCTTTTGTGAGGGTCCTGCACTCTCATTTTCAGAAATGCACTTGGGGATTATTTTAGCAGGAATATCTAATGAATCAACTGTAGCTTTTCTTTTTGATCTGGTTTGTCTCTGGTTTTCTTCCAAAGACTGGTGTTCCTTAGAGACTTTAACTTTTTCCTTCATGTTACCAAATTCAGTGTCACTTTTTTCTTTTCCCATTTACTTCTGGCAATTTTTCTTTATAGTCTTCCGAATGCCTCATACTGTCCATCTCCATGCTGTTATTACCACTCATTTCCTCTTTCTGATGTGTTTCTTCTACCTTAGTAGATAACTCTGCCACATTTTTTACGTCTTTCTTTAGGAGTTGGCATGTTTCTTGAATGTTTCCCAAAATCCACTGTAATACTTCCTGTGCATCACGCTGTAGATATCCTTCACACACAGGCTTGAGTTCCCTGAGTGTGTTAAGTAGTCGCCCTGGCTGAGTAGCCAGTTCACCAGTATATTTCTCTGGATTTAAGAGAAAACTAGCCTGAAGCTGTTCGACTGAAATGATCAAGGACTGTAAGCTGCATATTAGTTCATAACTTGCTGAAGAATCATCTTTGCAACTTCCCTTATCTTTTTGACTGGCTTCATCTTTTAGGGCTTCTTTCTTCCTTGAAATAATATTAAATAAGTGCTTCACTCCAGATCTAAAACCAGGACAAAAACATACTACCTGAAGTACACTATTAAGATAACAAGTATTGCCGAGATTATTCAGTCCCACAAACGGTAACAAGTTTTCTCTCTTCTCACAGTTGATACGTGAGGACTGTGCTGCAGGAACAGCTTGATCAGTTTCAGACCCTCTATATTCAGAAGTTTTTTCTTCATTTTCTTGAGAATCTGTGAAATCCAAGGCTCTCTTGGTTTCCTTTTTCTGAAAAAACTTCAAGGAAAGTCTGTTTTTTTTTTTGATGGACCACCTCTTGAAAGCCCATTACTTTCACTAGGTACGACACCGGGCGTTTTCTCTTCAAATCCCAAGGAGTTGAGAAGAATTAATTTATACAGGGACCTTGTAATCACCAATCATACCTAGAATATAACATTTTACCAGGTGCCGTATCTTCTGCTATACCATTTCTTGCTGCTGGCTGTCCTTATCACTGGGGGTTGTTACATCAAAAATGTTTCTCCCATAACTCTGGTCATGGCCCAGAGCGAGGTCCGCGTTGGTGACGCCGAGGAGTCTAAGCGGGCTGAGGGCGGGTGCGACAGGTGAGCCCCGAGCCCGTGGGGGCCCATGACCCACGGAAAAGCTGGTCGGATTGCCCTCCCGGCAGGGGAGTGACCATTCGCTCTCAAGAGCAGGAACCCGGGCTGCCGCTCCGTCCTGCCAGGCGGAGGCACCGACTACATCCCCGAAGCGGCGACCAACCACGTCCGCCCCCGTCCCTGTCCCGGGACGGCAAGGAGCGCCAGAAACGGCTCCACTCGCCCGGCGCTGGAACCGCTGGGGTCTCAAGACATTATTTTCTTCTCATTTTCCATCTACCTTCATAGCTGTTTCTTTTCCGTTCTCCTTCCTGAACTCAGCTTCCTCCATTACCTTAAAAGGTTGGTTTTTGCCAAAATTTCAGCACTGGTCATTTTTTCTCTCTATCTCACAGCTTTGATTGCACATTTTGGCTGATGACCCATACACAGCACAGTCCTCTCTCCTGTGCTTTCTCATAAATCTATTTGCCCTCTACATGTTACCACTTACACATCCCACTGAAACCTCAACTTGACAAATGTGGATCTATGGAATCAACAAACCACTGTACAGGCTCACTAAGTGGCTGATACTATTCAAGCACTTTAATAAATGTTAATTCACTTAATTTTTATAAAACTCTATAAAATAAGCATGATTATTACTGCTCCCATTTTAGAAAGAGAAAGCTCATTAATTTACCAGAGTCACTCAACTAAAATGTGGTGGGAAGGAGTTTCTGTCCTGGCACCGCCGTGGACCCAAGATCTCCCAACCTGAACCCTAAGATGTATCCTAACCAACTCCCCTCCTCACATCAAAATTGCCATGCAGTTCTAGTGATTTTTTACCTCCTCAGTATTTCCCTAATTCATTCTTCCCCTTTAACTCCAGTGCCTTAGTTCAATCTTTTACAATTTCTTTTCTGAAACACCTCGTAGCCTTCTCGCTTTTCACTGTGCCCCTTCCAACACATGCCCCACACTGCCAAGAGTGATCACTCTAAGACCAGATCTAATCATGTCACGTCCCTGCTTAAAACCACCCAGTGACTGTGCACTGCCTTCATGATAAAACCCAAACTCTGTAACATAATGCATAAGGCCAAGAAGCTTCATCAGCTACCACCACTCTATAAATCCTACAGTCCAGGCCTACCCATTCCCTACAATTCTCTGAAGGTATAATGCTCATCCACAAATATGTGCCTCTTCCGATCTCTTCTTTTATCTTTAATCCCCCTCCGCATTGGAGGAGGTGACACTTCCAATTATGTTTTCATTTGTTTGTCTCCACGGCTTTATTGAGACATCTCTTGAAAGCTAGGTTCATGACTTCTATTTCTGTACATCAACCTCTCCTGTGGTACTTGGCACGTGGTAGGCAATGAGCAAAAAACATGACGAATGAAAGTATGGACAAACAAGTGAAATACCTTAAGCTTATCTTAAGTGTTTTATCAGACTAATGAAACAACCACTGAACAAAGAATGAAACTGAATTTGGCATTTGTGATGCAGCTGCAGCCCTCTAAGCAAAGCTTTGATCTTAAACTTCCTTTCTAACGCTAGCATTATGATTCCACTCTACTAAAAGTCAATGGATACCTTTTGCCAGCACCAGTTGCCTTAAAAGCAGGACCACCAAGAAATATAATTCCACAATGTTGGGACTTGGATCAAATGGCATCAGATAGCAGACAGACTCTGGCAGTGCTCTGTGCCAATGTCCACATCTATTAGATTTATTTGCTAACTAGTCTTATTATCTATTTCATGTTGGGATTTCTTTAGGGTGTGGTAGAATGGGACAGATGGGTTGAAAGTCTTCCTTCAGGCATCACACAGATAGGATTGGGCAGATGGGTTCCTTTCAGATAATCAGCCTTTAAGCCTGGAACACATGGACAAGCAGAGAGAAAAAGAACATACCATGTCTAGTAATAGATAAAAATATAGTTGGTAATGGACACAATTAAAAATAAGATTTGAAGTGTATAAATCAAAACTGGAAAGTGGCATTGTGTCACTTCCCTTCAAAGGTACAGATTTTCACAAGCAACAAGTTTGAATTATAGTAATAAGTGACCTCAGAAACCTAAAAA
This sequence comes from Tursiops truncatus, assembly GCF_011762595.2. Classification (NCBI taxonomy): domain Eukaryota; kingdom Metazoa; phylum Chordata; class Mammalia; order Artiodactyla; family Delphinidae; genus Tursiops; species Tursiops truncatus. The sequence goes on along the minus strand of NC_047043.1, from coordinate 25,298,124 downwards.
ACTTACAAAAAAAGACCACTCTTAGCAATAGAAGATGCCAACCTGAAATAAGTTTTGTAGTAACAAGAACAAGGCTCAATTTTATTGAATATTTCTATCAGTTAACTGGATGAGAATTTTATAGAATATTAAACAAATGAGCAAGTGATATTAATCTGGGAGGAAAAAAGCAGAAGCCAAAAGGATTTCCTCACTGTGGAAAGATGGATTGAAATAATTAAAAAAAGACATAAGTAAAGAATATTGCACTTAGGTCTCCCTAAAACCCAAGTGAAAACAAAATAATTCTTATACAAGCGTACAATGTAGAGATATGTATTTGAGGCAGCATATGCAAAAAGAGAAGGAATTAGAGTTGATGAAGTAGTTGGCATAATCAGCTGGATGAAGTTGAATCTTTGGCTGTTTTAAAAGAAAAACCGTATCTGTGGTGGAGAGCGCCCACTGACACTTCATTTCCAAACTCTGCCCTCCTTTGCTCACTGCCCCGTGACACAGCTGTCCTGGACACAGGACATCAGTGAATCTTCCTTTACTCAGAGTTCTGATTGGGTTTGGCTAAATGGTAGCATGAGCAGGAGATGAGGGAGGACAGAGAATAAGATGTGGGTATTTACTGCCAGAGGTCCTTCTGGGTACTGAGTGTGTCCCAGTCACACAAAAGTTCATGGTGCTGTCTGACAACCATCTTCAGGCATTCACCTCCATCTCTGATTCCAGTTAACAATCTCCTTCTCTTACTCCTTTAGGGAAAGGGATGATAAGGATACTCTCCTGTTTCTAGCCCTGGGGTTTGCCCCAGGCCTTTTGGATTTTTGTAAATGGTTCCTTCATTAAAATCTCCTCCAATTGCCCAAGTTAGTATGACATGTACTTCCCGCAGGCACCCTTACAGATAAATTAGCATTTATTAAACACCTATTATATGCCAGGCACTTAGTAGGAGCTGTTATACTTATGGTTTCAGCATCCCTCTGAGGTAGGTTCTATCATATGTTACAGATGAAGTGATGGAGGCATCCAGAGGCTGATTTATTTAAGGCCAAACATCAAGTAGGTAACCAGGTTGGATGTGACCCCAGGCTGTCTGACTTACAGCCCATGAATATAGCCCAATTCTGCTATATTCATTTCACTCTGTTCAGAATAAGTCATGACTTATGCTTATACTCTTAATCTGGAGAATAGTTCTTTCCCCCTGGCTTCATACTTTCAGAGGAATTAAACAAAACAAGTGTGTTTAGTGACAATTTCAGGAAGCATGAGGGGATCTCATAACTCAGAAATGTGGAGGCAGTGCAAATTTGTAAAATCTTTCTGAAAAGCAATTTGACAATATGCATCCAGGACCTTAAAGCATGCACTTACCCTTAGGCCCATTAATTCCACTTATAAAAGTCTATCCTAAGAAAATAATCAGAGATGTAAATAACGACTTAAGTACTAAGATGTTCATTGCAGAGTAAGTTACAAGGACAAAGAAAACAAAAAAAATCAAAACCTGAAATAATCTTGAAGTTCAACAATAGAAAAAGAGTTAACTAAATTATTATGCAGGTATGTATATGTATAGACTCACATGGATGTGGAATATTAAAGCTATCAAAATTGTGTCTTGGAAATAGAATGAATTAAGGAAATTCTCATATTGTTAGTCTAGGATTCAGAAGATTATCAGACTGTATACTCTATGTTTTAGAGCACGTGTGTGCATGTACACATGCACGTGTAAGGAAAAAAATGATTTTAGGGCTACAAAACATTAACTGCATCTATCTTTACATTTGGGAGTATAAGTGATTACTTTATTTCTTCGGTATAACTTTCTACTTGCTTTTCTGTATTTTCCAGGTGGCACAATAGAAGCAAAAATAAAAATTATTTTAAAACATCAATAACTGTGATTAAAATGATATAACTATAATTATATAATCATAATAATAACTGTGATTAAAATAACTGCGATTTATATATGGCTAAAATAATAGGAACTGCATAACCTGAAAAAGAGAAGATTCAATAAAATGTAGATGAAGGGCTATCAAAAGAAAGAGTTTGACACTCGTCCTAAATAGATCAAACAGAAGAACCTGAACCAACAGAAATTAGAGGAAGATAGATAGACTTTGTCTATAAGAAGGGAAAGAATTCTAACAGACTTTTTAAAAGTGGGAACACGTTGTCTCAAAAGGTTTTGATTTTTCTGTCAGTGGAAGCATTCAAGAAGAGGTTTGACCAAAATTTTTCAGGAAGCTTCTTGCAGTGATTTAAACTTTGGACAGGTAGTTAGGCCTAGAAGTCTCTCCTTCCAGAGAGTCTAAAATTTGCATGCTACTGAACAACAATACCTAAACATTTCCTCACCATCAGAGATTGTTTCTTTGGGATAAGGTATTTTTGTTTCTGAAAATTCTCTTTTAATCTCCTCTGTGGGGGCAAAGTAGAATGCCTTTCTGAGTTCAAAAGTAGTTCCTTTAAGGGCAAGGGACATGTCTTCCCATCATTGTGTACAACAGTTTCAAGTACAGAGCCTACCTAGAGCAACTCGGGTTTTTATTTAAGTAAGCCAGTGTACCAGACCTGGTTAAAGACCACCCCAGATCCACTCCATCCTGCAACATCCCTCACTTCCCAGCGGGAGGACCCTCATCTCCTAGCACCATTGCATCTCCCACACTGTGCAAACAGCCCTGGTTCCTCGAGAGACTCACTCTCACTGCACAGCGATTTCTGCCCCAGTATAGCACGAGCGCACAGCTTAGCTTTCAGGTCTGTTCTCTGAAGGACGTGCACTAAGATAGCAACTGAAATTTTCCTGTGAGTTGGTTGATCAAAGGATAACCAATCCACCCTACAAGATCTTCTGAAAGAGTGAGCCACGGGTAAATTCTCACACAAAGAACTAAAGGGAGAATTGATGTGTGGCCTGAAGGAGGCAAAAAGAGCCCTGCAATGAGTATGAGGACCCTGGGACCAGATGGCAGCAGACAGCGGGTGGACAGGAGGGGGTGACCAACAAACATCACCTCTGTCTGTGTCCAAAGCTTGCCAGGGAGAAGCTTTACTAGCAAACTTCCTCCTTGGCTCAGTCCTCCCCAAACTCCCTCAAGCAACCCTGCTGGAGGACACCATCCTCTCCCAAGGCCTCTCCCTCCTCCCAATCCCGGTGCCCTTGCCTTTGACTCACCGACTTTCAGTTCCCCGCCTGCAATGAGCATGCACGCCAGGCTCAGAATGTTGCTTCTGTCCACAGGGAATTCTAGAGTCCCCATCACATAGAGGCCTCTGAGGGACGGAAGATCTGTATCCACAAGGACAGTCCTGTCTGCAGAAGGAAAAGAAATTGCTCAGACCCATAAACACAACGAGAATCACCTCCTCTCCTCCAGCGACCTGCACTGCGGTGCTCGAGGCAGTTCAGGAGCTGCTTCCCTTGCTGCCTGGGCCAGGACAGGGGCAGGAAGTGGAATAACAAATGGTTTTCCAAAGGCTAGGCTTTCATAAAGAGGCAGGGGAAACAAGAGGCATGATGCATACATTCTGCCATCGTTTTACAAACTGAGGGTCATGGCCAAAGGCATTGCTGATGCCCCAAACCCTACCCCAAGCCTACTTTAGTGCAAATGTCCAGATGAACTGCACACCCTTTGTCCCCATCCCTCCAGTTTGGCTCTCATGTCTGAGAGGTAGACAACCATACAGACGACCTTGGCCTCTGAAGTCAGACTATCTGGATGTGAATTCCAGCTCTGCTACTGTCTGACTGCGTGGACCAACAATTTTACCCCTCTGTGCCTCAGTTTTCTAATCTGTGAAGTGAAGATGATAATAAAAATACTTGCTTCATTCATAAGGTTTTTGTGAGGATTAAATGAATCAATAGACCTAAAGGGCTGAACCATTCTCAATTCCCCAATCCCACCACGAAAAGCCCAGTGTCTGGTACATGCTCAATAAACACTGGAAATTTTCATTATTAGTACTGTTGTCCATTAGCTTGGCAAGCTTACAGAGCTCATGGGACAACTTAAAACTTATTCTTCATTTCCCCTTCCATAAAAGCAGTTTCCATACAACTTCAGGAGAAAGAAACATTGATTTTTGTTTGAAAGTAACAATAGAGTAATACATGAGTAAAAATTCACCTTTAAAACAGTAAATATTTCATGTGTGCCAAAGTATTAAGTGTTACTTTCTGAGGCTTGGTAGTAATTCAACCCAAATTAAAGATATCAAATAAACATTTCTGCTTACATCTTAAGGATCATAATCACTGACACATGCAAAGATTTTTAAGGAATTTTAAAAAAATTTATTTTGTTGAAGTATAGTTGATTTACAATGTTGTGTTAGTTTCTGGTGTACAGTAAAGTAATTCAGTTATACATATATATATATTCTTTTTCATATTCTTTTCCATTATAGGTTATTAGAAGATAATGAATATAGTTCCCTGTGCTATACAGTAGGTCCTTGTTGGTTATCCACTCTATATATAATAGTTTGCCTCTGCTAATCCCATACTCTCAGTCCTTCCTTCTCCCACCCCCTCTCCCTTGGCAACCACAAGTCTATTCTCTATGGCTGTGAGTCTGTTTCTGTTTCATAGTTAAGGAATTTTTAAACATAATCTCACTTCTCATTCCAAAAAACAATGCACCTGTTGTTCTTAAGGACCTGCTCACCCAAATTAACTTCTCAGGAGTTGTCTTTTCTGGTTCCTGCCTACTGCTCAAAGGATAAGACCACCACACCTTCCTATGGCAGAGAGTAGAGGGTTGTGAACCAATCATTTCCCTCTTCCTCCTGGTTCATAGTTAGACTACCTTTTCTAGCCTCCTCTACAATTAAATGAGCCATGTGACTGAGGTGTAGTCAATAAAATGTAGGCAGAATCGAAGTGTGACATCTCCGGACCTGGTCCCTAAATTCTCCTGCACGTATTCCCTCCATCCCCTTGTGTCTCAGTTAAATAGTAGAACACAGGTTCTCATGGTGTGGGCATGGGTCAAACAGCATCTGCATCACCCACTCATTCATCAGAAGCAACCCAAGTTTTAGCTCTGCTGGTAAGCCATTCATGGACTCACACTGGATCCACCACTCCCCTGTGAAAATCTCTCTTCTTACAACATAGCACTAAAACACATTATTGTAATTACATACATGATTATTGCTTGTAAGGAGGGAACTGTCACTGGGCTGGTCCTCAGTGTCATTATGTCTTTCTCTCCAACTGTTACTTCCTTAGGAGAAGAGAACATCCCTTTTTCAAAATCCCTAGTGCTTACTGTGACATCAAAGATAAAGCCGTTAAATAAACATTGCCCAGATCTGTTGAGTTTAGTTCCCGACACCCCTTAAAATTCAAGTTCATTAGTGACTGATACAAAATGAATTATCAGGCTAAACAGATGAAAATAAATTTGCATTTCACTTTCAATTTCATGTTTGCTCCTTTCCACACATTCAAACAAGAGTGAAATATCTAGAGAATGTTCTAGGTTTAACATATATTTTATAGATTCATGGCTTTATCATGACTTCAAAAGCAAGATAGAAATTATTTCAAGCAAACACTTTTCAATACAAGAGTTCTATACAAATAGCCTTTATCTCTGCCAACCTATGGTCCATTCTACCAGTGTTTGGCTGTTGAACCTGATTGTACAAAATAACTGAATTTCTTCAATAAAGGTTTTCTCTCATTCACAAAATACTTACACACAACACACACACACACACAAAAGCATGATATTAGGCCTCTTTTGAATATACTTCTCAGTTAAAATATGTCTATTACATGGAATTTAAAGTTTTCCCTTTGGTCTTTAGCACATTCCCCCTTCGTAGATGTTTTTCTTTCTTTCATTTATTTTTTCTACCGCGCCATGAAGCTTCCGGGATCTTGGTTCCCAGGCAGGAGGTCAGGCCCAAGCTCCTGTGGAAGGAGCTCTGAGTCCAAACCGCTGGACTAACAGAGAACCTCAGACCCCAGGGAATATCAATCAGAGTGAGGCCTCCCAGAGGTCTTCATCTCAGCACCAAGACCCAGCTCTATACAACTGCCTGCAAACTCCAGTGCTGGATGTCTCAAGCCAAACAACCAATAAAACAGGAATACAGCACCACCCATCAAAAAAAAAAAAAAAAAAGAAACAACAAAAAAATATGTTACATACGAAGGAGCAAGGTAAAAACCTACACGACCAAATAAATGAAGACAAAATAGGCAACCTACCAGAAAAACAATTCAGGGTAATGATAGTATAGATGATCCAAAATCTCGGAAACAGAATGGAGAAAATACAAGAAATATTTAACAAGGATCTAGAAGAACTAAAGACCAAACAAACAGTGATGAACAACACAATTACTAAAATTAAAAATACTCTAGAAGGAAGCCATAACAGAATAACTGAGGCAGAAGGATGGATAAGTGAGCTGGAAGATAAAATGGTGGAATAACTGCCAGGGAGCAGAATAAAGAAAAAAGAATGAAAAGAATTGAGGACAGTCTCAGAGACCTCTGGGACAACATTAAACACACCAACATTCGAATTATAGGGGTCGCAGAAGGAGAGAAAAAAAAGGGTCTGAGAAAATATTTGAAGAGATTATAGTTGAAAACTTCCCTAACATGGGAAAGGAAATAGTCGATCAAGTCCAGGAAGCACAGAGAGTCCCATACAGGATAAACCCAAAGAGAAACACGCCAAGACACATATTTATCAAACTATCAAAAATTAAATACGAAGAAAAAATATTAAAAGCAACAAGGGAAAAGCAACAAATAATATATAAGGGAATCCCCATAAGGTTAACACCTGATCTTTCAGCAGAAACTCTGCAAGCCAGAAGGGATTGGCAGGACATACTTGAAGTGATGGAAGGGAAAAACCTACAACCAAGATTTCTCTACCCAGCAAGGATCTCATTCAGATTCAATGGAGAAATTAAAACCTTTACAGATAAGCAAAAGTTAACAGAATTCAGCACCACCAACCCAGCTTTACAACAAACGCTAAAGAAACTTCTCTAGGCAGGAAACACAAGAGAAGGAAAAGACCTACAAAAACAAACCCAAAACAATTAAGAAAATGGTAATAAGAACATACATTTCAATAATTACCTTACATGTAAATGGATTAAATGCTCCCACCAAAAGACATAGACTGGCTGAATGTATACAAAAATAAGACCCATATATATGCTGTCTACAAGAGACCCACTTCAGACGTAGGGACACATACAGACTGAAAGTGAGAGGAAGGAAAAAGATACTCCATGCAAATGGCAACCAAAAGAAAGCTGGAGTAGCAATTCTCATATCAGACAAAACAGACTTTATAACAAAGACTATTACAAGAGACAAAGAAGGACACTACATAATGATCAAGGGATCAATCCAAGAAGAAGACAGAACAATTGTAAATATTTATGCACCCAAAATAGGAGCACCTCAATACATAAGGCAAATGCTAACAGCCATAAAAGGGGAAATCGACAGTAACACATTCATAGTAGGGGACTTTTAACACCCCACTTTCACCAATGGACAGATCATCCAAAATGAAAATAAATAAGGAAACACAAGCTTTAAATGATACATTAAACAAGATGGACTTAATATATATAGGACACTCCATTGAAAAACAACAGAATACACATTTTTCTCAAGTGCTCATGGAACATTCTCCAGGATAGATCATATCTTGGGTCACAAGTCAAGCCTTGGTAATTTAAGAAAATTGAAATCATACCAAGTATCTTTTCCAACCACAATGCTATGAGACTAAATATCAATTACAGGAAAAAAAACTGTAAATCATACAAACCCATGGAGGTTAAACAATACTCTACTAAATAACCAAGAGATCACTGAAGAAATCAAACAGGAAGTCAAAAAATACCTAGAAAAAATAAACAATGAAAACATGATGGCCCAAAACCTATGGGATGCAGCAAAAGCAGTTATAACAGAGAAGTTTATAGCAATACAGTCCTACCTCAGGAAACAAGAAACATCTCAAATAAACAACATAACCTTACACTTAAAGCAATTAGAGAAAGAAGAACAAAAAAAACCCCAAAGTTAGCAGAAGGAAAGAAATCATAAAGATCAGATCAGAAATAAATGAAAAAGAAATGAAGGAAATGATAGCAAAGATCAATAAAACTAAAAGCTGGTTCTCTGAGAAGATAGACAAAAGTGATAAACCATTAGCCAGACTCATCAAGAAAAAAGCGAGAAGACTCAAATCAACAGAATCAGAAATGAAAAAGGAGAAGTAACAACTGACACTGCAGAAATACAAAGGATCATGAGAGATTACCACAAGCAACTCTATGCCAATAAAATGGACAACCTGGAAGAAATGGACAAATTCTTAGAAATGCACAACCTTCCAAGACTGAACCAGGAAGAAACAGAAAATAAAAACAGAGCAATCACAAGCACTGAAATTGAGACTCTGATTAAAAATCTTCCAACAAACAAAAGCCCAGGACCAGATGGCTTCACAAGCGAATTCTATCAAACATTTAGAGAAGATCTAACACCTATCCTTCTCAAAACCTTCCAAAATATAGCAGAGGGAGGAACACTCCCAAACTCATTCTACAAGGCCACCGTCACCCTGATACCAAAACCAGACAAAGATGTCACAAAAAAAGAAAAGTACAGGTCAATAGCACTGACGAACATAGATGCAAAAATCCTCAACAAAATACTAGCACATTAAAAGGATCATACACCATGATCAAGTGGGGTTTATTCCAGGAATGCAAGGATTCTCAGTATATTCAAATCAATCAATGTGATACACCATATTAACAAACTGAAGAAGAAAAACCATATGATCATTTCAATAGATGCAGAAAAATCTTTCGACAAAATTCAACACCCATTTGTGCTAAAAAAAAAAACTTTCCAGAAAGTAGGCATAGAGGGAACTGACCTCAACATAATAAAGGCCATATATGACAAACCCACAGCCAACATTGTCCTCAATGGTGAAAAACTGAAACTATTTCCACTAAGATCAGGAAGACAAGGTTGCCCACTCTAACCACTATTATTCAAGGTAGTTTTGGAAGTTTCAGCCACAGTAATCAGAGACGAAAAAGAAATAGAAGGAATCCAAATCAGAAGAGAAGTAAAGCTGTCACTGTTTGCAAATGACATGATACTATACATAGAGAATCCTAAAGATGGTACCAGAAAACTACTAGAGCTAATCAATGAATTTGGTAAAGTAGCAGGATACAAAATTAATGCACAGAAATCTCTTGCATTCCTATAAACTAAGGATGAAAAATCTTAAAGAGAAATTAGGGAAACACTCCCTTTTACCATTGCAACAAAAAGAATAAAATACCTAGGAATAAACCTATCTAAGAAGACAAAAGACCTGTATGCAGAAAACTGTAAGACACTGATGAAAGAAATTAAGGATGATACGAAATTAAAGATGGAGAGATATACCATGTCCTTGGACTGGAAGAATCAACATTGTGAAAATGACTCTACTACCCAAAGTAATCCACAGATTCAATGCAATCCCTACCAATGGCATTTTTCACAGAACTAGAACAAAAAATTTCACAATTTGTATGGAAACACAAAAGACCCCGAATAGCCAAAGCATCATGAGAAAGAAAAACGGAGCTGGAGGAATCAGGCTCCCTGACTTCAGACTATACTACAAAGCTACAGTAATCAAGACAGTATGGTACAGGATAGAAAGCCCAGAGATAAACCCATGCACATATGGTCACCTTATCTTTGATAAAGCAGGCAAGAGTATACAATGGAGAAAAGACAGCCTCTTCAATAAGTTTTTCTGGGAAAACTGAGCAGCTGCATGTAAAAGAATTAAATTAGAACACTTCCTAAAACCATACACAAACATAAACTCAAAATGGATTAAAGACCTACATGTAAGGCCAGAAACTCTAAAACTCTTAGAGGAAAGCATAGGCAGAACATTCTATGACATAAATCACAGCAACATCCTTTTGACCCATCTCCTAGAGAAATGGAAATAAAAACAAAAATTAAAAAATGGGACCAAACGAAACTTAAAAGCTTTTTGCACAGCAATGGAAACCATAAACAAGAGGAAAAGACAATCTTCAGAATGGGAAAAAATATTCGCAAACAAAGCAACTGACAAAGGATTAATCTTCAAAATATACAAGCAGCTCATGCAGCTCAAAATCAAAAAAACAAACAACCCTATCCAAAAATGGGCAGAACACCTATATAGACATTTCTCCAAAGAAGATATACAGATTGCCAACAAACTGATGAAAAGATGCTCAACATCACTAATCATTAGAGAAATGCAAATCAAAACGACAATGAGGTATCACCTCACACCGGTCAGAATGGCCATCATCAAAAAATCTACAAACAAGAAATGCTGGAGAGGTGTGAAGAAAAGGGAACCCTCTTGCACTGTTGGTAGGAACGTAAATTGATACAGCCACTATGGAGAACAGTACAGGGGCTCCTTGTAAAACTAAAAATAGAACTACCATATGACCCAGAAATCCCACGACTGGGCATATACCGTGAGAAAACCATAATTCAAAAAGAGTCATGTACCACAACATTCATTGCAACACTATTTACAATAGCCAGGACATGAAAGCAACCTAAGTGTCCATCAACAGATGAATGGATAAAGAAGATGTGGCACATATATACAATGGAATATTACTCAGCCATAAAAAGAAACGAAATTGAAATAGTTGTAGTAAAGTGGATGGACCTAGGGTCTGTCATACAGAGTGAAGTAAGCCAGAAAGAGAAAACAAATACTGTATGCTAACATATATATATATATATATATGAAATCTAAAAAAAAAAAAAAAGATTCTGATCAACCTAAGGGCAGGACAGGAATAAAGACACAGACATACAGAATGGACATGAGGACACGGTGAGCGGGAAGGGTAAGCTGGGACGAAGTGAGACAGTAGCATTGACATATATACAATACCAAATGGAAAATAGATAGCTAGTGGGAAGCAGCCGCATAGCACAGGGAGATCAGCTCGGTACTTTGTGACCACCTAGAGGGGTGGGATAGGGAGGGTGGGAGGGAAACGTGAGAGGGAGGGGATATGGGGATATACGTATGCATATAGCTGATTCACTTTGTTATACAGCAGAAAGTAACACAACACTGTAACGCAATTATACTCCAATTAAGATGTTAAAAAAAAAAAGATGAGTTAGACATGTCTCCCATCATCAGGTGAAGACAGACAAATAAATACAATGCAATATCCTTGAAATGATAATATACTTTTTCATTACATGGAGATTGACCTCATCTTCATTTTCATCGACTTCAAAACAGAAGTTCTGTCCAAGTGCCTATTATAAAAAAATTCTGTGAAAATGAAATAAACCTATTACCACTAAAGAATTTTGTAAAAGAATTCTCCTTGTATTACGGTAACAGAGATGACAGCTAGCATTGCAAGTGATGCAGGCAAAACACTTCCCCCTGACTTAGTATCTAGAGCAGATCAGGTCCAAATGGACCAACCCTCAGCTATAATGACAGCTTCTAGAGGATTTCTCTCTGTTCCAGGTGTGGAAAGTTAGGACCAATATGTCACATTGTCTAGGAGTAGCATGATTTCCATGAAGTTACTCAAGACGTTTCAGAAAAATCATTCAGAAGCAGTTATGCACACAACCCACTTAGAAACTTGAATGATAGACCACATCTAAGTTAACTGTGGCCCAGTGCTTTTCACCTTGCCTTGACTTGGCCAAGGCTCCTGCATCCTACTATGTCAGTGACCAATCTATCCTACTGAAGAGAATGAGCACTGGCATATGGGAGGAACCATCTGGAATTTCTGTTGCTCGATGGGAGGCTGATGGGGGAACATATCCGTAAAGAGACTCCAAAAAGAATTAATGAGTACCAGATGTAATTAAAGACTTCTTTCCCCCTCAAAGGAGCTCAGGACCAGCCATGGGGTGGTGACTCTTGGTCCAGAATTACACCCTCTTTCTACTTGTTCATCCATCAAACACTAAACATCCCACCATCTTTATTTTAGTGTTTTTTCCCATGCGGTGTTTGGGGGTTTTCTTCTCCCCTGAAATGGTTGTATTTTGACAATGAGAAGGATAAAGCTTTATAAATAATATCTGGAAAGTTAACACTCAGGAAAAATCACCTGACTTTCCCCACGTATCAAATGCAACTACAAAAATAAAAACAAAGAGGCATTAGTCTTCTATAAATGCATAGCTACACTTAAGACCAGAAATCCTGAGCCACATCAAAAGGCAGATGTCTCTGACAGAAGGCGAGGGCTTCTTTGTATCAGGAATGATCTACTATAGCTACAAAGCATGCCATATAATTTCAAAACTAGATTTAAACTCATTTTATTCCCCCAGCAAAGTCAGGGGATCAAGGTCACTATTGTGTAGCATTCCAAGGGTCTGACATTCATTTAAATCCTGTAGAAAAGAGATCAAGGGCAAAGGGCACAGATCCTGGGAATAATGATGGGGTCTCGCGAATAAGCACAATTTAGGGCAGGCAGACCCACTGCTTGTGTTATATTCACTGTATCAGGCCCATAACTTAGGTGGTGAAGACAGTTTCCACGACAACCCTGCTATTGTCAGGAACACAGCCTACACCAACTTTGGACATGTCTCTGACTTCTAGGGGAGAATGATGGCATGCAAGGGCAGAGCAGGACATACAAGGACTATTTGTAGGCTTATTATTTTCCTGTATCTTCCATAATTAATAAGCTTGTTTCTACATTCAGTCTTAGCTCCAATACTTTCCCATAAATATGTGAACCAGTGGAAAAATAAGTTTTAATGCCATTTCAATCACTATTAAGTGACCCAATCTTCCTTTTTAAAAAGAGAAGACTATTTTTAGCTCTAAAGTAACTATTTTAGATATTTAGATATACATATGTACACAGTCATTGGTAGTATTTTCTCTCCTTTGTAGTCATTTAGCTTTTGGTGACTCTAACGATTTATCCAAATATTCCATCTATCACGATATATGAGGATGGTTCATCCAAAAATATTACTTTTATAATAGAATGGAAATTGTCATACATAAAGAGTTCACAGGAATGAAAGGTTAACATGATTGAAAATGAAAGTCAAGTAGACTAATTTACAGAGATGTTGGTATTCATTTATAAAGAATTCATTGTCTTATAGAAAAATCAGAACAAAGAAGTGCTAGAAGATGATGCAGTCTTTCTATAACTATATTCTTTTCAAAGAGCTGCTAACTTTACAGCCTGCCTTTTTCATCAAATCCACACAGGTGGTTTCTTTATTCTACTCTATCATTTTTTTCAAACTGGTCTTAAATATAGGCAGAAGAGGCAGTTTTCAAAGTACCCAGAGGCACATGATTCAGGCCTGAAAGCCAGCTTCCTTACACCTTGAAGAAAAGCCATCTGCCTGCCTGGTGTGTGTGTCTTTGGGGTGGGGGTAGGGGGAGGCTGCTCTCTTCACTCTCACCTCACGAGAAGAGTCCAATTTAAACTTCGGACAACAAATTCCCATCCCCTCCCCACACACACTCTCTCTGTTTCTTTCTCCATCACAGACAAACGTGCATAATTCCCACAGTAGAATCAACATGTTAAATTATGATATTTTAATTGATCAATAAAATGTTTAACATACAGTGTTTATCTTTTCCTCTAATCTATACCATCTGTTCTTCAAAAATATTTTGAATCTATTTAATAGGAAGGTTTTTAAGTAAAATTACCAACTGTATCAGGTCAATCCTCTAAAGCCCAAATTCTGAAAGGAACATACCAGAAGGTGCTGCCATTTTTATAGAAATAGAAAAGAATTTGTGCCTTCTTTTATTCCAGCTTTCTTGGTTTTGTTTTGTTTTTAGTCTTGAGATGCTGTTATGCTGCAGTTCTCTCCATTAGGCTTCAAAGAATTCAGCGTGGCCAACTTGGTATTGCCTTTTTTTAATACAACTTTAATATTTAAAAAATTGATGTATAATTGACATGCAAAAAGCTGTACATATTTCATGTATACAACTTAATGAGTTTAGAAATAAGTATACACCCATGTAACATCACTACAATCTAGGCCATAAACCTATCTATTCTTTCCAAAAATTTCTTCCCACCCTTTTAATTAATCAACCTATTTACTTATTTGTTATTACTTTTGGATAAGAACACTTAACATAATATCTACCCTCTTAGCAAATTTTAAGTACAGAATATCGTATTGTTTGCTATAGGCACTTTGCTGTACCATATCTCTCTATGATTTATTCATCATGCATAACTGAACATTGCACCCTTTGACTAGTACCTCTTCGTTTCCCCATCTTCCCTGTCCCGGCAACCACTCAATTTAAAAAATGGGCAAAGGAACTGAATAGACATTTCCCCAAAGAAAACATAACAAATGTACCACAGGTATATGAAAATGTGCTCAACATCACTAATCATCAGGGAAATGCAAATTAGAACTACAAGATATCACCTCACAACCCTTAGTATGGCTTTTATCAAAAAGAAAAAAGAAAACACAGATAACAAGTGTTGGCAAGAAACTGGAGAAAATGGGACCTTAGTGCACTGTTGGTGGGAATATAAACTGGTACAGCCACAATGGAAAACAGTATGGAGGTTCCTCAAAAAGTTAAAAATAGAACCACCATATGATCCAGAAATTCCACATCTGGGTATTTACCCAAAGGAAGTGAAAACAGGACCTCAGAGATATCTGCATGCCCATGGTCATTGGTTTTGCCACTTGAAACAAGGTCCATGGTGCTCTGATTGCTCAGGTGACTCGAGACTCAAAAAAACAAGCAACAGGATAACAACAGCAAAAACCTAGACCTTGCAATCCCCAGGAGACATAAAAGTGAAGAGCAGGCATTCTGATAAATTTGAGGTCAGATGTTTTATCCACATAATGAGGGCAGAGGCTTTATCCACATAATTCTGTTATCTCAATGTATCATTAATGAATCTGTACTAAGCTGAAGTTTCATGATTAAATTCCTCTCCATCCCTTGCCGTACATGACACATTCATATTTGGAAAGGCATAAACTGATAAGTCTCAGGTGATCCAATTATTAAATTTTTACATGTGGCAGTTAGTGTTAAAGCCAAATGAGGCACCAAATTTATTTTATGTGGGTTTTTGTTTTGATTTGTTTCCTTAAGAAAAATAATGAAATCAGCTTGTAGTAAATAAATATATTTTCCCAATTTAATCCTGAAGAAAAAACATGAAGATCTATGAAATAAGTGATATAGCTCCATGTAGCAAACATTATATTCAATGAGTTTATTTCCCCTTCAGCTCTTTTTTGAAAACAAATCCTCTCTTTTTTTCTCTGCTTGACACTAGAGAGGGCAATGTGTCCAGAAAACTATGAGATTCTTAACTCTTCTTTAATGTTATTGGTTATTGTTTTCTCAAGCTTTCAATTATTTCTTCCAGCTGGAGGGAAAAACCCCTCCAAAACACTATTAAATTCCTTAAAAATAAAATGCTTGTATTCTATTTGTTTTAAAAATTATATGCATTATTTCATAAATGCATAATTGATGCTTAAAAGAGAACTTAGAATATAGTACCTGACTAGTAAATATTGAGTAAATAACCTCTGTTCTACATTTTAACACATTGTATTCAAGTTCACAACTTCGGAGCAAACTAGTCTATATTTTCCATTCCTAAGATCATGAAGTGCTTATGTTCTATATAAATATAAGAATTACTTCTGTAGAGGTGTTCACTGTCCTCAACATTTCCATTGTTATATATTTTAAAAATTCCCAAAGTCTTTAAGAATTTCTTTGTAAATTCCAATAAATTACATTTATTTAATGCTTGGGGTTTCCAAAATAACTTCCTTTCCCCTTGAGTTCAAATACATCCCAGAGACCATGAAGGTTCCTAAAACTTTTATTCACAATTCACATGTATTTCAACAATAATATCCAGACTTTACAACCCCTGCCATAAGTCCCAATACTCTAAAATATCTTCATACTGCTTGGCAAAGATACTGAAATCCCCATCCTTAGGTTTAATCGTTCTTTTTAATCCAGGGTGTCTAGAAATTCCCAAGAGAAGAATGATATATAAAGCAAAGCATTATCACTGACCAATAAGTTTATTCATTCACCCATTCATTCACTTAGCAAATATTATCAAGTGCTTTGTTGGATACTGGCATATGTAAAAGAAATGAATATAAATAAAATAAGGCTTCCCATTCCACAGAGAGAAGTAAATACTTTTATGAGATTGATCGGATGAGTTTTTGGTGGAAGGAAGAAGTAGATCTGAATCCTTTTTAGTATTTGCTTCTGATATGCACCAAAATAATCATGGCAAGACCCAGGCACTATTTCAAAGTAAGGAACATTGTGTCTGTTTCTCCCTTCTTTCTAGTGCCCATCCATCCCCGAGAACCCAATGCCTTCACTTGCTCATAACCCCCAATGGCTGGAATCCCCATGATGCCCCACCTACCTACCCTCCACACATATCCAGGGTCTAAGTAGTTCTACAGTCCCATTCACATCTCAACTATATCCCCATTCTCTCCAGGCTACAGTCACTGACACCTGACTAATAAAGAATTCGTGTAAGAAAAACATGTAGGCTAATCCATCTACTACTATTTGCCCAAGTGCAGCAGAATGCTCACCTGATTAGAATTCAGAGACCTAAATTTGAATCCCAAATAAGCCATTCCTTGGGAAAATCGCTTAGCTTCCCTGATTTTCTGTTCCCCACGTGCAAAATAAGAGAACTAATACTTCATGGAGATGATAGTAAGGATTAGGTGAAACATCACATATAAAAGTATTACAGTGGGGCTTCCCTGGTGGCGCAGTGGTTGAGAGTCCGCCTGCTGATGCAGTGGACGCGGGTTCGTGCCCCAGTCCGCGAGGATCCCACATGCCGTGGAGCGGCTGGGCCCGTGAGCCATGGCCGTTGAGCCTGCGCTCCAGAGCCTGTGCTCCGCAACGGAGAGGCCACAACAGTGAGAGGCTCACACACCACAAAAAAAAAAAAAAAAAAAGTATTACAGTGCCTGCCCTTACCAGGCATAAAAGTATTAGCTATCATCTGTTTTTTACACCCAACATATATTTTTGAATGTTCGCTCTATGCCTGTCACTTCATTATTTGGTGAGCCAAAGAGACATAGGCCTGGCTCTCATGAAACTTAAGTTTTTGTGGAGGAAACAGACATCTAAATATAATCACACAGATAACTACACAGGCACAAACTGTGCTAAGTGGTAAGAAGGAAAAATGCAAAATATCATGGGGATAGAGCACCCTAGACAGAAAAAGTAGTATATATGAATAGCACAAAGTGGGGGAAAGCTCCATACACCCAGAAGACTGACAAATAGCAAGGGCACCTAGACTGAAGAAGCTGGAGGACAGTGGTGAGAGGCGGAGGTGGAAAGGCAGGCAGGTGAGCGGGTCAGGCAGGACTTTGAAGGCTACGTGACAAATTGGAAACATTCTCCTAAGAGTGACATAAAGCCAACAAAGAGTTCTAAGCAGGGAAATTACATAACCACTTTGTATTTTTAAAAGATCACTCTGGCTGCAGTGGAGAAGAATGGAGTTGATAAGGGAAAGACAAGCCAGAGGAGAATACCTAAGGGGCATCCTAGTGGTTCACCTGAGAGGTGGTGAAAGGAGAGACGATGAAAAGCAGGCAGATGGGAGAAATACTTAGGAACAGAATATACAAGATTGGTTGAAGTGTCAAGAAGAACTGTGCAGTCGGTAATGGGAGACGACATCATGGGCTCAATCCAAAAAGCTGGGGAGGAGCAAGGTGGCAGCTGGGAATGGCAGACTCGTGCAGGGAGGAGAGGAATAGAGGATGCTCTCCAGGGGTTTAGTTTGAGATACCTGTAAGTCATCTTAGTAGAGGTTTCAATTTGACAGTTGGACATATGGGTCTGATACTAGGAAAAAGAAAAAATATTTTCCTGGCTTTAAATACTGTCTATAGGTTGATAGCTATCAAATTTACATTCTCAGAAATACTGGGGAAGCAGAGACAGAACGAGGAGAGAAGAACTAGCATCAAGAAGTCGATGAGGGCTCAAGGGAATTTTTTAATCATAGGGACATGCAAAAAGATGCATAAATGCTGTTGGGAAGCATCCTGTAGCAGGGAAAGGTTGTAGACAGGGAAAGGAAACAACCTGGAGGGGAAGACCGGCATGTGATGCAGGGAACGCCAGGTGAGACTGACCTTTGAGAGAAGGTAAAACACTTTCTCTGTTAAAACAGAAGAGGAAGGTAGGGGCACATGCAATCTGTGTGCACTCATCTCCTTTCAAGAGGAAACTGAATATTTGTACAAATTGTACAAATTAAAACACCCTGCAAAGATTGCAAACTTGGGACACCCTTTCAGCTCACCTTTAAATCACATAATGTAAACATTAAAATCCACCTGACAATAACCAATCAGGGATGATCTCTATTACAAAACTTTTAGTATGGAATGAATCTATATATCTGGGCATTTGGTTTAGTTTCTCCCTAAGAAATTATATTCCCTCTACAACATCTGAATGGGGTTCTTTTAAAAGTAATTGAATTTATAGATTCATATGGGGGAAAAATGTTTGCAATGTTGTGTCTTCTTGTACTGGTGTGTCATAATTTATTCACCTAAGTTTTAAGGGTTTTTCTTTTTTTCATATGCCTTGTTAAGTTTACATCTAGGGTTTTTTTCCATAAAAATTAGAATCTTTTGTCTATTACCTTTTCTAATTGATGATTATTATGATATAAGAATGCTATTGCTCATTATATATTGGTGTGGTTTCAGCTGTTTTACTGACCTCTTTTGTTTAACAATATTTCATTTGAATTTCTTGTATTTTTCTAGTGAAAAATAATATGTTTACCAGTAATTGTTTTCCTCCTTCTTTCTCATGGTTATGCCCTTTATTATATTTTTTCTTGTCCTATTGCATTGTCTGTCATCTCCAGTCATAGGAGCTGTTTTGCTCCTGACTCTAACAGAAAGTAATTAATCTTTCATGGTTATCTTTGAACTTTCCTGTGGATTTCTAATAAATACTTTATATCAGGTTAAGAAAAATTTCTTCTATTTCTAGCCTAATAATTTTGGGGTTGGTTGAGTAGGTAATGAAATCGATCAAATGCTTTCTCTTTCATAAGTTGGTAAGCCTTTGTGGGAAATCCTCTTGTTACTCCTACAGAATCCTCTTGTTATTACCAGGTAAACATTTTTCCTTTGGGTGGGGAGAAGATAAGTTTGACACACTGTGATCATTAGCTGTAACTTTTGCCCCTAAGTAATGCATAAAGATAGCTCTGTGCCCCATTCAAGAGGAAGACTGCATATTTTTCACACCAAGAAAAAAAAGCAGAAAATGGAATACTGTCAAAAAATCTTGCTTGAAATATTTGCTTAGATTTTATTTTTATTTTATTTAGATGCTTCTATGAAATAACTTGGAGAAATTTTCCCTTCAGTATCCCAAATATGCTGAGAAACTTGTGACTGGACACCATTATAAACCTATAATTTGTTTCAATGATTTACTCCTTCCTCAGCACTTCTTAACCCATCCTCTCTGCCCCACTGTCCTAGTATGTTTTTTTCTTCATACTCAAAGTTAGTTCCCCAAAATAAATAACACTTCCATCACTCACCCCCATGACTACATGGGCTCTGCAGCCTTGGACGTTTTAGGTCTTCAAGAGCCCATTCTTAGGTAGAGAGACAGAGTAATGTAGGTGAAAACTGGCACTGTATTTGATAAGGGGAGAAAGTTAAACTTTTTTGGCCGTTCTCTGGCTCTTCATATATTGAAAAGTGTGCCTTATTATTATAAAGAGATTCAAGGTACAGTCTTGGGGAGAGAAAAGTGTTCTAATGTTGCCTTAATTAATTACATTAATAAATTTTTCCTGAAGTAGAAACATACTTGCATTCCTAGGATTAAACTCTATTTAATCATTATATATGATTCTTCTAAAGTACAGGTACATTTGATTTTCTAAAACTTCTCATCAATGTCAATTAGATTAGCACCTAATATTCTTTCTTTGTGCTCTCTTTGTCTAATTTTAGAATCAATTTTATAGCTTTGAGAATGAATTCAGAAGCTTTGTGTCTTCTTCAGGGCTCAAAAAGTGTTGATATTTTGGTGATTACATGTTCCTTGAAGGTATGTTTTGAAGTTTTTAAGAAGCATCCTGAGTGATTTCAGACATAGGTGGGCTATGGATTCCACTTTGGAAATCAATTGGCCCAGAGAAATTCTCCCACTCGTACAATAAGGTATAAAAAATATATATATATTTTTGCTGTAATAATGCTTATAAAAATTGGGGAAAAAAGTTAAGTTCATCAGTAAAATAGTAGTTCAATAAATCATGTTACATTTTTTCTCTGGAATAGTATGCAGTCATTTAGTAGGACGTAGTAGATTTCTTTTTACTGATATGTTATCTCCAAGATATATTGTTAATTTTTTTAAAGTCCATATGAATACTTAGGACATATTTTCATGCTGAATTGATTCAAAATGCAAATCATTAGTAGTTTACAACCTTCTCAGTTGATCTCATGCGCACTAAAGTTTAAGAACTTCTGCTCTCAATCTCGGTTTCCTTGTGCACAGACTGTGGTGCCAACATCACAGCATCTTTATAAGCTTCAGTGAGATAAAATGATATTAACACAACGCCCGGCACATAAAAGAACTGAACTCATTTTATCATCTTATTAAACAAATGAGTATATTATTACCAGTGGCATTACTATTAACACTATACTGTAATTACTGTTACTATTACTAAATGAAGGATCTAAATCTCTTTGATCTGTCATATGTTTCTGTAGCCTTATATTTACATAATGTATTCCTTTTTTTGGCTCAGAAAATTAAATTTGAATACTTCTGCTATTTCTTGCATCATTTCTTGCTGATAATATTTTACGGCCTTCTGATTTTAACCCAGCCTCTCTGACTACTAACATTCAAGTAATGTGGGACCTTGTGGCAAGGCCAGCACTTGGCACTGAAGTGCTGGAATGGTCCTTATTACGCAGTGTGATTTGGGTTTGCCTGTGATGGAATATGGTGGAATTTGGATGGGAGAAGAAAAGATACTAAAATCGTAGAGTTGCCAAAAATTGTGGCTAAAGTTTTCCTCTCTGAGTGGGGCTTGAATTAAGCATGCTATGGCAAAAACTATTTACCAATAAAATACTCTATTTTCCAAGTACCAACAAGTCTCTCCCTTTTCTTTGTTACCTGAAAGACCTTGGCACGAAGCTACATGCCCCTTTGGTCCTAGTTCTCCTTTTCCCTTGGGGAAAAAAGTCCACATTTCTCACACAGCTTAAGAGAAGAGACTCATAACCATACTTAATGTATAAAAGCTGTGATTTCCATGCAAACTGCTGCCTTCCCAGAAAAACAGAAAAGCCCTCTTTAGCAGTTTAAACCCCTTTAACTGTTTCCTTCCCTTTCCACTTGAACTACTGGGCTGCTCTGCCGGAAGCCTTCTCTGATGAATGAGATAATTTAAGAAGTGTGAGAAGCCTTTTTAATTCATTCAGACTCTTAAGATATCATTAAATACACACCAGGTACACACACCCGGAGCCAAAAAGACATACTGCACCACTCCAAAGATTCCCTCAGTTACAATGATTTCCTCACTAGTGCTACGATTCAGACCTGAACTAGTCAAACAGCAGCACTTGGGTCCCTTTGCAGTAGCCAGTGTCATAGCTCTAAGCAGGCGCTGATGTTTTCTCGTTTACCCTCTTCCTTTTATAGTTTCACCAAAAAAAGAAAACAAACAAAACCAGGTGCGTCCACGCTATGCAAATGAGAAAAGGTAACCTCTGAAACAATTTCCCAGCAAGCAGAAGATCCCCAAGCTGCTCTAGCTAACACCACAGTGGGTGTGTCATCCACCCAGGTGCTAAGCCAGGGCGGGCCTGCGGGCTGGGGAGGCAGTTAAGTCCCCAGAGAGCTCAGAGCTCCTGCTCAGCAAGCCACGCCAGGCTCAGCAGATCCTCAGGTGCTGACCCACGGGAGGAACATCAGGCTCCGGTGCAAGGTGCGGGGAGGAGCTTGAGCGAAGGCCACCAGCTCAGCAGGGGAGAAGGGAAAGCCACTGGGAACACAAGAGTTCGGAGAACTCCATTGGCAAAAGGAATGAGCCTGGGGCTTCCCTGGTGGCGCAGTGGTTGAGAGTCCGCCTGCCGATGCAGGGGACACGGATTCGTGCCCCAGTCCGGGAAGATCCCACATGCCGCGGAGCGGCTGGGCCCGTGAGCCATGGCCGCCGAGCCTGCGCGTCCGGAGCCTGTGCTCCGCAACGGGAGAGGCCACAGCAGTGAGAGGCCCACGTACCGCAAAAAAAAAAAAAAAAAAAAAAGAAGGAGCCTGCGCTCTCTTGCACAGAGCATCCTCTTAGCTGTGGGAAGCACAACTCACAGAGAGTAAGTTTCTGGCCCAAGGAACCTGAATAAATGCTGGCATTGAACGATTCCCAGGCCAGGTTCTGCGGCGGGCCACCAGGGCTCCCCAACAAGGTCAGCACCTGCTAGTCAGTTGCTAAGGTTCTTAGGGTCTCACCGCCCTCCACCCATCCCTAGTGTGCAAAGATTCTCAGAGTGACAGTAACAGCTCTCCCTTCAGCTTCCAGAACCCCTAGAAACACTTACACAGGAACCGACTAGGCAGTACCTGCCTCTCACTCTCCTTTACTCACTCTAGCATTTATGGAGTCTCGGCTCCACGCCAAATCTTGTGTTTTCCACTGGGATAAGTTGAATAAGATAGGGCCTCTGTCCTCAAGGCAACATAAACGTAAATAATAATTACAGAATAAGGAAATAGGATGGAAATAGGCCCAAGGTGTTGTAGGAACACAGAAGAAAGAGAACTACGTCAAACGGGATTCAGGGACACTTTCTGGAAGAGGTGACACTAAGTTGAGTGTTCAAAGACAGAAAGTAGGAATTGTCAGAGGGTTAGGGTGGGAGAAGTGGGAAGGATGGTGGGGCAAGTTCCAGGCAGAGAGAATGGCAAGTATAAATGAGCGGAGAGGAGAAAGCGCCGCCTCCGTCCGAAAACAGTAAGTAGACGCGTGCGACTGGTCGGCAGGGCGCACAGGGAAGAGCTGGGCAACGAGGCCAGATCACAAAGGACTCTGTGGTCCAAATCAATGACGTGGAGATTTACCCTAAAGGCCTTGGGGAGCCCCTGGGATATTCTACAATATTCTATACCCAAGACCAAGGCTTTCGGAAAATTGAAACTTGCTGCTTTTGACACTTAGGTTTTTCAGGTTTCCAAAAAGGTTAACCTATTCTCAAAACAAAATAGGTTCTGAAGTCAAATTTCTAATTTTATATGTTGTCACTTAATTTTTAAAACATCTGAAGTGATATACATATAGAATGATATGTACCATACACAGCACAGTCCAAATAAACAGGACTCTTACTATAGTTAGTAAACACTAATATGGTATTACAGCAACCACCCCAAGGCATCCAGCCTCACTATGCCAACAACAATCATTCCTGCTGACCCACTGCAAGTCCAGCAAGGATGCCATCAATATGAGTGGAAGAGAGTGTCCGGGATTCATCAGCATTCCATCCAGTTCACTGTTCATTCATTCATTTAACAAAAACACAGAGAGCACCTCCTCTGTTCCAGAGCTATCATGGACCATAGGAACACAAAGATGCGAAGCTCCTGTTGGTACTCATCACGTGCTGGAAGACAGCAGGGTGACGCCCGCCTTTTGCACCTGTGAGCACAGCCCAGCCGATCCTGGCACAGTGCAGCAAGCTCACCACCTCTGTGCAAACCCTCCACACACTACTGCCGCCTGAGAAATACAGTCAGAGGGGCTATCCGACTGTCCTTAAACCAGACAAAAACCCAGCTCAATCCAGGTAAGAGCAATGTTTTTTTATCCAGACACTAACTTGCCATCAGGCAATGTTATCATGTAAATAAAGTGAGGCAAACAGATGGCTTCAGACAGGATCCAGGGCTCACAAGGCATCACTGATGTGACAAATGCAAGAAAGTGAGGACAAGCCATTCAACACAGAGCAGGCCCTAGGAGTACACAGCAGCCTGACAAACAGGATCCTGGTCTTAACAACACATCTGTAGCAAAAAGCAGTCATATCTCACCTACAGGTTTTTGTTTATTAAATGCTATTAATTTTCAAATATGGGAATATACCTCTAAGAAACAGATATTCCTAACTTTCTCTTAAAATATGCTTTATGGTGGTATATCTGTTTATATCACCATGACCCTTTAGATCACAGCCTTTGAAGGGCTCTATTCTGATCCCTCCCACATGATTAAATAGGGATAGTGTAATGAACTAAACACACTCAAGGAATCTGGAGGCCTAGATTTGAATCTGTGCTGTCTCCATGATCTCTAAACTCTTTCTTGGATACCCCTTTTGGGTCCCATTTTCCTCAGTTATAAAATGAGATATAATTGTGGCAGAGACCACTAGTTGTCTCCCAGTATCTTTTTTCTTTTCCCTTAGTCACAAGAACTCCAAGTTTTAGCTGAATACATTGTCACCTAGTCAAAAGATTACATTTCCCAGTCTCCTTTCCCATTAGTTATGGCCATTCGGGCAAGTTTTGGCCAATAAGATGTAAGAAGTGGTGTCAAGTGTGACTTAGAGGTGGAATCCTTCCTAATTCCTGCTGCCTAGAATGTGGTTGCAATGGCTAGAGCTCCAGCCGACATCTTGGACCACAGAGTAACTTTGGGAATGGAAACAGCACATAATGGAGCAAATAGAGTCCAAGTTCCTGACACCACAGAACAGACATAAGAGAGATAGAAATTTCTCTTTTTCAGGTCTTTGTTACTCACAGAAGACCTAATCTTACCTAATACAACTGATGCCTAACCTCATGGAGTGGTAGCAAATGTTAAGTGTGAGAGTACGTTGTACTCAGTGTTTCCCTAAAATCTTGGCGTCATGAGCTGCTCTGTGAATAAAAGGGTTACCTGGTTAAACATCCTGGAGAAACAGCACATACTATATCCCCCTGGAAATTACACAATCCATATTATCATATAAAGGGCTTTGAAAAGAACAGAAGCAAAGAAATTATTTTTCTGTTTAGTCCCAAATTTCCCAAACTCATTTGACGTCGTTATCTTTCTTACATGGGATGCTTATAAAGAGCTAATTTCATAGGAAACAATTTGAGAAATTCTGGGTAAACTTACCGTTAGTAATAGGTAACATCTACATGACTGTTTTAGCCTTACAGTATGGTTTACCTAAGTAGATTCATGTCATTACAGTCCAGGTCCTCAGGTATATGCTTTCATAACTCTCTGTATGTTTTCTACAGCAATTCTTTTTATTTATTTATTTATTTTTGGCTGCATTGGGTCTTCATTGCTGCGTGCGGTCTTTCTCTAGTTGTGGTGAGCAGGGGCTACTCTTCATTACGGTGCACAGACTTCTCATTGCAGTAGCTTCTCTTGTTGACAGCATGGGCTCCAGGCATGAGGGTTTCAGTAGTTGTGGCTCATGGGCTTAGTTGCTCCACAGCATGTGGGATCTTCCCAGACCAGGGCTGGAACCCGTGTCCCCTGCATTGGCAGGTGGATTCTTAACCACTGCACCACCAGGGAAGTCTCTCTACAGCAATTCTTAATTTTATTAGTTTATAATGCTCACTTTGAAGAGGAGTTTTAACCACTTTCACTCCCTGGATAGTGTGAAGGCCAAGGACTCCTCAGGGCCCATGTAGATCCTAATGAACTGAATGTAGGAATCCGCCTTCTAAGGGAGCATTCCTGAATACACATAAGAAATTCTGAGAAACACTGACATAAGGGTAAAATAAGAGATTTTTAATGCGTTTTCAAGTAAGGGGGAAAAAGACAGAGTTACCAGCAAGACCCCATTACTGGGCTCAACTGGTCTGGATGTCCAAGACAGATAACTTACATGGCTGGAAACTGATGTTGGCTACTAGCTAGAGTTCATCTGGGCTGCCAAGCAGTGTGAAAAACACAGGGCCTCCATAGGATTTGGGGTTCCCATAGCCTGAGGGCTGCATCCCAAAAGGGAGCATCCCAAGAGCAAGAAAGACATCCAGGCAAAATGGTCTTCTTATGCAAGTGTTCTTGTGACCTAAGCCTGAAAGTCCCAGAACATCACTTCTACTATATTCTATTGGTCAAGCAAGTCAGGAAGGCAGACTCACATTCAAAAGAAAGGGAGTGAGCCCCCACTTCTCCAGGGGAGGAATAGCACACACTTACAGGGAGAGAAGGAATTTATGGCAGCATTTTTCAAAGAATATCTACAACAACAACAACATGGACGTTACGATAGTAATTAGAACCAGAACTAGATACCGTTATTTAATGTGCTAATGAAGAAGCATATATATTAGTATACCACAAATTTGGTTTTTAGTATTTTGATAGCTGGATCAATACAACTGGCTTCTTTTATCATCCTATTTTATTTTATGCATTAAAAATATTATTCTGAGAATGGATCTAGGCTTCACTAGACTGCCAAAGGGACCTAGGGCACACGAGAAGTTCAGAGCCCCTGGGTTGTGTGAAAGGGTGGTGACCCCCAAGGATCAACAGTGAACCACTGTGTTAGCCCCGCCCCTGCTGGCCAGGCTGTACCTCTCTTGGGCAAACTTCTTATCTTTAAAGCTCTACATATGAAGAGACTCCAAAAGCTCCCTCAAGAAAGTATAATCAATTCAAGAAATGCCAACTGTACCTAAACCAATAATTGGGAAATCATGAATTATTTAATTCAACATTCTGAGAATATCTGCATGGAAAACAAACCATAAAGTAAAGTGAAAAAGAAGTAATTCAATTAGAGCAAGTGAAAAAAGCCCTGCTCTAGATTAAGGGCCCCATGGGCAGCTGTTCCTTACTTGGCTCAAACTTCCCTGGCCCCAACCAGGAGGGTAAAATACATATGCAGTCACTCAGGTCCCCTTCTCTTGTAAGAAATGCCTGTGTCTCCTCAAAGAATATTAATTCCATGAGACAAATTTCTTAGGGGAACAACATGAGGTAAAATATAGGTTTCTGCATTAACGTCAAGGAAAAGTTTCATTAATTCTCAGCAAATCTGTTGCAGTGCAGATCACAGACTATGAGGTCGGTAAGAGCTTGAAAGGTGATTTCTTAGTAGGGTGACCAACTCGTGCTGGTGTGCCTTGAACTTTCCAGGTTTTATCACTAAAAGTCATGTGTCCCAGGAAACTCCTCAGTTCTGTATAAATCAGAGTAGTTGGTCACTCTATTTACTAATGACTTTAAAGAGATTAGCTCCTAAGGTCAACATCCCAAAATAAATATCAAAATCTCTGGATGCTGCTTTCAGTATTCTGAATTTGAAAGGACTTCACCAATGTACTCTGATGGACTACTACTGGCTGTTTAAAATATGACCTTCAAGGCTTCCCTGGTGGCGCAGTGGTTGAGAGTCCGCCTGCCAATGCAGGGGACACGGGTTTGTGCCCCAGTCCGGGAAGATCCCACATGCCGCAGAGCGGCTGGGCCCGTGAGCCATGGCCGCTGAGCCTGCGTGTCCAGAGCCTGTGCTCTGCAACAGGAGAGGCCACAACAGTGAGAGGCCCACATACCGCAAAGAAAAAAAAAAAAAAGACCTTCAATATGACCTTCTGACCTCCAGAATTGAACTCACTGTAACAATTATATACAATCTTCTACATTTTTATAAAAAATGTATTTATTGTGTTGATTTATATTTTTGTAATATTGTACCCCTTTAGGAAATGACAATGATATCTTAGACAAGATAGCCTAAGTCTATTCTATTCTCCCAAACTGACTGAGCTATACAAATTGACCAGTTCTGTTGGACTAAGCCTATTATATGACCTATTTATTTAGAACATTTGGCAGTACTCTAGAAAGAGAGTGGCTAGGGACAACCGGGCCACCACCCTAGAAGTGCTGCGGTCTCACCAGGGAGTAATTGTTTTAAATTTTTTTTAATTTTCTTTCTTTTAACTTTCTCCCTTGTGGAGGAAAGGGAACCCTCATACACAGTTGGTGGGAAAGTAAATTGGTGCAGCCGCTGTGAAAAACAGTATGGAGGTTTCTCAAAAAACTAAAAATGGAACTACCATATGACCCAGCGATTCCACTCCTGGATATATATCCAAAAACAAAAAACAAAACCACTAATTTGAAAAGATACATGCACCCCAATGTTCATAGCAGCATTATTTACAATTACCAAGATATGGAGCAACCTAAGTGTCCATCAGCAGATGAATGGATAAAGATGTGGCATACACACACACACACACACACACACACACACACACACACACAACGGAATACTATTCAGCCATAAAAAAGAATGAAATTTTGCCATTTGCGGCAACATAGATGGACCTGGAGAACATTATGCTAAGTGAAATAAGTCAAAGGAAGATAAATACTATATGATATCACTTATATGTGGAATCTAAAAAATACAACAAACTAGTGAATACAATTTAAAAAAAAAGAAGCAGACTCATAGGTATAGAGAACAAACTAATGGTTACCAGTGGGGAGAGGGAAGAGGGGAGGGGTAATGTAGGGGTAGGGGAGTAAAAGATTCAAACTATTATGTACAAAAAAAGCTACAAGGATATATTTTATAACACAGGGAACATAGCCAAATATTTTATAATAACTATAAATGGAATATAACCTTAAAATAATATGGAGATCCTTAAGGCATTGATCTCTACCAGGGTTTTTATAGAGATCCAGTACAGATGTGTTAAACAATAAGCCAAGACAAGCATTAGATTCTGCATTTGATTTGCAGGAGCCTGCAGAGAGTATACAGTTTTCTCTCAGGCAGTTTCTAAACCACCACCCTCCTGGTCCTCCATGGAACGTTTACTATGAACCACCTCCACCAGCTCGGTATCACTTTTCTTGCCTTCTGTTGTCTGACTTCTCCTCCTGGTTTCATGATTGCTCCTTCTCTGGGTTCTCTTCCTGCCATTTAAATTAGAATTTCCTCCAAGATGTTGTCGCCTACCCCCTCCTTGCATCTCTCTATTGGCTCCCATGCTGGCTCTAACCCTAGTTCAATCTCCAAGGCTTCCTTAGTCAACTCTTCGAGGATTACCAAATCTAAATCCAGATTCCCAACTGGCTTCCTTCCCAAACTCCTGAGTCATCTTTTCAGCCTCATTCTCCTTTACCCTTCACAGTTAATAAAATGCCAGGTCGTGCCAATTCTCCTTTCTTATCAAGTTTATGACACATACTTGTATTTTTCCATAGCAACCATCAATGCATTTATTGCTACTAGGAATCTTATAGTTTGTACTGTGATGGTCCTAAGGAAAATAACACATAACTCCTTTAAAAATCAGTTTTAAACTGCACATGGAGAAAGAAGTTGTTATAGTAGCAAAGGAATCACACCTAAGTCAATGGAAGAAACGCACCAGAGGTGTTTTACAGGTATACCTGTTAGGTTCCTCTCAGGCTAGAACCCAAAGTTCCCAGAAGGGTCACACTTCTGGGAGACTGGAGTTAGGAGTTTGTAAAGTTATAAAAGTAGTGGTTCTCTAGGTGCAGTAAGTGCCAAAAATAAATCCTAGGTCTCCTACACACTTCACACTCCAATATCCCCCCACCCAAATTATGATCCGCAAGCCCTGGGGAAGTATATGCCCTCCTAAAAAATTGCTATGATCCTAATACTAATGGACTATGACAATGAGTGTGTTTCCCAGGTGAGTAAGGACAGAAAAGAGTTTGAAAATCCGCTCAATTAGACTAAAACTCCAATTAGTTCCAGCAAGTTAGCAAGCCATAAAGAGTGTCAGGGTCTACATGTCTTGGGCCCCAAGAGAAGATGCTAAGTAAGTTCTAATTAGCCCAGAAACAAGCGCCATGACTGAGTCAAGCAGAGATTGACAAACTGAGATTAGAGAAAGGATATCAACTTATTTTAATATTTTTTTATTGTGTTCCTTTTGTCACTTGCAGGAAATGAAAATCTCTGCTGTGATTTTAATTGAAATTTACTTTTTATGGGGAAAACATATACAGTTGTAAAAATACTTTAAAAAAAAAATTCAACTGCTGGTTGTCTACCCCTGGCAAGGACATCCTATCACAGGTCTTGCTTGGTAGTTATGGCATTACTGCTATTCATTTGTAAAAACTCGTTTGAATCACAGTCATTGCAACTAAAAGGAACTCCCTAGCCTCCAGTGTGTCTCTCAAATGTAAACCTATTTTAGGGACACAAATCATCTAAAATATAACAAATAAAGCAAGGGTGTTTCTTCTTATAAATTTTAGAAGGCAATTTGCAACACTTGGGTTGAAAACAAGGAGACTGAAATCCCACTCTTATCCTTGATACAAAATGTCATATATGTTTGGGCAATGATAATAATGTGTTTCATAGGATTCTACAATTTAGAAAACACTTGCATTATCTTAGCTCATTTGAGTTGAGTGTCACTAAGTTCCCTACCAGCTCAACAATTCTATGTATCCATATTTTACATATATATAGATGTTTACTTAATACAATTAAATTCATGGAAAAACACCACAAACACAACAAATAAATTGTTCGACAATCATTCATTTCATCAAAGGAGTCCATATTGCAAAGGATTTTGCACTTAGATTGCCTTAAATAGTAAGCTTCTATGGCACATTCTTAAATATTGGATATATAAAAAGTCAGTTTAAGTTAAACATTTCAGAACTGTTTGGGGAGGCCTGTGGAAATACTTGCTCCAGGGAGCTTGGGATCCTGATGTTTCCTTCCCGTGGGAAGGACATGGCCTCAACACCCTTTACCATGAAGCAAGGTTTCCGGAGGTCTGTGCTCACCTCTAAGAAACTGCCTATTAGAAGGAGATTTATACAGTATCTAAAGGTCCTTTGATCTCTGTTTTCAGATTTTCTTTTTATTTGTTGATTTTTATTTGCTAATAATGCTGGTTAAAATTTCTGTGTCGAGTACCTCTTGAAATCATATTTGTTTGTTCTTCCCTTATATAATCGTAAAGAATAGCTTTCCCGGGCTTCCCCGGTGGCGCGGTGGTTGAGAGTCCGCCTGCCGATGCAGGGGACACGAGTTTGTGCCCCGGCCCAGGAAGATCCCACATGCCGCGGAGCGGCTGGGCCCGTGAGCCATGGCCACTGTGCCTGCGCGTCCGGAGCCTGTGCTCCGCAACGGGAGAGGCCACAACAGTGAGAGGCCCGCATACCGAAAAAAAAAAAAAAAAAAAAAAAAGAATAGCTTTCCCATTCATGTTCTAAATAAGGTAAAAGAATTGTTGACTGTTATCCTTGCAAATTTTTCATTTCTGCCCTGAAGGAAACAAAATGCTCAACGTATTCGTGCTCCACTTCTCCCCTCACCCCAAAGCACTCCTCTCTCTCCCAAGAAGAAGCTTCTGGTCATCCACATAGAGATTTGGACACAGGCTGCGGCCCAAACACTGTCATCCGTTGCCCATCTCAGGGTGAGGAATTCCAGATCAGGGCCCCAATTTTGTTCAAGGGTTGAAGAATCCCACTTTCAGGCAGTGAAGAGGCAATACCATAACACCTGGCATGGTAGGTAGTAGAGAATAAAGAAACTAAAATCCTCTGACCAGTCTGTCTCCTGGTGTGCTTCAATTTCTGACTCACGTAAGCCAACAGCATCTAAATAATGTCTGCCCAGAGAGGGAAGACAGCACAGATTGACCAGACCCTAGAACTCTCAAACCTTTTGAATTAAGTCAGGTACATCTGCTCTTACATACATGCACACACACTACACAATAAACGCATACACGGTGGTAGATTAAAGACAGCTGCAAGTTCTTTGCTCTTCTTCCCAATGAAAGTAGAGCCTAATTCTCCTCCTTTGTATCTGGGTTGGCTTTAGTGCCCTGCTTGACCAAGAGAATGTGATGGTCATGATATTCTGAGTCTGCTAAGGCTGGCTCGGAAGGTATGCAACTTTCACCCAGGTCTCTTGGACTGCTCACTCTTGGGGAACTCTGCTTTAGGATGTTCCTTCTTGGAGTCCAGCTGCCACACTGTTAGAAAGCCCAAGAAGCCCCACAGAGAAACCCATGTGGAGAGGAACCGAGGCCTCTTAGCTGACTGCCCTGACTGAACTCCCAGCCAATAACCAGTGTCAACCATCAGCTGCATGAGTGAAGTCTCTTGGACCACCCAACCACGCTGGGCCTTTAGATGAGCCCAGCCACCATCGACGGCAATGCATGAAAGACCCCAGCAAGAATACCCCAGCCTAGCCCTTCCTCACAAAACTGTGAACAAAATAAAACGTATGTTTTAAGCTATGAAGTTTCTAGGTGGTTTGTTAAATATTGATAGATTTCCAGAATACACACATTCCCGCAGTCACCATACTAAGGCCATGCATCCTACAAAGGACCCCAGTAACTCAAGTTTAAATTAACTTCCCCTTCCCACTTGCTAGTAATCCAGAATAAATGGGGGTGATGGCTTGTGTGACTTTCTGTCCCATCCAAATGGGACAAGACCAGAATTTTGAAACTATTCAAGAGACAACACTGATATTTA
The DNA here is from genome assembly GCF_011762595.2 of Tursiops truncatus. Lineage (NCBI taxonomy): Eukaryota > Metazoa > Chordata > Mammalia > Artiodactyla > Delphinidae > Tursiops > Tursiops truncatus. Next base: position 25,265,385 of record NC_047043.1, on the reverse strand, counting down.
TGGTATTTGGTTTCTAACTGATTTTGCAGACCCAAATCTCTGCGTTACCTGTATCTTATCCTATATCAGTTATAATCTCGGGTAAGAAAAAAGTATATTAAGCTTGTAATGCTCTACTCTCAACATTTTGTAGAAATTCCTCCCCCAGAAAAATTATTTCCTGATTTATGGTCATCTTAACTCGTATCTCCAACCTCAACGTCTTGCAATTTAACAAGGAAATACGTTAAACATTGTTGACTTTGAACATCCCAGGACTTTGATGAGCCTCACTGCCATTTAAAGTACCCGAGTACTGAAAATCAGAACAAACAGAAGAACTATTATGAAAAAAACCCCAGTACTTATCCATTCATCTCTTCAAATAAGGACAGTTCAAAGTAATATGGGAAAATGGAACACAGTGAATTCTACCACACATACATGCAAAAATAAAACCATGCTGGAGGCTATATGATATCATATCTGTACCCTTCAAAACAGAATCCTGCCACTTGGAATTATAACATATTTTCCTTTCATTAAAGCTGCTCTGCGTGAAAAGGGTGTCATCCTGTCATGGCTGAAACTCCTTCAGAGAAAGAACTGGAAGCATCAAATCCTCGCAGGTCAGTTCAGGACAAAACCTGGAGCACAAGTTAGCAGGATCATTTGTGAGGGTTTGCGATTTGCATGATTTATTAGATAGAACTTGTTCCCACTCTGTAAGATGTCTTGAATGCATTTAGACCAATTCTCCCAGTACTTAGGAGGCAAAGACAATCAGATATACTTGTTTGTGTGAAGCAAAGTTATCATAAACTAAACTACAAAAGCAAATTCTCCATGATGACTTCAGCTCACTCCATATAATACCACCAAGAAGAATTTACAGCTTTCAAAATCCAATGTCTATAAAGACAGAATGCCTCAAAGGAAAATGGTACCATACTTAAAATAGTGATATCTTTTATTAGTACAGTAAAGTCCTATTTTTATGGTATAGGATGGGTCTGAGGTCATTCCATAAAATTGATTTCCCAGAAAATGGAAATAGGCAATTTACCCTAAGAATTTTATTGAAAAATTATGCTAGTCTATTTGAATAATGATGGGAATGTTCTACACATTTCCTTTATTAATGAATTAAAATACACAAAACATCATAAAATTATATTAGAGGTTCAAAAGTATCACTTAAATCTTCTTTACCAGTCACTTTCATTTTGTAACATCAGCAGTTCCATTAAAATCGTATTATGTAAAAATGGGTTTTTACTGTAATAATAGTTATTACCTATTTAGCTCCCAAGGTTGGTGTGAAAATTAAATAATAAGCCATTGGAAAGCAAATACAAAGTGTTGCTAATACCAGAGGCCAAGAGGGGCAGGCAGATGGGAAAACGAAGGAAAAGAGCACCTGACACATTAAAAATCACAGCGTTCATCTATAATTCCATTATTGCCAACACTCCACGCAGCAGTCATGTGTGCTGATGTTATCTCATTTAATCCCCTCAACATGATGATATATTAATTTTAACCCTCATATTATAGATGAAGGTCGGAAACGTTTAAAACGTGTCTAACGCCACACAGTTGGTAAATGTCAGAATCCAAGTGTGAACACAGCTTTGCCCTCGTCAACAGGCCATCCTGTATCTCCTAAAACATTGCTCCCTCCCCAGTACACCCTTGTGTCTCGTAACTGACCTTCAGTTTCTTATCCCATCTATCAAGGTCCCCTTCAAATGCCTCTTCCTCCCTGAAGTCATCTCTCTTCATCTTGCCTGGGACAAGTGTTTGATTCTAAACACTTCTGGTGTTTATTACAGCTATTTGTTGTATTATTAAGTATTAGTATGTGTTTTATCAACCCAGCTAAGTTACTAGCTGTTTGAGATCACAGCTGTATCCCATTTGCCTCTGGAGCACCAGATCAGAGCACCTGGTATGGTGACTGTTCAGTTATTGTTGGTTAAATTGAATTGGAAAGGAATGTTAACTTGAATTAAAACTATATTTGCTACCAGATGCAAAGCAGATACTTCTACCAATGGCTCATGGCATCAGATACCTCTTTGGGAAGTTTCTCCAGTTTCTCCACATGTATGTACCTAATGAGAATGTAGCAAGATTGAATTCCTCACGTAGAGTATCTGACATATGCTAGGTATTCAATAATTTTTTTTTAAATTCCAAGTGAAGGGAACAATGGGAACAGGAAGTAGAGAAGTATAAATTCAGTATAATATGGAGTCTGATTTGAGTGAATCAGAGCAAGTAGGAATGGTGAGTTTTTAAAAATATATATGTGGTAAAGAGTTAGGGCTCTGGAATCAAACTGTCTGCTTTCCTGGGCCAGCCTTTTTACTTATTAGCTGGGAGAAACTTGGGCAAATTACTTAACCTCTCTAGCTGGGAGAAACTTTGGCAAGTTACTTAACCTCTCTATGTCCCAAATTCCTCAGCTATAGAAAGGAAGATAACCACAGGATCCAAATCAAAGTAGTTGTGAGGAATGATCGAGAAGATCCATGTGGAACACTTAGCACAGTGCATGGCAGACACCCAGCACGCAAATTATAGTTGCTGTTACCATCATCGTCATCGTCAGGAACATCTTAATTCTTAGGACTCTGTTCAAAGGAAATGGCATTACTTTCCACAGACCTGTAAAATCTGGGAGCTGTACTGGGTCGATCCTGTGAAATCCAAAGATTCAGTTCTGGTGTGAAATGATGGATGCAGCATGGAGAACATGCGCTTCATTCAAGCAGTGCTCGGTGTCTCTTTTGTGCCAGACTTGGGTGAACAAACCGACTTGTTTCAGAGGAGGCAGGGAGTGAAAGAAACCAGAACAGCCAGAAAGGTCAAGAAGGTAAAACCACAAGTAGAAAGACGAGATGAATTCAATCCCAAGGTCCATCAGAGGTCAAAATATCAGGGTTTGCCAAAAAAATCAAAACAGAAGAGTAAAGCCAGTACAGCGCCTACAAAAGACCCCCAAACTAGGGCTTCCCTGGTGGCGCGGTGGTTGAGAGTCCGCCTGCCGATGCAGGGGACACGGGTTCGTGCCCCGGTCCGGGAAGATCCCACATGCCACGGAGCGGCTGGGCCCGTGAGCCATGGCCGCTGAGCCTGCGCGTCCAGAGCCTGTGCTCCACAATGGGAGAGGCCACAACAGTGAGAGGCCCGCGTACCACACACACACACACAAAAGAAAGACCCCAAACTAAACAGAACAGATTAAAACACTGGCAACTATAAGATAATTTTCTGGAATTAGGGCTTCTTTGAGGAGAGAGGCAGCAAGAAGTAAGGACTTCATTTATTATATATTACAAATCTGTTTTCATTCCCTTATTTTTCCAACTGAAACTAAATAATGAACAATAATTGCAGATTTAAAAAATCTTAACTTCTCTGATCTTTACAATAATACTGAAGGACCAAGTGGGAGATACTTCAGACATCCAGTATCTGTGCCCGCCCATCCCCCTGCCGCGTTTTTCCAGAGCACTGATCTGTGCTCTTTAAGAGCAGCTTCACGGAGAACTCGGGTCCATCTTACGAGCTGACCATGAACAAAGGAATGAAGGATGATGGAGAATGCCAGGGGCCCCAGCAACCAGGACACAGAGTAGATACAGTCAATGCAGTGTCAAGCAAGATAGCTAAGATTGCTCCTCGCTCAGCATAAAGGTCCCAAGGATACAAAAAGCCTGGCAACCTTCAAAAGCTTCTCTTGCTTCCCGCATGCAGTGGGGGAAACAGTTTGCTCAGTGGGAAAAACCATAGCCCAGGGCCAATCCACTGGCTACATTCATCAAAAAGAAGGCTGAGGCAGAACAGATTTTTCCTTTCCGTATAGGAATGACTCATGAGCTTGTTTATTCAGAAAGTTCCATCCTCCATGGAGAGAGGTGGATGATAGGGGGGTGGGATGATAATAATAGTTTAAGTTTGTACCGGTCAGCCCGCTCCCTCTGTCCTCACCTCTCTGTGCAGTTCCATGTGCACCCCACCAATGCCCAGAAGGTGGTCAGTACGTTTTAACCTTTCTGCCTTCATTTCCCATCGTAAATAAAGCAAACACCACCACCACTCTTTTCATTTACGTTAGTCCTTTTAGAAGGGAAATGTACTTGACTGGTTAAGAATAAGGACTTGGAGTCAGATCGTCTGGTTCAAAATCCTGGTTGTGCTGAATTGCAAACTGTGTGGCCCTGGGCAAGCAACTTAACAGGCTTGGACCTCTGTTTCTCTGTCAGTAAAAATGGGAATGATAATATTACCTGTATTGCAGAGCTATTGTGAGGATTAAACTAGTTAATATATGGAGAACGATTCCCAAATATTGTTAGTTGTCAACAAATGTTTGATATTAGCATTATTATTATTTCACAGATGACCAAATATTCTTTTTCCAGTACTGATCTTCTTTTATTCAGTATTACTTTAAAAAGTTCTAATTAAACCATAAATGGAAATAGGTCCTAAGAAATATATCTGTTGTATGAAAAACATTTTCTTCTCGGGCTAGGGAAATTTTCTAGTAGTTTTAAGAATTCTCTCCTAAGAAAGAAGAATTTTGTAAATATGGTGTGTATTTCTGTACCTCTGAGGAATCACCTTTCCCTTCTTATGTAAACAAAAAGAGAGTTCTAGGTAGATGGATGATGGATAGATAGGTGATAGATTAGGTAGCTGACAGATTGACAGAATTTTATTTTTCTATTTGATTTATCCGTTCCTTTTCCATCATCTTTGAAAAATCAAGGCAACAGAAGACCTTGTCATTCTTCTCAGTCCTATATTTAAAAGATTCACAAAGGCAAAAGATAGGAGGCATTTGAAAATTGCTTCTTTCCATATACCCTGTGTCTTTCAAACATAAGGATACTAAAATTTTCTGTAAATCTGTTCTCTGACACATTAGAATTATCCAGCTAGTGGATTAGTCTAACTCCTTTTGGCATGGAGACTATTTATCCCACCTTTAATGAAGGTAGGCTGAACTATTTTTTCTGGTTTTTACTGGATTATGAAATTCCTCTCCTGTAATAACCCAAAAGAGAAAGTGGTAGACATAATTGCCTATTTATTTCCACGTTCTTTACTGTGTTGTTCAATATATTTAAATGACAGATAATCCCCAATTAGATTGGCCCAGTTCAGTCTGTCTGTGATTATTTACCCCATAGATTGTTTCACTCACTGGGTAAAATCAGGACGTCATCCCCAGGGCCTGGAATGGTACCGCTGTGTCCTCCCCAGCCCTTCTCCATGCCTTCCCATGCTTCGGGGAGGGACCATTTTAAAACTGACTCAGGTGCAGAGGAAGAAGCTAGAAAACAAAAGGAAGATAGCAAGGGTAACTATGAAAATCTGATTCACTATGATAACTAACAAATTCTATCCTTTATATTAGGATCCTGGTGACATTTTCACTTCCCAAAGAAGCTGCCTTTAGATATTTTATAATGTTCCATAAAAACATTTATCAGGCATAAAGCAGGTAATTATTCAATCCTTAGAAGATTACCTCCACTTCTAGGGAAAATATATTCTACTTTTGTTATTAAACTTTTGTGTTTTGCCTTTACTATAAATACTACAACATATGTTTATCACGAAACATTTGGAAAATGCAAATATAGAAAGAAAAAGAAAAATAATAATTGTCTACTATCTCAGCACCTAGAGATAACCGCCATTAACCTTTTATTTGTATTTCCTTCCAGAATTTCTCAGCATTTTTACATAATTTAGATCCTATAACATGCAATTTTACATTCAGTTCTTATTTTACTTGACAGTTTTTCACATGCATTTTGTAATGTCATTAAAACTCCTTGTAAACATGATTTTAATGGTTACATAATATTCTATCACATGAAAAGCCCACAATTTATTTAATCCCTAATGTTTGGCATTTAGGCTTTGTCCACTCTCTTTTCAAATTATAGAGAATGCAGTGTTAAATATCTCTGTGAAAATCTGCCAGTAATCATGATTTCTTCTTAAAATAGAATCTTAGCAATGGAATCACTAAGTCAAAGGGTATGATTTTCTCACAACTCTTAATGTGTATTAAAGGCAGGGCAATCATCTGAACACCTCTCACTGCAATAATTTACATATAGTTCATAAGTTAAAACTGGTTTTTATTGATTCTGCCACTGATGATCAAATGGCATTTTCTTTTCAACCATCCCACTGGCCTCTTCAAGAAACTGTGGCAGAAATCTAATAATTTCCAGTGGGGACCATACCATGCAAATGTGAAATGTACCCACACATTCTTTTCTGGAACATGATCCCTGGTACAGAGTCAGAAGGGCAGAGAGATTGTCTCAAAAGACGAGGATGAAAAGATTCACAGATGACCAAACTCTCTTCTTCCAGTACAGATCTTCTTTTATTCAGCATTCACTTAAGAAGTTCAAGTTAAACCCTAAATGACATTAGGTTCTTTTAGGGGAAATATATTTGTTCTACGAAAAATATTTTCTTTTCCACCTAGGGAGATTTCCTAGGAGATTCAAGAACTCACATGATGAGGGAGGGAATCTCATCTATTACTTGCTAATTTCACAAGCATAAATAATGAGTGCCCTCTCCATCAGAACAGTCCTAAAAAACAGTGATGCAAAAAGAAATAAAATGTCATGCTTGCTCCCAAGGAGCAACTGGCATTGTGTAAGTATATAAGTAAATACTGGAGGGATAGAACACTAAAGGGAGCACCTGACCAAGGGAGGGAGGGAGACCTTGCCAGGGGAGGCTTCCTGGAGAGAAGCATCTGAGATCTGAGCTGCACTGTAAAGGCTTGGGACCTACCCAGGTGAAGTGGGTGAGGGTGTGTGGTGAGAGTCTGCACTCCAGAGGGGTGAGCACACGCGGTGGCAAGAAATGAGAGATCACATGGAAGAACTATAAGCAGTTTGGTGTTGCTGAGTCACAGAGCTGGAAAGAGGCAAGTGGTAGGGCTAGAGGAATAACCAGAGGTCAGAGTGGAAAGGGTGACAAAGATGGAGGAGCCAAGGGTAAGCCCTGGGTTTCCAGCAGGTGTGGTGTCAGATGGAGATGCCCATTAAGACAGACATCGACGAATTCAGTTTGGGCCAGAGTTTGGGGTGTCTTTGAAGCCTCCGGGTGGAGATACACAGCAAGCAGGGGATGGCTGTGAATCTGAAGGATGGGAAAGAGCTCTAAGTCCGAGGGATAGATTTTGGCATTATCACCCTAGAGGCCGTATTTGAAAATCTGAGGATGGTTGTGAGAGCTCCAGGGGACTCCAGTGTGGAAAGACAAAATGCCTAAGGTCAGAACCACGGGGAACACCTGACTATTATGTCTGCCTGAACCCAACTCTCCAGTGGTCATGGTCTAATTAGGGCCCTGGGATAACTTAAAAGTACATGGATTGTGGTCAAGTAGAAATCCTAGGGATAGGGAGGGTGAGAGGGAGGGAGACACAAGAGGGAAGAGATATGGGAACATATGTATATGTATAACTGATTCACTTTGTTATAAAGCAGAAACTAACACACCATTGTAAAGCAATTATACTCCAATAAAGATGTTAAAAAAAAAATGAAATCCTAGACAATTTAACACAAAATATACCCCACACCATGGAAGCCAGGCAATGTTTTGCAACAAACCCTACTCAGAAAGAGGCTTTAGAAATATTTTATACTTACTCAATATCCTGTAATAAACCATAGTGTGAAAGAATGTGAAAAAGAATATATATATGAATATAAAAAGTATATATATATATATATGTATGTATAACTGAATCACTTTGCTGTACACCAGAAACTAACACAACACGGTAAATAAACTATAATTCAATTAAAATAAAATAAAAAATATAAATATTTTGGGCTTTCCTGGCGGCGCAGTGGTTGAGAGTCTGCCTGCCGATGCAGGGGACACGGGTTCGAGCCCCGGTCTGGGAAGATCCCACATGCCGTGAAGCGGCTGGGCCCGTGAGCCATGGCCGCTGAGCCTGCATGTCTGGAGCCTGTGCTCCACAACGGGAGAGGCCACAACAGTGAGCGGCCCGCGTACCGCGAAAATAAATAAATAAATATTTTATAAACACCAATAATGCCTTTCTAAGTTTCCTCCCAGTTTTGTCTCCTTTTCAATACTATACCCTAAACACCCAGGTGGGGATAGGGTGGGAGTATTTGTTGAGGTGGCCACTAACACCATAAAGTCCAGAAAAAAGATGTTCTTACTTCCAGTGATATTTCAAACAGGCAATGACCAGTTTCTTTAAAACCCTACTCCAAGCTCCAAAAACCCTTAATTGCTTCAATTTTGTATCACAGATGTTGGAAACAAACATCCTTCAAGTCTGTCATCTTCACTCTCGTTTATGGGAATGTTTAAACTGTCTTTAATTGAACAAACTAAATCTTAAGGTAGCTATTCTAAGCAATGTTATGATGAATGAATTTGATCATTCTATACCATCCTGCCTTAAAATAAGAACCCTTAATGGACAAGGACATGTTTAGTCTCCTGCAGAATTATGAGATGTCTATACAGTTAAAATCAAGCTTCTAGATGACTATTTTTAATACAGAAAGAAGAGGGGAGGAAAAGAAGCCTAAAGAGTTAAAGCTATCGGAGGCATACGTGGAGAACCAGAAGAGAGGAATGTCTTGGAAAACTAAGAAATAGAGAATGTACAGAGAGTAGAAGTGATCTTGTTAATAGCAAATTTCCAATAAGAGAGGGAATAAGAAGTGGCTATTGAATGTGACAACTAGAGCATAGTGATCAAGATGAAGAGGGTCCCAGTGGAGTGATGGAGGTGGCAACCACTTGGATTACAGTAGATTGAGGAATGCACTGGAAGTAAGGAAGGGAAGACGCTGGGTCTGATCCTGCAAAAAGCTCATTAAGGAATGAGTAGCCTTAAGATTTGAGACCTTCAACCTTTGATCTGTCTTCCCAATCGTTAAATACGCTAGACTTATCTTGAAACTGGAGTCCATGAATTTTGGTCAGGACCAACATTTGTGATGAGCCCTCACCTTGCTTTCCTCTCAAATTTGTCAGTCAACAACAGCCACCATTTGAGATGGTCTCCAACTTGGTACGTGAGCCAAGTATTCCTTCTCCACCTCAATCCTTCATCTACCCCAGCGTTCTATGGCTCCACATCAAGAGGAGGCTAGTATTTTGAGAAGTTTGCAGGAGTGATATAAACTACAGGAGGATTTAGGGTCCATGAATTTTGTTTTGATTTGATTTTTTAATTGAGAGGTGACAAAGAGTCATTTGCTGATAAAACAAAGTTCAGAAGATGTTAGAAGGGATGGGATGACTTTAAACAGGAGAAAGGCTGACAGATCCAGAGACCAGAGAAAAGGAAAGAAACTTGATCTGTGGGGAAAGGGATGGCAAATTTACAAAGACAGTATCTGATCATCTGAATATTTTTATATGACTGTCAACAATATTTGCAACTAGCCCCCACTGAAAAGACAACATGGTTGAGGTAAAGCCTCTTCAGAAATATTTTTTGTGTTCCCCCAGTGTGGGTTGCTTCACCCTCCTCCTCTCTCCCATCTTTTATAACGCATCATGGACACCAAGAGGAAATCAATGGAGCCACAGTGTTGGAGGAGCATGAAAAACCTGCATTGGGGTCTTCAGAAACCTGGGTACCACCTTCACCCAAATTAGCATACATCCTTACCGCAAACCCACTAAGCACCCATACAACAACTTTCATCAGCACCACCTCCTCTGCTTCTTCCCAGCACTGGCCCACGTATACCCTAATTTCTGCTGCCTCTGGAGTATCCTGTCTACCAGGTCCCCATAATGACCAGCACAATCCTGTACACAGAATAAACCCTCAACTAACTAAGTAAGCTAAAAGGCCCTATAGCAGAACACCTCAACCCAAAATGTTTTTTCTGCATTACATATTCATTGTATCTCTGAATCGGTCAACATATAGATGGAACTCCATTATTTATTCCATTCTTGTTTTGTCAAAGAATTTTTGATATTGCAAAAATTGTACTATTTTTCATAGAGCTCTCCATTAAACAAAAGACATGTCATATTTAAATTTTGACATTATCACTTATACCCCACACGATAGAAATCAAGCAATGTCTTAGAACCATATTAATAATAAATATTTGAATATAATGAATGGTAATGTACTAGTTCTGTAACTCCCTGGGTCTTAGGAGTTTTCTGTCCCAACCTGTTATAAGATAGGAAAATTGGCTATATATATATAATTAATTTTAATCTAACTCATAAGTTAATATATGCCAAAAAGGTAATTTGAATACCTTAGGGTTTACATGGTATAACAGAAAGAACACTGGACTGAGTTGGAAATCTGAGTTCTCATCCAGGCTCAACCACTGATTACTGATGTGACTAAGTAAACTATTTAATGATTAGGCTTCCATGCCCTCATTTGTAAAATGAGGCAATTGGATAGGACAGCTTGTGAGGTTCCTTCCCTTATTAAAATTCTACAACTCTATGAAGCATCAGCTTTCTATTTATTCAGCATGTTGTAATTGACAGGCCAAGTGAAGCACCTCCCAGTTAAAACTGACCCCTGCTGAAAAGCCCTGGATTCCAGCCACCCACAGTGTCCTTCCAAAGAGTCCTTAATACAGAAATCTTCGCACTAAGTGCTGAGAGGCACGTCATGCTGACGAAAGCTGCCCAACCCGGGAATGGCCACCCACAGATGGTCCAGTATCCTCTGAGGGGGCCTGACATGAGAGCTCCCCCAACAGGTAGGTTCTCTACAAAAGAGGGGCTGACCCAACCGAACGTATCTCTTCTCGGGGGAATTTGAACACAGGACATCCAGAGAGGAGAGAGTTGTAAGATACTATTCTTTGGTAACAGTTATTTTAAAGGAAACATATTCCTTGATTATTTAGTCATTTGATGGACATTCCCCGGTGACCATAAGACCCCATGAAGTCAAAGACCATTCTATCTTGTTCACTGTTGTCACCTCCCACACCTCACATGAGAGGCATTCAACAAAGCATTTTGAGTCACCTAAAGGAAAAAAGTGATAAAGAACTAGGGACAGAAAGAGCAAAGGCTATGGCAGCTCAGAAACAGATATAAAAACAAAGAATCCCTTTCTTCTCGGTCCAATAAGCATGAAAAGGTCATCGTCGGTACTTCTAGTTTACATACAGTTTTAGTCCTATACCGTAACCTCATTTATTTATTAATTTAAATGGAGAAATTAGATCATTTTCTGATTAGCCCGGGCTCTTCTCTGACATAACACAAAAATGCCACTGGAAATCAAAGGAAAACTCAGCCTTTGAAAAGATTTATCCCGGCTGCAAATGTATAGTTAAACAGACTCCGGGTAAACAAAAACAAACAATGAAATACATTAGAAGGCGCTTATGAGTCATTTAGTCTTTGAGAGTTTAGCTTTTATGAGTTAGAAAGATTTCACAGAACCATCTGACTTATGGGGAGGATTTGTTTACCCTGATTTCCTGAAATTACTGGGAACAATTACAGTTTTAAGATACCCTGAATTTTTCTTTCCATTTGGTGGGGGCCTAATGGCTCATCTGCAGATCTGGACTCCTGTGTGCACATATGGTCCATAATTCATGAAATGTGCTTATTTACATGTTGTAATTCTTACTTTCCTATGTTTTGAAATGCACCAATTCTTATATCTTTCTTTGACATGCAGACGTATATTTTAGCTGTAGGGGTGACACAATAAGGAGTTGTCAGACATAAAAGCATTAGGGCTCATACTTGCCCTACAAACAGTATGATGGGAGGAATTTATAAAACGACTGGAGGACATTCTGCTGTACCAGGCAATTCTATTTGATGAGTTAATACTCACCTGAAATAGTTGGCGCCACACCTTCCCTCACCTGGAGAATTACTTGAACTTGGCCTTCACCTGAAACTGAACACAAAAAACCGTAACTTGGATGTGATACAAAGATTATCTTAATACGAAAGACATTCACGTTTGAGAACGATGGCTTTGTGCTAAATTCTCCCCAACCTAACTAAATTTTCAAAATAAAAAAATGAAGTCCTTGTTAATTAGTCTAACAATTGATTTCTAATACTTGATTTTGATTGGTTTTATTTGATTAAATTTAATTGCAGTGAGCTTTCCAAAAGAATTGGCACATAAATAATTAGGGAAAAAATTGTTTCACCATATGTTCTTTGGAGGCCAGTGTTGGTGAGCAGGACACCCCTCATATCCTATTTCTCCTCCATCAGTTTGAAGGCTCCGCTTTTAGAATTCATGTATTTTTCACCAGTAGAGTTCAGATCACCCATGAAATGTATTTGCTTTACCTTTATCCAAACAAATTGTCCTTTTAATGAAGCCTTTTCCCCACCCCGCTTTCTCCTCCCATCTTCCAAACCAACTGAGCACATTTAAAAGGCCTGGGGTTCATTAATTTTAAGCGTTCAATAAATTAGTGGAAATAATCAAAAGGCCTGATTCTTTCTGATAATGACAATTTGATGTCAGTATAAACCAGTAGATTAAGCTGGGAACATATGCTCCTTTGCCAAGAGAGGCTGCTGTAATTAAATAGTGAATTCATCTACAAGGTGCTCTCACGCCTGATTAATTAGTAATCAGGTGCGCGAACTCCACTCTTCAGTAACACCTTGTCTCTTAGTGGTTAATTACCTTTCTGCCTTATTCGATGCCATGGAGGCCAGCACCTCCCACCACTGAAGGACCCAATGATGCTGAAGGTTGCCGCCTTGGGGCCTTGGTCCCACCCATGCTCTCCTTTTGCCTCTCCCCGAAGCCCTAAACCCTTTCCTCTATCACAGAATGGAGTAGACGGAGGATCATTCTTTCTAATCACAAAGCATAAGCGTCAGAACATTACAAAGAAAATAATCCCCCAAAACACCCATGATGAGACCTCTCTGATTCTATTCTTATCTTGTTCATTATTCTCACTTAAAAATTTTCTGTAATAACCTATAATGGAGTATCATCTGCAGAAATACAGAATCACTACGCTGTATACCCGAAACTAAAATAATATTGTAAATCAACTACATTTCAATTTAAAATTTATTCCCATTATAAAATGCCTGAGTCTGTGGCTTTCTCCTTGCACTGTACACACTTTTTTGACCAGGTAGAATGGCCAACATGTTCTTTATGTGCTCTACTTTATCATCACTTCCAAAGCTTTACCTATATTGTTTCTTTATACTACTGCAAAATTTCACCCACTTTTCTAATTTAAATAATAAAAGTAATTAATAATAATAAAGCCACCAGCTCAACATCTCTTTTTTTCTATAATGTCTAACTCATCCACTTCTGCTCACACTGAACTATGCATTTTCTAAAGTTTAAAAGCATTTCTAAAACCACACAGTGATACTTATCCCAAGCTCTCTTTCAATTGAGCAAATACCACTGTGCATCAACTGTAGTGAATTTAGGATTGTCTCAGTCCTTAGCTCTGTCTTTAAATCTTTGAGGGAGGGACTTTTCTCCTGTACCTTAAGACACTAGACATTGTTGGACATGTAGATACTTAATTTTCATGGACCAATCAGAAATCCTAAATTTATACTGCTCTACTCTGTATGCCAGAACTCAACTGGCAATTTTGACAAATTAAACAAATGGAGGCAGGAATTAAGCCTTTTAAAGGAGGCAAAAGACAAAATGGTAAAAAAAGATAGGTTCCATCAGAAAGAAAAGAGAAAGGGAATATGGCAAAATGACATCTAAAAACATGTAAAAGTCTGTAACAATAGAATACCCTTGTACAAGAGAATGGAATAAAATATTGTAATGGAATCAAACTCTAGGAAAGGTAAAATTTTTTAAAATTCCAAGAATCATTTGGAAAGGGAAGTCAGTTCATTTAAAGATGTTATAAAAATCATCCTGTACTCACTGATATAGAAAACACACTTATGGTTACCGAAGGTGGGGAGGAGGGATAAACTAGGAGTTTGGGATTAGCAGATACACACTACTATATATAAAATAGATAAACAACAAGGACCTACTGTACAGCACAGGGAACTATATTCAATGTCTTGTAATAAACCATAATAGAAAAGAATATGAAAAAGAATAACAAAACGTTGTAAATCAACTAGACTGAAACATCGTTTTTCCCACTATATAGAGGAGGGAATTTGAAGTAGAGGGAAAATAATCAATGTATCCAGAATCCCCTGGGTGAGAAGGATACTGCCAGCCAGTACGGTATCAGGAACTGTAGTTATGATGATTACATAGTCTTCATAGGCAGCAGTGATGATTACCCGGAAAACTGAAAAGGCGAGCCCTGGACATACCTGACCCCCAGTACAGGCTGTCCCACTTTTCTTCATCCATTAAAGTCCTTACCCAGGCCCTGTTCCTGGTAAACCAAGGCTCCCTGGAGCAGCGAGCACCTCGGCACCGGTGGCTTCTGATCTGGGTGGACTCTGACTTTGTTCAGCCTCTACACGTACACAAATGGCTCCCACCTCCAGAACAACCTCTTCCCCAAAGCAGACACTGAAACTAAAACATGCTTTGTTCACTTTATTAAAGCAGGTGTGTGAATATCATTCAATCTGAGAAGAGAAGCAGTTTCAGTATCACAGGAAATGGAGCAAGATCACCAAAAGCAGGAAAGATTAGAAAAGCCTGATTTCCTATACCACAGGCCCCCTGCAGGCTGGTTCTGAGCGTGGGAGCAGAGGGCTCTTACTTCCCAAACACCGCTTCTAGGCGGAGAGAGACCGCAGAGACGGAGCGGGAAGTGCGTGGGTGAAATCCAACAGCCTGGATTTGAATCTTGGGTCTTCCAGGTCCTAGATGTGGGTACCGGACAAGTTCTGAACCTCACTCACTTCCTCTGAAAATGGGAATCATTGTACTGTCTTACATCATAGGGTGATTGGGAAGAAAAGATGGAAAATCCAGGTAACGTGCTTAGCATAGCATTTGGCTCAAATGAACAATACGTGTGAGTCATCATCAATACCGTTATTACGACAGGCTCATTATTCTAGGAGCCAGTTAACAAAACCCCAAAAATATGCTTTCACTCTTTTGACAGCTGCACCTAATCACAATAAGCCCTAGTATTCAGAGTTGTAAGCAACTTAACCAGATCCGCTGAAGTTTGCTAAGTGCTTTGACTCTATAAAAGCATAAATGCAGTGTCACTTCCAATTTGGAGAAATACCAAGAGGGATAAAAATCATTTGAGAATAAAGGTATTGACTCAGGAAGAGTTTAAGAGCCTAACACAAGCTGTGACATTGTACATATGCTTTCTCAGTGCTTATGATTTCTGATTTTGTATTTGTAATATGAGAATGGTTAATCTCCTTTGTTTATCAATGGAGCCTCACTGTCGTTGATCCTTCCAAGATTGTAAGAATATCTGGTTGGTCCTCAAAAAGAAAAGAAGCCTTTGGGTCAATTATAGCCAAATTATTCTGATGAATGCTACATGATCTAAGCTTGCTATAAACACAGACATCTAGGAGAAAGAGAGAAACGTGTAAGAAAATGGCTCCCGGTGAGAGAAAAGAGAGTTACTCATGTAGATCTGATTCTCATGCCTGCCAGAGTGATGTGTTGGCAAATTTTGTCCTCACGAGGGCCCCAGGGAAGAGAAAAATTAATTGATTCTCTCCCAGGGCAGGTCCCATTTTCTCTTGGAATTTTGGAGTGAGAGAGTACCTGCTTACCTAAAAAGAAAAACCAGCTGGTATCTTAGCAATAGATCCCTTGCCTGTTTTCTTCTTCACTCTATCCCCAGGCTCACTTTGCCATTGAGGACTGTACATGTATTAGGACCTCTTGCTCAGCTCACATTTATCTAGCATGAGTCAGCTACTAACTACACGTGGAGAGAACGGGAAACAGCAACCGCTTCTGTGTCTGTGAGTTCCTTCCAGTCTCACCTGACTCGTGCCTGCTCTCCCTCTCTTTCGGCCCTGGACCCAGTTCCAGTGCCATCTTCATGGGCCAGCTCTTGGGTTGGTCCTCTCTTTGCATTTTCATCTTCACCTGCCCTGTCCCCGACCTCCACCTCTTCTCACACTCCTACACCCTCCTGCTCTGTTTCTCCCTCCCTGTTCAGTTCTTGCTCCCCAGAAATGAGCCTCATTCACTCAGCCACAGAGAAGGCTTTCTTGTCAACTGGACCCTGAGCAGCTAAAGCTTGATTCGCAGGACCACTCTCATCTGATTCCAGCCTCTCAGAGAGAGCCACTGAGTGACCTTGACCTCGTCACCCAGGATCTTTTCAAGACCTTCACAGAAATATGATATGAAAATCCTTCCAACACTTGTGAGTCTTCTATTATTCCCAATAACATTCATTCATAAAAAGGTGTAATTTTTTTAAAAGAACTTGATCAAGATGCTGAGCGATACATCTGCATTAACCAGTCCTGAGAGTTAGCTCAATTAAACCTTCTTAATTAACTCAGAGAACAATAACAACTGTTATTCTGACTCAGAGCAAGGTTTGCCATGCTTGCACAGGGCATATGTGATTCCTGGGCCCTGCATAGATCTACAGAACCAGAACTTCCGGGGGTGGGGGACCTGGGAGCAAGCATTCCAGCTGTTTGCCCATGAAGCACACTTAGAAAGCACTTCTTGAAGGAATTTTACAAACTTTTCCATACTCTACTCTTAAAAATGTGGTTTTTACTCACAGGTAAAAACCTGTGAGTAAAAGTTTCTCTTAGCAAGTGGCAGGTATTCTTAGCAAGTGAGGAAAGGAACCCAGGTTAAAAAAAAGAGAGAGAGAGAGAGAGAGAGATACTTATATTCACAATTCTTACTTTTCATCAATTATACCAAAAATTTGAAAACCAAACTATACTCCCAAAATATAAAATGTAATGTGATAATTTTAGTAGTATAAAAGTTTTATTTTAATAGTTATGAATGTTAATGTGTTTTAGAGAAAGCAAGTAGGTCATTAAACCCATGATTTTATGGATAATATTGCTTAAAAAAAGACAGGTTTTAAAAATAAGGCAGTGTGGGAGTTGATTTAAGAAAAAAATCAAGTAAGTAATAGCACAGGAGGCATAAGGATGTGACAAAGTGTGAAGGCGGTACTCAAATATGTAAAGTTCAAGAAGCACAGAGGAGTTAACAAGTACAGCTTTTTCCTACAAACAGGAGAAAGAAGAACTGGTTTACAAGGGTGGGTAGGTACATAAGCTTAGATTAAAACAAGACAAAACAAAACACTAGTATACTAGAAAAAACACTGAAATAGAGTCAGAAAAGCCAAGTCAGGATACTGGTTATACCATCCATGACCTGTGTGAACGGAGGCCAGCCACCAGCATCGCTGAGAATTAGCTCCTTAATCTTGAGTGATTCCTTGAAAAAGTATCTGATTCTGATTCCTGAGTTTTCCTTCCTTCCTTCTTTCTTTCCTTTTCTCCATTTCTTCCTTCCTTCTTTCTTTCCTTTTCTCCATTTCTTCCTTCCTTCTCCTCTTGGAGAAGTTGCTTGTAATTGAGAGGCAAAATCCCTTTTCACATCCGCACCTCCTGTTCCGTTCTCTATATTTTTGCCATAAAGGTTTGTCGTGCATTTCCCTGAAGTCAGCTCTCTATATTACCGGTACCAATCCTTGGGGATCTTTGGGGAATGAGTTTTCTATAAGAATGTAAATTAATTTATTAACTAGAATGCTATAGATTGCCTTAGAGGGCCTCGGCATGGGAATGGCTGCAGATTTTCAAAGGATTATGATTCTGCTCTGCTCATAAAATCCTCCCAAAGAGCTCTGGGGAGCCAGCTGAGTCCTCTCTCATTAGAACCTAACAAGATTCCTTCTCAAGGAGTTGCATGGGGTCTCCTAGACCAGCTGAAGAACAGAAGGGTCTAGGCAGCAGCCTGCTCCGTCTCAGTGCCTTAGCGCTTTGAGAAAAGAGAAACCTGGGCCGGATCCCTGCTCGCCTCACTGCCAACTTAGGAAAACGTGTCTTATTTTCAGGATCTCCCAAGTTAACAGCATCTTTTCTGAGCCTTCTGGGTGATGTGACTTGAGTTGTTTTTTGAGACAATAAAGTCCATCTGTCTTTCTATCCACAGCCCACTTGCCCTCATAGACAACAGCCCCGGCTTCTTGCCAAACAGCCTGCCTTTATCCTGGTGAGGGGGACATTTGGAAACAAGCACTGACCAGCCTGGCTAGACGTGTCTTTTTTTTTTTCAGTCTGATCAGAAGAAGGTGGTACACGAGAGCCTCCAAGCCTAGCAGGCGGACTTTCTCAGCTGCCGCCTCACACAATATCCCAGATTGGCTGCATCTCTGCTGTGTGAACTCGGGCGGGGGGGCGAGTGTGAATGGCTCAGCATCTGATAGGAATTTATCACCCACCGGCTGCTGGTTGGGCAGGGGATAAAGCAAGGGGAAGGGGGCTGTGAGTGTTTAATGCACACTGCCACAACCCAACAGTTTTCCCTAAAGAGCCTCTTCCCAATATAAAAGAACAGGGTCAAAAGTAAGTTGACCCCGGACAGAATGTACAATTATTAGAAGAGAACTGTGCAGGAACAGCTGCTGGGACCCCACCGGTTCCGCATCAGGCTTCCAAGAGTCAGAATATGAATAATCAACTCAAGGGTGTTTTCTCCACCCCTCCTCACCCCCACCACCTCCCCCAGCCTTGTCCTCCTGTTTTGGGCAAGTCCTATTGCGTTTCTACAGGAAGAAGCATAGCCCTCCCTAGCAGCTGCAATAATTGTGTCCCTATTGTGATGAAGACCTCCTCCTGGCCACCCCCCTACAAGTGGCCATTGTCAGCGTGGAGTCAGTGATTACACGCTCCGCCTGATGCTTTGGGGGACCCAGCTGCCTAAGTGCTGACACACGAGTGTGCGGAAGGCCGGGGAGGGGGCCGGTGGAGGTGGAGGCAAGAGGTGGGGGGAGCCCACGGCTGTGAGATGGGACTCTGACATACCAGACCTTTTGCATAAGTCAAGCCCAGAACAAATGAGGCTTTATCAGGCCCCAGTGATGAGGGGGTCTCATCTCCCTTTGAAGTGGAGCAGAGCATGGGGCCTAGCAGCTTTTCCTCCTTTGGACCAAGCAAACATCTTGCTTTTGATACGCTGCATGCTCATTATCTCTGCCCCATTTAATGATTTTTGATTGAAGGGTGGCGGCTGGGACGCCGAGAAGATCGTTAGAGAGGCTCCATCCAGCCAAGCCCGCAAGAAAGGCTTTCCTTGTGCCCGGGCGTAAATTCGGAATTTCTTAACAGTATGCGCTTGTTCTTAGAGGCAGATAAGGGCAGAGCGTGAAATTCTTAATTAAGCAATAAATAGAGAGTGGGGTGTCAGCAGATGTAGCCGGTAGCCATGGCAACGGGAATCACATGGGCAAGAGAGCTGAGACTAGATGTAGGCCTCAGGCCTGGGCCTGACTGACAGCTGAAGAATCCTACAAAGCTTGTAAACCAGATTAATTAGCTGACTAATTATTTCATAGCGTGAATGTAACTAAAAAATAAAAATAGTTCACCACGAACTAAAACATCCCTGGGAAAAAAAAACAGGGACAGAGGCAGTGGGAAACTGGTTGTGTAAGTCAGAGACAGGAGTGCTAGTGAATCCAATCACAGAGACTGAAAAATGGGCTCTCTGGATTTGACTCCAAGTTTGACAATATGAAGGAACACTTGTTTTACAGTCAGACCCGTTTGCAAGCATGGTGTAGAAGTTGCAGTTCACCACTGCCGTTCATGATACCTTATCACACCAAATATTGCCCCTCCGGGATCCTACCACATAGAACCAATCTCCTTAAGAAAGATTCTTAAATGAGCAAGGTTATCTTATTCTGTGGGTAACAATTGCTTAAGTGATATTAAGTTTCAATCAGGGGGCCCATATATCATATACGCCATGTTATCATGAATCTGTTATCTTACAAAAGCTAGTCAAGGAAAGTAGAATGAGACTCTTTCAGACAAGTTATGACAGGTATATGGAATTCAAGGCACCTGAGATTGACCACCTTCCAGGAAAAAAGAAACATTCTAGAGAAATAATCTACTGAGAAAATGTGTAATAAAATAACACGGCATGCTAATCACACTTGAAGATGTTTGGGGGTTTTGTACCACAATTCCAAGAGATAAGTAAGTATTCTTAACCTCGCTGTACAGATGCAGCCACGGAGGCATGGAGAATTTATAATTCCATGCCCCAGGTAAAACAGCCAGCCAGCCACTGATTAAAACCCGAAGCCCTAAACTCTGGCCGTGAGCTTTCCAAAGAAGCTGCATTCTGTAAAGACATTGCTGAACAAAGACAAAACTTGCCTTGGTAAAGAAGAGAAAGGCAAGAGTCAAAAAATATTATATGTGCGGGACTTTTTCTTTGTCATGGGGACCAGTGAGAAGTTTTCTCCTGCACCACTGCCTGGCACCCCCCCCCCTTGTGGGTCAGTGGCCCATGATTATTGAGTGGGCAGCACACTCTAGTGGAGAGAGTCACAGCCAGGAGCCAGAATGCCTGGGTTCTGCTCTCTGCCATTCTCGGCTGTGTCAAAGACGAGTCAGGCATCTTAAATCACACAGCAAGGAGCTAAATGGAGGAAATGAAGATAATTGTGATTTTTTTAAAACTTCCTCTCTGGGGGGATGTGGTAGGGCTGCACACAAACAATACAAAAGACGGTCTGCTTAGAAGTGGTCAAGGAATGAGTGAAAGCCAGCCAATTGTCAGTGCAGCAAGACTCCAGATGGAAGGCCAGCAGGGAAAGGGGCAGTGTCCCCCCAGCCATGCCCACCCCCCAAAGCCTGACAGGAAACTCGGTGGACCTGGAGGAGGGTCAAGCAGTTTCCCTATAATAAAGCGAACCTTCTGTATACACAACCTCCCCCTGGGTTTTTTGTTTTGTTTTGTTTTGTTTTTCATTCCAGGAATATGTCCACATAGACTGTGAGGGCTTTTCTTCTTGGATTAAATGTATTTTATGTAAATTATCCCAATCACAGAGACCTATAAAGCCCCATGGTCCAAAGAAAACAATTAAGTGAAAGTAACAAACTAATCAATACGTAACTGAACTCTACTGCTTGGAGGCTTTTTCAGGCGTCAGCCACAGCTACCTCACTGCTGTTGGGCTGTTGGTCTACAGACACCACGGTAGCCTCCTCATCAACTTCCTAGTGGTGGTGCAGATTTTACACAGAAGACATCCAAAGTCATACCCGATCCACACAACCCAATGTAGCTGCATGGGACACCACCACGGAAGACCAGTGTGAGCCTCGGTTCCTCCTGAAACCTCAAGTCCTCACTGTGCCAGCCCAGGAATGGGAACAGGCCTGGCTCTCGCCACCTACCTACTCCATTCAGACAGAGGATGGCGGAAGCACAGATGGCCATGAAAGCCGCTATTTGGAGGACCAGGAACCCTCTCCAAGGAGTCCGGGTATCCGACTTGCAACCCTCTGTGACTTCCTGTTCCTTGTCCAACTCATATTATTCAAAAGTGGAGATACCAAGGTATTCTGATACAAAGACTCTTTAATTAGTAAAAGCCATCTGCCTAATAAAAATGGCTTATACTGAAATATTCACCTAAGTCCTATATATGTACATATATAATACAGATGCACATCTACATAAGATATATATATATACTTATACAGATATGCATTTATACCATATGTGTAAATATAGTATAATACTATAACTTGCTGTTAATTCAATAAATAATGGGGGGGAAGGAAATCTTTAGCTGCATGACTTGCTTTTGTTTTCTTTATGCCACAAATGTTCCTTTATCGTGCTTGGTTTATGCGACTGTTGAAATTAGTTTACAGTTCATGAACAAACCTGATCAATGGACAAGACAGGCTCCTCGGAAGCATGCTAACTAATAAAACAAGAGCAATTTGAAATTAAAATTTTGTTTCAGAATATACAGCAAATGAATAGCCATAGTTAAGGTTAACGGCAACTATTGGCTCTTACTTAATGGCTGTATGTGACTCTAGTGGTAAAACAGTCTCAGGGATCTCTGTCCAACCTGATTTTTTATAGTTTTAGGTTATATTTATGGATGAATCAAATCAGGAATAAAATCTGAATGGTACAATTCAGTGCAAATAAAATATAGAGTAATCCATTTGGCCAAGACTTTTTAAAAACCCGGGAAGCACCATCCTCTCCTCTCTGGTGCTATTAAAATGTAATCGCCCCAGGGCTCAAGTGTAATCAGACCCAGTTGACAAATGGCTATAGGCACAAGTGAGAGGGACAAAGAACTCAGGGCGCCTACCAGCTCCCCAAACCCTTAAGGCCAAGTCTGGCTTGTGGCAGAGACTGGGACTTGCCATGCTTGACATGGCCCTGATTTCAACCAGGATCTATTAAGACCAATTCATAACAAAATTGTCCTTTTAGAGACTCATTCTGTCAGATTCTCCTTCTTAGAGACCACACTGAGCTAAGGTTGGTAGAAGTGGACACCATGTACTCAGAGTGACCAATGCTGAAATAATATGGAAAAGAAATATGAGATTTCAGGAAGTCAAATATGAGATTTCAGGAAGCCCAGGAAGTCAAAAGAAATGTATGGCCCTGACCCACACATTGGGCTCCCGTGAAACATGCACAATAAGAAGGTAAGGAAATCCTTTTGGCCCCTGTTACTCTGCAATCACTGTAGGGTTTCTGGTTCTATAAAATGAGGCTCCTGGACCCTTCACCCTGATGCTGCCTCTGACACAAGACAAGACAGCCCATCCCCCAGTCCTCAGATAGCCTTCCACGCATCTCATTTTTCTGACCTCAGATTTCCTTCCAAGGCTTCTCACCTTCCACATTGACTACACTCTTCCTCCTGCCTCTCTGTACCTTTGCTGTTCCTTGTATCTGTGATCACAACCAGCCATCCTGTCTTTACATGTGCAGTTGACTTTTCTACAAATGCAATATGGCCTTAACATGAATGAAAAATATGAATAGCAGTCAAAGTTTATTAAGCACTTGCTCTGGGTTAGACCCTCTGCTAAAGAATTTTACATGTTATCCTTGATTTAATTTCCTATCCTTTAGACAGGTCCTTTTATTATCCCATTTTACAGATAAGGAGGCTGAGGCTTAGAAAGGATACCTGCACGATGTCCCATAGCTAGTAAGCGCTAGAGCTGGGATTCAAATGCAGGCAGTCTGATTCAGAGCCCAGCCACTTAACCATAGCACGCAGCGGTCTCTTTCAGCTCCTCATCACTTCACAGCACCAATGTTTGGTATTCCAAAGGGAACGGTGGTTTCTGACTATGTGCTCAACATGCTCATCCAATTATACTTACCCAGATAGGTGAGTTGTCTCAACTGGCTGTGGAAGAACCAGTCACAGCCTTGGTCCCGACCAGGTGATGGAAGAGACGGAAGGGACCGCCCCACTTGACTCCCGCACCTTATGAGGATGTCAGGGTAAGGCCACAGGTCTGTGTGCACCAGCAGCAGGTAATTCCCAGGAGCAAAGTTCTCAAATGTCGCTGAGTACTTGAAGCGAGAGAAAAGTACAAAAGTGCTCATTGAGTGAGGAAGACTCTTCCCAGAAGAAGAGTTACAAAGAACTCAGATGGAGTGGTTTAGAAACAGGACTGTTCACACCGGCTACTTTTCCTGTGGGAAATGGGCTTACTTAAATCTACTCCATCATAAATTCATAACTAAAGCTACAAAAGCATACAGTGCGAGGACTGAAAACTGTAAGGTTCTTCTTGTTTAACAATCTCAATTAACAGAGGAGAAAACCAAAGTTCAGACAAGTGAAGTAACTCGTCCCAGGTCAAACAGCAAGAAGAGACAGAGACACATGTAGAATTCCTGTCCAGTTTTCCCCAAGACTCAAACAGGCAGGCAATGATAGGAGTGCCATCCATTTATAAGAGTAACAGTTAACACGGTTGAGCATTGGCTCAGGTATCATTCATATCAAGGCATCCAACCCTTGAAAGACTCTGGGGATTGTGACTAGTATTGCCTCCATTTTATAGACGAAGACACTGAGGCAGGTGGAGGTTCGGTAACTCTCCCTACATCACAAAGCAGGACAGTGCTGATCTGGGACAGATATCCAGGTGTCCACCTCCAGAGTCACCATTCTACTGCCTTCACCTTCCCAGAATGTTCTCATGGGAACCTCAGGGGAAGGGGAGAGAGGTGTACATTCTTCCTGAGAGCTGTGGTGAGGGGATCAAATGGATTCTGCTTTGAATTCTTCAGATCTATGGCACACCTGCTTCCAGCTCCCTAAGACCTGCTCTTATGACCTTTAGGGAGAATGCGTGTGATGAGACGGGAAGAAAGAAATGTGTTAAAAGGAATAAAAGAAGCTTGAGGAAATCCACTGGATTGATTTTTCTGCAGAAAATGCACCTATTTTCCTTATGGTTTTTCCTACCTTCCCTCCCCCTAACCATCTGACTCCTTCAACCCAATCCAAACGAAAGGCTAGTGCCTTTCGTTTTCAGGTGCAAGTTAATCTTTGACCACAAGGTGGCAGTGTGCAATGTAAAAAATGCCTTGTGAAGCTATTTTCTCTCGGCTACAAACACTTCCCTGGGGTAAGTTGGTTCTTAACCCATGATATATAAGACTACAATTCTATAGGTTGTTTAGAAGCTGTTTTTATTTGTATTAATAAAGTTAAAATTTCAGGCAGAACCATTCTGTGTTCAAGGTGAGGTTTAAAGGGATTCTAAAATTTTCAAGTTTAAGATAAAAGACAATCATACCTCAAATTCAGGTTACATTCATCTGGTCAAAATGCTGCTGCAGTTTTCTTGATCAGCACCAGAAGATGCTAATACCTGCAAACTACTGCGTCACAGAAGGAAAGACGGGAACCCCCAGGGAATGGAATCTACCATCAAGTGGATGCCGGGGCTTACCTGCAGAGAGCTGTTGGTCCAAGGGCTCTCAAATCGCAGTGAGTAGGTCTCTTGATCCAAGAGCAGCGCCATCCAGCCATAAGGGTTGGACAGTGTGTCATGCACATAACTGACAGTGGTTGTCTTATTTCTGCTGTCCGTTATGGTTAAATCATAAGAAACTTTTGGGGCATTGGCTCTAGAGTGATTTAAAAAGAAAAAAAGCAGGTGTAAGTTTTTTGTCCATCCTGGATCTAAGGCACTCCTCTCCCATCAGCTATAATTTATCTATTTTCTCCATGTACGTCTCTCGCCCCAGTGTCTATAGAGGTTTTAGCGGTCATGGTGTGTGTCAAAAAGCCCAGTGGGAAGGTGTCACTGGGCCATTTGTGCATCACACTGACCTGAAACACTCAGATCTTAGGCCACTAATCAATGCCATCTTAATGAGTTCATATAGGCCAGAACTATATATTATTATTTTAAAGAAATGTCCAAGGTCAGAATATTGCCATAGCCCGGGTTTATCAGCAGCAGAATGCGTATTACACAGTCACTAGTTATCCCTCTGGGGAGCAGTGGCTGAAGCCCAGAACCTCAGAGCCTACCTCCAACGGCCCAGCAGGAACAGCCTCAGTAAGCTTCCCCAGAACGCAGAGGGCCCTGGGTCCTCTCCTGTGGGCTTACACGATGCCCAGGGCTCACTCAGTGCCAGTGGGTTTGCGTTCTTGCTTGTTAACAAGGAATGCGACATCCTGAAGCTAGAGACATTTTGTCTTTTCTGGTGTCCTGCCCCTTGGCACTGGGACCTGCACATTATGGGCACTCAAACCATGTTTGTTACACAAACGAAGCCTGCAGGGAGGAGCTCTTCCCAAAAGCGATGCCAACTTCCCAATGTATAGAAAGCGTTTCTAGAAGAACAGCATTTTACCAAGTGAGGAAACTGAGACAGAGTATGGTAAAAGTAGTATGTGAACATCACAGGTAGAGCTAGAAAGTTTTAAATTTCTACAAAGTATTCTATGCAGCCCATTCCAGAAAGTGATTTTTAAGACTTCACTAGAAGATAAATAGATTTTGCCACCTGCTTAGACCCTAAAAGAAAAAGTGGACAGAAAAAAAATAAAGCAAAAGCTAAAAAAAAAATCAACACCCATTACGACCTTCCTTCCCCCTCTGGTTTAGTTTTGATGAGAATCTTTAACTGTGGCATGTTGCTACAGGCAGATAATTAAATTCTCAAAGTAAAGGGAAATGAGACAAAGGAGGATATTGGGTTTTCAAAGTGAGAGGTGATGTGAGCACATCGAAAGCCAATTTACAATCTAGTGGCATATTATAGAGAGGAGACTGGTTTTAGTGTTAAATGCTTGGGCACCGTTGTCAAATGGGTGTAAACTGGAAGTCTATAACTGCATGTGCACTAGGTGTATGAATTTGGGGGACTCACTGACCCTCTTTAAGCTTTAATTTCCTTTTTTTTTTAATGGAGACAACAACAGTATGTATCTCCTATAGCAACTGTGAAACTTAAAGTGATAATCTACGTGAAGTATTCACTAAGTATTCACTAAGCCCAATAAGTCTACCTATAGCTCATTTAAGAAAGAACCTCAGATGTGCCTGGTTTGCCACGCTGTCTACTTATTTTACTGTCTAGAGTTTATCCAGGATACTTGGTCATTTAAAATCACACTCAAAACCTTTCATGGTGCAGAGCTTTAGCCCTGGCAATGTAGCACGTGATTCATATTTCTTGTAAGATTAAATGTGTTTGTTTCAGCCATTAATAAGTAAAATGAAAGGGATAAAAGAATGCTCAAGGCATTTGGAATAAAAGAACCACTCTTTCCCAGATGTCCCTACGTAGCATTCACCAAACCTTTAGAAATCTTGGGGTAGGGGGGCTTCTTCCTCTCTTTGGGCCTGGGATATGGAGGGCTTTTTTTGCATGTATATCAAGATTTAAATCGGAACTTAAGTAAATCCTGGACTCACATTCTTAGAATCAGAGTGGATATGAAGGTCATCTGTTCTAACATCCAATCTACTGTGGAAATTCCCTCCATATTTTATCTTGTTCCTTCTTCCAGCTTTGGGGAGTTCACATCCTCAAATTCCCCCTCCATTTATGAAAGTTATTTGTAAATTTTAATTTTAGACAAGCTTGAGAAAGCTTAATTTTCTCCCGTGTATTTTCTAGCCCTTTCTCCTCAATCGCTATGGCTTTCTCTTACTCTGACTGAAACCATGAGTCCCAGGGTCCCAGGAGATCAGCCAGCACAATTTGGCCCAACTAATATATTTACTAAGTGAAGATAGGTTACTGGGAAATAAATGTAAAACAAATGTGATAAGAAGAGATAAGTTGAAATACCAAAGAGGCAAGTGAGTTAGCCGCAGCAAGTACCGAGGTCAATACATCAGGTGGGATTCCCCACAGTCCAGAAAATGATTCCGAAAATTTCAGGTTCTGAAAGAGCAGCCCTTCAGCTTTCACAGAGACATATGGGCTCTGGAAAATGAATCACAAGACTGAATTCCAAGAAAGACTCACTGATAAATCAGAATTTCCATTTAGTAATTTGCAGTGAGAAATAAAACTGCCTTTCACATAGTGGGTATTCAACAAATGTTTGTTGAATGAATAAATGAGTGTTGAACGGACTAGAACACCCTAACTGGCTATTTAGTGCTGTTTGGTCCCAGGGAAGTCTACCCAGAAAACCACATGAGTGTCAGGAGATTTCTTGTAAACTTACTCATCAAAGGAGATAAGCATTTGATCGTGAGTTATCAGATCCTGATACAGTCAACCCCATTATCAGTAAGATATTCACCCAAAGGACTTATACACTTAAGTTTAGTGGTCAGAAAACCTCTCCTGGACATATACAAGCAATCTGCACTAACAGTGGGCCCTGGTTTAGGAAAATACTAAGATTTCCTTATGAACTTAGATTTCTTCTATCCTAGTTGAGTGCTCTCAATTAAACCACTTTTACATTAGGGTTTTGGTTTTTTTTTTTAACTATAGGCCAAAGGAATTCTATTTGTTGAAATGCATCCATCTGTTCACAACTAATCACTCCAACCTGTACTTTGTCACTTACTTTGCCTGACCATCCTATATTTTATCACTCTTTTCTTAAGAGATAATGCATATTTCCAGAAATTCTTCTTCATTCCAGCAATGTGGCCCCAAGAATTCTCCCTGGTCACTTGGACTAGACTTAAATTATTTCTCAGATTTCTATCAGCATCACATTTATAAGTCAGTTTTAAGATCTAATTTCTCCTGATTCTGTTTCTATAGATTGTAATTTCACTTACTGAAGGAGCCATTTTTCAGGCCATACTCCCCAGTTTCAGAAGGCCCCTATAAACATGACCCTGTTTTCAAATATTGTAAAACCACTAAATGCTAACATTAATTCAGTTCTATTAATCTTCGGGACTTTTCCACCTTCTTTTTTTTTTTTTTTGCGGTATGTGGGCCTCTCACTGCTGTGGCCTCTTCTGTTGCAGAGCACAGGCTCCGGACGTGCAGGCTCAACGGCCATGGCTCACGGGCCCAGCTGCTCCGCGGCACGTGGGATCTTCCCGGACCGGGGCACGAACCCGCATCCCCTGCATCGGCAGGCGGACTCTCAACCACTGCGCCACCAGGGAAGCCCTGCACCTTCTTTTTGATGCCCTTCTTCCAACAGTATCCAGTAATCTAATGCTAACTTGGTCAACCAGAGACCCAACCATAGTGCACTGTGATCCTAAACCATCCTTTCCTCTACCTTTTCCTCATTCGCTGCCCGACCCTACCAAGCCGCCCCATCCATCCTGACCAAGGCTCACGTGGGATGCAATTTCACAGGCACTCGAGGGCAGCATGAGCTTTCTTTAGGGAAATACAGGTAGAAAAGTAGGTTATCAAATATTCCTTTATCACAGTCGGTAGTGGAAAGGATCGTAGTGTGCGTTCTGAAAAGCAAATCAAAATGTGAAAGACCCATCTCCCAGTAGGCAAGATGCCTTTTGTTGACCATCACCCCAAGGGCCAAAAATTCTAGGTCAAATCAGCTCCCATCCTTCTAGGCCAAATGCCAGCAGTGACAGTGGTGAGCTCTTCTGAAAAGCACCCAAAGAACATCAAGAGTAGAAGAATACCGTGAAGAGAATTTACCAACCATAATTACTACAATTTTCGCTTGCCCTAAATAGCCACCAATCTCCCCTCTTTACTGTTAATGAAGCAAAGAAGCACACAAGTATTTCTAATTTGGAGAAGCCAAGGGAGCCTGCATGGGCCATTAGCAGCAGAAAGCTTCATTACCAGGGGAAGAAGTCTCTCCCTGAACTTCTCATGGTTTTATGTGCAAGAAATCAGGAGGCAACCAGTCCATCTGAAATGTTAACCCTTACCTCCGAGTCAGCAACGGCTCCTGTATATAATCAAAAAGACAAGAGGACTTCAAGACTTTCCTTTTCTATGAGGTAGCTTAATTTTTTTTTTAATCACCAAGCCTGTTTTTAATTAAGGGACATTTTCCTTTAGAAATATAGCAGTATCACTTGATAAAACTTCCCAACCTAAGTACCAATTTACAATACTAGTTGCATCAACAGTTATGTAATTTAGTGCCCAGATACTCTGCAGAACTGTTGAGTGTATCCTGCCCACAGAGGATTTCTCAGGCAATCAACAATACCAGTGAGAACAAACATTAACTCCCTGGTTTGTGTTTACCATTAGCTTACTTTTCCTGAGGGTCCACATCTCTGTGTATTAAGACAAACACTGCACTGAGCTCTAAATGCTCTAAATTCGGAGCAATTGTGAAATAAACCCTTTATAATTACACATCTCCTAAGCCAGACACATCATAAAAACGAGCCCCGAATGGTACTGCCAGCATTGCCTGGGTATTCATGCTTGCCGCTGTCACTCTCACCTTTTACTGCACAAAGAGGACAAAATCAAAATGTTGAGCACAGCCGACAAATTTTTGTGGCACGACTTTTCTTGAGCATCCTTTAAAAATACACTGGGCTCATAAGAAGTCTTTGTCAGAAGCTCACCACTGTCCTTCGTTTTGGAGAGTCTTATTTTTGCATAAGTAGCCCATCCTATACAGGTTGCTAACTGTGTATTCCCCTTGCCCCTATGGCTACTGGTGTAAATAAACCGCACCTCCCCATTGGTGAGCAATAATAATAAACAGAATTTTTTTTAATGAAAAAAAAAGTCCTGTCCAAGAACCACTATTCTCTCTGCTGATCTGCCATCACCCAGTGATAACTGACATGTACCAGTAAGGGGTTTCCTGTATATACTACCCTTATTGATTGAGAAACAAATATTTCTCCTTCTGAGTAAGAAACCTAAGAGAAAAGAAATCTTAAACCCTCAGTCTTTCTTCCAAACTTTTAACAATTCTTAAATTCATGTAAAAAAATAGAAATGATAGGCAGAGAGGCAAGCCGTATGAATCCTTGCATTTCTGGCAGGTACACCCCACATCACTCCTCCATGACTTTGCAGATATATATTTGTTTATCTTTTTTCAGAGTTAGCTAAAGCAATAATAATTGATTGTAGAAAAGTCCCCAAATCAACCTAGCACCTCCCCAAAGGTATTGTCTAAAGTTTTTGCGACACACTTGGGATAATAATTCTTGCTTACTATACCTTAATCCTTGAAGAGGAGCAATAGATGTCTATTGTCCATCTGTCTATCCTTCACATACTATTGCATCTCTTTCTTGATCTGTGGAACACAGCTGGAATGGCTATCTCAGAACGTGAAAACACCACCCTTGGAGCTACACAACTCCAAGGTAGACAACTACTTGTCAGGAACATTGAAAAACAATTGTATGCATCTAGCAGGGAGTTAGACTATAAAACCTACCTTCTCTTTTATATATATGCACACCTGGTGCTGGTGGGGCTGACAGACTCCCCCTCATGAGCTCACCATCAGCCCCTCTTCCCAACTCCGTGTTCAGTGATATCAGGACAGATCGTGTGAGAGTATTTTCACCACGGAATTAAGCAAATGCTACAAATCAGGGTCTTTATTCTAGAAAGCTAGTTGTAAAACAGGTACCAGCACACCCCTGGACCCCTTTATTATTCATGAAATTTAATAACCATGGAGTATTGTTGATGATATTCCTCAGTTTGGGCTCCATTTTGATGTTTAGATCTTTTTCTATTTTAATGCTGTAACCTCTGCTGCCGAGAGCGGATAAAACTTCTTGGAATTTTCCTGTCTCACATGTGGTTTTTTTGAGAACTGAAAAGATACCATTAGTGATGCTATGCCTCTTTATCCCTAGGAAGGAGCGTTAGGTGATTATTAAAGGAAAAGCTTGGCCACAATTTCCATTTCAACTCTTCTTTACTTTTGCATTCATAGAGGCAGGGGGTGCCTTGTACTCTGAACACTGACACATTAAAAGCAGTTCCATAGGTAGACCCTGAGCACAAGCACTACAGGGAAGGATATTCAGCAGGATCTAAGAATCAAGGTGATCAACAGCAACATTAGCCTTTTCTTTTCTAGGAGAAATAGGAAGAGAGAAACAGAAGCTTTGGGGCACAATGAATTATAAACTGTGTCCTGAAAGACTCCAGATTCCACGACTTTCTGGGATATTTCGTTGGATAAGTGCAATGTCATGTGGCTGTTGGAAAGTGTTCCCTATTTTTCAAGAATCGGATTAAGTTTCATTTGAGCAAACTTAATTCCCTTGCCAGGCATTTGCTTCTCAGAAACGTAATCATCTATAATATTTTATTCTATTAGTAGTAAGTTCATATGTTGTTTTGTCAATCATAAATGTAGAGACTTTTTTTTTAAAACTTCTTTATTGGAGTATAGTTGCTTTACAGTGTTGTGTTAGTTCCTGCTGTATAGCAAAGTGAATCAGCTATATGTATACATATATCCCCATATCCCCTCCCTCTTGCATCTCCCTCTCACCCTCCCTATCCCACCCCTCTGGGTGGTTACAAAGCACCGAGCTGATCTCCCTGTGCTATGCAGCTGCTTCCCACTAGCTATCTATTTTACGTTTGGTAGTGTATATATGTCAATGCTACTCTCTCACTTCGCCTCAGCTTACCCTTCCCCCTTCCCGTGTCCTCAAGTCCATTATCTACATCTGCGTCTTTATTCCTGTCCTGCCCCTAGGTTCATCAGACCATTCATAAATGTAGAGACTTTTGAAAGACAACATTTACTGAGCACTTACTACATGCCAGACAACAACCCTGTGAGTTAAGTACCATTTGGCTCATTTTACTGATAGGAGAACTGAAGCAGAAAGAGGTGAAGTAACTTGTCCAGGAACATACCTAGGAAGTGGCGGAGGGAGGGTGGGCTATGATTTATGCCCACAAATGATTCTTAATTACCTCTCTATTCTTCAGCCTTTGAAAAATAATTTCAAACATATGCATATATCTTGACTTTCTTTTATGTACTTCCTATTAAAACTCAGAAGGACTGGTTGGCCAACCTACAACATCTTGTAAACTCTTTTAATTTCCCCCACATTCAATTCAGTACATAATTGGAAGACAGATCAAGGCTTGATTTACTAACATTTGAATAAATCTATGTCAACTGAAGGAGCTGTAGAGTGCTCTAAACCAAAAAACAAATAATTCCCAGATGGTAATTGTGAAAGTTCATTCTCATTCCCCCCATCACAATTCTATGCATCTATACCACCAGGAAAAGAAAAGGATTGCAAATGTATGCAAACTGCTGATTCGGTGGGTGGGGTAGGGGCAGAGTGGAGAAGAAATCAGCTGTTAAAATAAATCATCTGATCAACTGACAGCCCCGGGCAAGCAAAAGCCCAGAAGACATTATGAAAGGATATTCTTAAGTATTTGATGTTGCTAGGAATTTTAGAAACAAAGACTGAGGATAGTATTTTAATCCTGGATCTTCTAAAGAAAAGTTAAGGGCTGTGGACTCCTCATAAATATGTCCTAAGAGAGAAATGGACAATAAGGACACTACAGGACGATTTGGGAGAGTCCACAATTTCTTAAATGATATTCATTTATTCAATACTAATTTTATTGAGTCACTATATGTTCAACATGGTACTGGGCACCATAATACAAACAAACAGAAAACCCTATCCTTGCCCCACTTACCATGTATGAGGAGGGAGGGGCAATTTATAAAGCTATGTAGGAGCTATGAGTATTGGTTAGAGCAAGTATAGAGAGCCAGCACACAGCAGGGATACAAAAGCTGTACAGAAAGCTCGGGGAAGCTTACCAGAGAAAACAACCTTCATGTTGAGTTCATGGAAACTGAGCCTTATGGGCTGAAAAGCACAAAGAAGTTGAGTATGGCTGAGGCATAAAATGCAGGGAAGGGAGGGCAGAGCATTGAGAAATGATGCTAGAAGTACAAACAGGAGCAGGTCACGAAGTGCCCACAAGACATTACAAATGGCAGGCTTTCATCGGGAGGCACTGGGAAACCTTGACAAAGCTTCTACAAAGAAATGCATGGATGGCAAGACCAGATCCAATCTACAAAGCCTCAAAAAGTTTAAGAATGGCATCGCAGCAAGGTGGCAAGCTAAGAGGCTGTTGTGGTTATACAGGTGGGAGGCAGTGTCAACCTGGACTAGAGTAGCTGGGAAGGAGAGAAGTAGAAAAACTCAGGAGAGATTTTTTAGGAGATAAAATGGGCTGGACTTGGTAGGTGATTTCTGTGAGGAATAAGTAAGAAGATGAGTCAAGGATGACTCCCATCTCTGGTTTAGATATAACTGAATCAGCTGTCTGAACACCCAGAGATTCTGAACACCGAGGGAGGAATAGGTCCAAGGAATAAAGACCATACGTTCAGTTTTGACAAGTTGAGTTTGAGATGGCTGTTGAATACTCTAGTGGAAATACTGAAAGCGTAGCTGCTCAACGGAAATGTAATACAAGCCATAAGTGCAGGCCGCAGATAGAATCTTAAATTTTACTGTAGCCACAATGAAAAATTTAAAAGAAACAGGTGAAATTAATTTTAATAATATATTTAACCCAATATATTCAAAACTTATCATTTCAACGTAAGCAATATAAACAAATCGTTGCGCTCTTACATTCTTTTTTTTCATACAAAGTCTTAGAAATAAGGTGTATAGTTGAAACTTATGGCACATCTCCATCTGGGCGAGCCACATTTCACGTGTTCAGTAGCCACCTGTGGCGAGTGACTTCAATACTGCGCAGGGCAGATTGGATAAATGGATCTGGAATTCAATAAAGCAATGTAGACTGGAGGAACAAAATCTAGAATCAACAGTGACTGTTAACTGAGGCTGTGGAATAATCCAGATCACTTGGGAAGAGCATGACGTGCAAGGAAAGCTTCTCACAGAACCCTAAGGAACACTAGCATTTAAGGGGCAGGGAGACGAACTTACAAAGGAGGTCTAGAAGGAGCTCACAGAAATCCACTGGTGAGATGATCCTCGTTGCAGGTAATTTATCTCTAGACATAAGAAATGTGGGATCAGTAAATCCAGGAACTATGTGAGGCACGTTGCCATTATGAGGCCTCTATGGGAAACGTGCCTGACATTTTTCTGAAATGAGGTCCTGACTTACACTGATAGGACTAATGCTTTCCAGTCTTATCAGGAAGGATGGGACTGGGAGAATGAGATTGGAAGCCAGGAAAGGAACGCTATGCTGAGTACCTGTGGCCCCTAAAGAAAGCACGTTTTTAGAGCTGGCAAGTGAGACAGAACTCACCCAAACCAAGCGTGTCATCATTTTAGCAAAACAGAAAATAGACTCTGCCTTGTAGAGGGTGGGAATCTTTCCTTCACCTAAATATTAAACATTATTACCAACTTCAAACATTTTTAAGCCTCAGTCAACCCAACTGCAAGGTCAAGTCAGAGGAAGGTACAAAACTGGAAATGCCACAATGTAAGCACCCATCACTCTTGGAAAAGGTAGTGAGGGGAGGTCGCCAATGTCAAACAAGGAACTTATAGTGAACATGAACCAGAAGGGGCCTCCAAGGAGGAGATCACACTCCAAGCACTCGGTTGCTGGTTAGGGGGCAGAGGTGCCCCATTAAACAGCTGTGCAGCCCTCACGCCTTGCCCTCTGGGGACCTGGGCTGAGGGAGGCAGGAGGAGGCTAAGAGTTGAAAGGGAAGAGGGCAGCGTCCTTGTGCCACATCAGATCTCCATCAACATGCAACCCCAAAAGATGGGGACCGTGAGAGCTTTGTAAATCAACTCTTAGGGTGCGTGCTCCAGGGCAAATAGCACAACAAATTAATCCTTTCTCCATGAAATGCAGCAAAGTTTGTATCTACGCAGAATTCAAATTGCTCATTAGCTCTGACATGTTCCTAATGAGGTTATAATGCTCTGGGACAGAGATCAAGTCACTGAACACAAATAGCTGAGGATAGAATCCTGGAAAGCTCAAGTTAGAAAGACCTTAGGGCAGTGCTTCTAAACCTTGAGTATAAATCCCCTGTGGGTCCTGACTCAGAACGTCTGCGGTGAGTCTGAGATTCCCAAGTCTAATCCCAGGCCACACTGATGCACTCTGACTAGCAAGGCCTTCGAGATCATCTAACCCAACCACCTTACCCTAGAGATGAGGACATGAAGGCTAAGAGGCTCATAATTGGGAGTGTGCTAAGACTCCCCTGGGGCGAATTTGGGGTCATTGAGCACTTGTCCGCAGACCTGTGAATCAACCTGAAAATGTTTAAATAGAAGCCTAGGGAGTAGGGTGACCAACCATCCTGGTTTTCTCAAGACTGAAGGGGTTTCTGGGACACGAGGTTTTCTATTTTAAAACCAAGAAAATTACAAACAAACCAAGGCAAGTTTTTCACCCTAGTAGGAGTCTTTTGAATCTACTTAGAATACAGTATCAGGATTATTATCTTTTTGACCTTGTCAGTCCCTGAGTGCTGGGATCATGACCTGCTGCCTAGGTAAGCACCTAATTATCCTGTCCGAAGATTCTCCAAGAGCAGATGTTCAGAGGATTCCACCTGCAGAGCCTTCTAATGCCACTAAACGCCTCTGTAAGACACAGTCTCCCAGTAGGTCTCCAAGTAAGGCATAAAAAAGGAATATCAACAACACAGAGAAATCAATATCATGCAAGCACAGAATGTTCTTTTTAACTACATAAATCTATTTTAATTTTCCTCATTTGGAAAAAACACATGTAAGAAATAAATCGCTAACTTCAATAAAGCTCAAAATGCTCATTAAAAACATCTTTGTTAAAATCACTAAAATGATAAAAATCAGGATGCATTCCTAAGGATGAAAAGAAAAGGCATGCTCTGTATAATCCAAAT
This sequence comes from Tursiops truncatus, assembly GCF_011762595.2. Lineage (NCBI taxonomy): Eukaryota > Metazoa > Chordata > Mammalia > Artiodactyla > Delphinidae > Tursiops > Tursiops truncatus. Next base: position 25,229,065 of record NC_047043.1, on the reverse strand, counting down.
GGTTAGAAATGAAAATACATCCCTCCACATTGTTATTTTACTCGCTGGAATTGGGTCCACTAACATTAGATAGAATAATAAACAGTTTGGAAAGCAAAAGTGGTGCATTTTCAGATGATTCAATGCTAGCAGGGTATTATATTACTAAGGTGTCTAAAACAGAATGTCAAGATACTGATGCCATATGCGTTCAGAATGCAGACTTAGTGCAATCCTGACCATATAGGCTCACTCTCTGGAGCTTACCTGTTTAAATAAGATGCCAGCATGATCTGGCTGAAGCACTTGACTTAATATTCATGCAGTTAGGACACAAAACAAAAGGAAAGAAGTGTGGCTAAATGTATATAATGCATTTGAAATAGGTAAAAGATAGAACCCTGGACACTCAGCAATCTTTACCTGGAAATTAAAGAGGGCAGAAGCAACCCTATTATGCATTATAAACAGCCCAGGTGCTGACTTAATGGTAGTTTGGGTAGCATAACCAAGGAGTCCTTGCTCCAATATTAATAGGAAATGTATTGTACAAATCCAATAGTTCATGAAATTAACAAGGAAAATGTACTGGGGTGAAGCAACTTTGCAAGTAATAGGGAGGCATCAGCAATTGCTTTCCTGGAGCATACTGAACACTTAAAAAGAGCTCAGGGGGAGTAGGTGTACATAAATGAGAATGGACATTACTGGAAATTTTAATAATCCTCTTAATTTAAATATATTTCAGATTCTCTGTTGGTTGCAAGTCTTTTCAAGAGGAAGCTATTAGCTCAAAATGCCAATAAGAGGTCAAGGGCTATGAGACCTGGTCCATTGTTATTGAAAGTTAGCTGCCATTTCAATCAGTCCAAAACTACCGTAAACTTATGATTTGACAGCTGTCAAAATTATCCCCACGTCACCTTTGTAGAACTAAATACTTCCAGAAGATTCCGGAAAACAATTTCGCTTCTATAAATATCAACAGCATGGATGATATATGCATGTGCATTGACAAGCCAAAATGTAGAGTTAATTCAACTTACAAACCAATAGACATACGATGGAAGAGAACATTTTCCTCACAGACACTTCCATGGACAAGCTGACTGAAGCTGGCCTTGACCAAACAAGAAGCTGGAAGGGTTTCCATAGAAGCAAGAACGTGACTTCTATTTTTCCCGGACAGAGACCCATCCAAGTCTTCCAAAATTGCTGCATGAGGAAATGGAAATGCTACCAAGTTTGGAGAGTTTGTAAACTTCAACTGGTTGGTCTTGACAGTAAATCCACCTATAAATTGGAAGAAAGACTGTGATGCAGTGACACCAAAGAATATGATCACAAATGGCAACTGAACTCACGGGGGTATTTTCAGTATTCTAAATTGCATATTTATACAGTTTTACAATCCACTCAATTTATTCAAGAAAAAAAAAATCCTAGGTGTTGACTATATGCCAGGCTCTGTGCTATGTACTGGAGAGAGAGGGAAACAGGAACAGTAGCGGCATTGCCCTCATGCAGCCTGTATTCTAGGGCAAGGATTCTCAACCGGGGATGGTTTGCCCTCCAGGGGACATTTGGCACCACCTGCAATCATTTTTGGCTGTCACAACTGGGTGGATGGCAGGGCTACGAGCATCTGGTGGGTAGAGGCAAGGATGAGGCTAAACGTTCTATAATGCACAGGACAGTTCCCACAAGAAAAAGTTATCCAGGGACTTCCCTGGAGGCCCAGTGGTTAAGACTCCGTGCTTCCACTGCAGGGGGTGCGGGTTCCATCCCTGGTCCGGGAACTAAGATCCCCCATGCTGCTCTGTGCAGCCAAAAAAAAAGTTATCCAACCCCAAATGCCATAGTGCCAAGGGTGAGAAATTGTGGTCTAGTGGGAAATGATGACACATAACATTAATTGACTAATTATTAAATGCTAAAATTGCTGTGGGTTAGTCTCTCCATCTTTCTGCTCTAGTTCTTCTACGGCAAACCAAACCCCACTTTTTATGAGATTTATACTTTAATCATTTACCCTCAAAAGTAATATTCAATCAATCACGTGGGTAGATAGTAATAGTAACATTTTTCAAATACTAGCTCTAGGGCTACACTTCTCAGCAGGGTTTCCCTCATGCCACCTCCATGTGATTCACTGTGATTCTGTTGCCAGTCCAGTTGCCCAGGAAGAAACGATGGCAGTGGTCTAATACTCACCTTCCTGTCATTAAAATTTAAAAATTCAGTACACATCTCTTAGTATATATGCTACCATATTACTATATTATATACTTTATAAAATATACCAAAAAAGGAAAATTTTAAAATAAAATATTGATACAAAGAGAGGCCCTAATGCTTTCATTGTCATCCCAGTAGAGTCCATGGACTGAATTGTCACACATTCAAGATGACACGATTCCACCTCTGGCAACTTCTGTAGTTCATCTAATACCACAAGCAGCTCTACAATTCAGTTATACTGGATTTCTTTGCAATTCCCCAATCATAACTTGCTCTTTGGAATTTTTTTTGCATATGCTGTTTCTAATACGTAGAAACTTTTCTCTGCCTATTCCTCCTTGCAAACTTCTCTTCACCTTTCTAAATCCTGCTCCAGGCACTCTATGATGAAATCTTACCTGACCCCTTACCTTGCTCCCCTCATTGACCTTGCTCAATCCTCTAGTACTGGACTTATCACACTATTACAATCGCTGGCTTAGACATTTATTTTTGTGTCTAGATGGAGAGACGCTGGAAGACAAGAACTATGTGTTTTTCATCTCTGCACTGCCCAGTTCCTTAAACTGAACCTGGACTAGACAATTTTTAAACAAATGAAGGAGATGGCTCCACCCAGACCATCCAGTGGGAAGAGATTAGAGCTCATAAGGAGCAGGGTGTTTTTTTTTCAGTGTCTTATGAATGATATGAAACAGTGAAGCTATTAAATGACTGAGGAATTATGATTTGAAGTGATTGCCATAAGGCATTTTTTATTCCCATTATTATTTCTACAATCTTAAACTCAGATGCCACCCAAGTAAAAACAATATTTGGCTCTGCCTGTGGCGGGGGAGGGGGGGGGGGGCGGGGGGGTGGAAAAAAGCACAGTGGAAACTTGCTGATTATTCATTTAATTAAAAAAACAAACAATTATCTAAATTGGTGATTCAAACCACAAGAGCATGTTTACTTGAATCACTTGGTTTGTCTGTTTACAATGATGAAATCAACTAGATTGCTCTCTGCTTCTTTTCACCTTGGCCCATGAGTTCTCCAAGGTATTTCTCACTGCCTCTGAGATGTGGTTAACAAGTGGACAAGAATTCCTATGGTGCATACAACAAGTCTTGGGCTGTTGCAAACATAAAGTACCTGAACTCTGGCTCTTTCAGGAAAGCTTGCATGTGTGTTAGTTTATATCCATATGTCTATCCGTCCAGTTCCATTCATTGATTTAATCAATGAACCTACTGGGCATCAAGCTACTAGTTAACTAATGATAAAACTCTGAGCAAAAGAGATGTGATCAGATATAGAGAACAAACTGGTGGCTAGGTTGGGGCAAGATGGGGGAGGGGCTCAAGAGGGACAAACTAGTATGTATAAAATAAATAAGCTACAAGGATATATTGTAGAGCCCAGGGAATATAGCCAATATTTCATAATAATTTTAAATGGAGTATAATCCATAAAAATATTGAATCACTATGTTGTACACCTGAAACTAACTGTAAATCAACTCTACTTCAATAAAAGAGAGAGAGAAAGATGTGATCCCTGCCTTTATGAAGCTCAGAGTCCAGCAGAGACATGGCACCATAGTCATAGAGTGTGATAGGCACCATATAGGGAAAGACTGGGGAGCTGCAGGAGCCACATTGGGAGCACCTGGCCTCCTCTAGAATTTCTCTTAGGAGATTTGAGCAGCAGTTTCAACTAATGCAATCTTATAACTAAAAGAAACAATGAGTCACAATGGCTTTTGTCACTATTTATCACATTTATGTGAGTACTCGCCTTATTCACTATCTATCTTATCTACTCAACTTACCCTGTCCTCGGGAACAGCCTGAACAGGTCCTGATGGCCACACAGTCAGTGAGATCAAAATTCACAAAGGTTGTGTTAGACACTGTCAGTTCCCACCTTTTGGGAGTTTTGATCCCAGCTGACATACACAGGCTTCCCTGTGATTTAGAAGGGGGACAAAAGGGAAGAAAAATAAGGGGACTGGCCACATGAAATACAATTTTAATACATGAATAAAAACAATTAAGTGAGTAAAAAGACAAACTACAGACTGGGGAAAATGTCTGCAAATCAAATATATGACAAAGGATCACAATGAAATATGCTACACACCTGTTAGATGGCTAAATGAAAACATAGTGACCGTACCAAGTGCTGATGAGGAAAAGAAATAAATGAACCTCTCATACATTGCTGGTGGAAATGCAAAATGGTACAACCACTTTGGAAAATAGTTTGGCACTTTCTTACAAAATTAAACATACTCTTAACATTGACCTAACAACTCATCTCCTAAGTGTTTACCTTAGAGAAATGAAAACTTATGTTCATACAAAACCCTTACACAAATGGTTAAAACAGTTTTCTTTGTAGTCAATCACCAAATCTGGAAACAACTCAAATGTCCTTCAACAAATGAGTAGGTAAACCTGTGGTAGATCCCTATAGTGGAATACTGCCCCACAATAACAAGGAATAAAATACAAGTTAGATAAATACTAAAGGATTCGGGAATGAAAGAAGCCAGTCTCAAAAGGTTACATACTATCTTATTCCATTTATATGATTGTTGAAAAGAAAAAGCTATAGTGACAGAGAATACATCAGTGACCTCCGAGGGGTTAGACATGAGAAGAGGATGTGGCTACAGAAACGGAGTCAGAGGGAGGTTTTTTCAGGCTGATGCAACTGTTCTGTATCTTGATTGTGGTGTTGGTAGTTACAGAAATCTACACATAAGTTAAAATTTATAGAATTGTATATCAAAAAAGTCCATTTTACTGTATGTTACTATAAAAATAAATAGTAAAAAGTCTAAAAAGAAACAAAAACTGCTTCCAGGATTTTCCACAAAATCTCTTCAACAGACTCCATCTAATCAAGCTGTTAGTGCTTCACTGTTCTGCTGCTAAAGATAATTGTCTGTCGGAGGATCACCAGAAATTGTCAAGGGTCTCCAGCATGGAAGACTGTGATAAAAAGAAACAAACAGAAGAAAAGAAACCCAGTGGAGACAAAGCCAGTATAGAAATCAGAAAAAAACTTAAAAACTATCATTAATAACATCAGAGAAATAAGAATATCATGTGCATGAAACAAGAAGAAGCCTAAAAAGGAATATTTCGGAAAAGAAAAAGAGAACAAAAACAGGAGAGCAGTAATAATAAATTCAATAGAAAAAAATGAAATAACTTAGAAAGGATAAAAAGGCAGTGGGGCAGTGGGAAATCAGAGAGAAAATTAAGAAGATTAGATAAGTAATTTAGAGAGCCAATATCCAAATAATAACAATTTCAAGAAAAAGGAAAATATATGGGAGATAAGTATCAAAGAAATAAGTGAAGGAAACTTCCCAGAAGGATATGATTTTCCACAGTGAAAAGTCTGGCCCAGAGCCTAATACAGTGGTTAGAAGAAAAAGCCACACAGCAAGGTACACCATGTTGAAATTGCAAAATACCAGGGACAAGGGCGAGACCCTAAAAATTTCCAAAGAGGAAAAACTAATAGGTTACATATAAAAGACCTAGAATCAGAGTATCTAAAAACTCATTTCTTTTTGCAAAGTGATTCAGCATATATATATGGTTTTTAAAATTATTTTCCATTATGGTTTATCACAGGATATTGAATATAGTTCTCTGTGCTATACAGTAAGACCTTGCTGTTTATCCATCCTATATATATATAATGGTTTGCACAGAGTATCTAAAAACTCTTTAACCTCAAGACTGGAAGCTAGGAGACAATGAAGAATTGCCTTCAAAACGTCAAGGCAAAATGAACTCCAACCTAGTAGTCTATAGCCACAACCTTCCAAGAAGGGGGTCTCCATTTGTAGGTCAAAATCTTTAACTTCCATAGACCCCCAGTTAGTTAAGAAAGTTACTGCAGGCTAATAAAATGAGAATTAAATCAGAAAGGAGGGAGACAGGGGAATCAGGAACAAGAGTTCCAATACTACAGAGACATGAAGAAAATCTCCAGAATGTTGGTCAAGAGAAATTCCAAGACCTAGCTATGAAACCCTTTTCTCACACTGCTGGTACAAGTTTAAATACTTGTAATTGTTGTTTGTCGTTTGGCATCGGCCACTGAAGCTGAAGGGATATACTCTGAGCCAGCAATTTTACAATCTGGCACATGTTCAACAGAAATGCATGCTTGTGAACACCAAGAGACATATACAAGATTGTTCATAACATCTTTCTCTGTAATAACCTAAAACTGGAAACAAGCAAATGTGCATCAAGAGCAACATAGCTTTAAAAAATTGTGATAGAGTCCATAAAGTTGAATACTACGTAACAATGGGAAGAATAAATGATTGCAACATATAAAAACATGGATGAATCTCACAGACATAATGTTATGCCAAAGAAGCCAGGCACAGAAGAGGTACACGATTTATGATTCCATTTATATAAAGATCAAAAACAGATTTGGAATTAACCTATGTCTGAGAAGTCTAAATAATGGTTTTCCTTTGGCTTGGGGGCTGGGGGTTGGGTTAACTGGGAGCAGGCATGAAGGGGTTTCAGAGGAGTTGGTGATGTGCTATTTCTAGACCTGGGTGGTATGCACGTGGTTTTTGCTTTATAAAAATTCATTGAGCTCTTCACTTGTGATTTGTGCACTTTTCCCCATAAACGTTATATTTCCATGAAACAATTTGTTTTAAAAGGTGGGACAATACTAGAGAAAAATAATGTATAAGATGGGAGGGTGAAGAAAGAAGTTAGAGAAGTTTAAGGTCCTTGCATGGCTCATGTAATTAAGTGCCGATGTAATTAAGACTTTGTGAAGACGAGCAGGTGTGTCACAAGTTTAAGTCCAACGTGAACAATCACAACAGAATGAATAATGTTCGAATGAGTAAATATAAAAAAGATATTATTCAATGCAGGACAAATCAAGTTCTGAAAGCAGAAAAAAAGAAACAGAGAAAACGGGTTGCAAACTGAAAGCACGAAATAAGATGGTGGAAATAAATGCAAATATGTGGGAGACATCAGCATGCGGATGGTAATAACTGAAACCACTAGAGAAAATGAGATTTCTCCCAGGGAGAGCAAGTATATGGAGAGAAGAAGGGGCCCTACGATAGAATTTAGACAAACAAAAAGATGAAAAGTCTAAACTGGGGAAGAGAAATCCACAAGTGAAGATGAGGAGTAACCCTGAGACAAATAGGAGAAAGAATGAAGCATCCCCAACAGCATCTGTCCGAAAAAGACTTTTTTTTAAAGTAGTATCATCTGCTTGAATTAATTACAATAACAACAAAAAGGCAACCATCCTACAGTTACTTCCAAAAGTAGGATGACCATAATTTACACCCAAATCAGGACATCCTGAAGAGTGTGAAAAGGGGTGCTAATTAGATGGAAGGCTAGGCCCGCACAACAAACAAAACCACACAGCCAATCTAGCATGTATAGTGATGGTTAGCGCACCTCCTTCTCTTGCATAATAAAGCCATCCTCATTGAAAATTATTCCACCCATCTCAGTAACAAGGTAATGCTGGGTATGAGGCATACACAAATATGCCTAAAGGAAAAAAAATCCTTTTTTCTTCCAGAGAAAACTTAGTTTTCTTCCAGAAACTAGTGTTTGTTTTAGAATAAGACTCACTGATAGAAACTAACACAATATTGTAAAGCAATTATACTCTAATAAAGATGTTAAAAAAAATTTTTTAATAAAAATAAATTTAAAAAGACTCACTGATAATTGTGTGTCACCAATTATACATGGGTGGAAGGTCTAAGAATAGTTAAGCCAAATTCTCTGAAAATTTTAATTCCTAAAGAAATGGCAGGTTTGAAAGAAAGAGGCTAAAATCAGATTTCCACAACCACAGAGAGGTTTGGCATCCTTCTTTTAAAAAAAAAAAAAACAATTAACACAGTTTTATACAGCAATAAAGTGGTTCCCAAATAAATCTGAGCAATGTTGTGTTAACTAAAGATTCATAGATATTTTTCTTGTTTGTTTTTAACTCTAGAACTTTGTGAAGATTTTAAAGTGTTAATATGCAATGTGAGTTTCAGGGGATGGGAGGGATGGTAAACAGCATATCCTGTGTGTAATTAACCTAAAAATCTTTCTTTTCTCAGAGTCTCTCTTGGGACCAGCCTTCAATGAAAAACACTTCAGAAAATACTGGAGTAGGCACTAATAAATGCTTATTGCCAAAGCCATCTTCCATATGTAATTAAACGAGTATTAGACCAGGCATGGGAAGATATCCAGGTGGTCCTAGCTCCACAATACTGGGCATGATTTTGGGCTATCATTTGACTCCCCAAAGCCTCCATTTCTTTACCTGTAAATTCAGGAGTTCTAACTAGACCAACTCTTAGGTAATATTTACCTCTAAAGTTGCATGGTTTTATGATTTGGATGCCTAATCAAGATCTAGACCTTTCCTAGAACAAGCTGTTTAACATTTTCCATCCAGGGACTTTGGTTCTGCACTCACTTGTTAGGAGACTCAGAAGCCCTCAGTTGCATTACCTTGCTGGTGGATCACACTCCAGGGGTGAGATTATTTTTTGTTACCTCATAAGCACCCTTTTGTCATAATCTATCTCTTAACTTATGTCACTCTCCCATGAATTATGATGTCTATTTAGCATCAGTTAGGATGTTGTGACATTGATTTGCCAAGACAGTTAGTTACTCAGCTTGATGGGCATTTTATTTTCAGCATCTTCTCTATGGTTATTTCGGAGACATTTAAGGGCCTGGGTCAACCAGTATCACAGAATCTAAATCTGGGTCCCATGCTCTCTCGAAAACTATGCAACCTGAAAAGAAGAATAATCTCTCAAGGTGGTAATCCTTTCAGAGAAAAGGAAAAACTGGCAGGTATTTTCCCTCCTGAAAAGAATGGTTCAGAAGAGAAGTAATGAAGGAAGTTGGAGAATTAAATATAGGAAAATGTAGCTTAGTAAGAAAATGATTTTTTACTCTTAATGTTTGTATTTATAGCTATGAAATAGTCAAGGGAAGTACTAAAGTCAATAATTATCATTTAAATATCAGTTGATCAAAGCATTCAGAAACAAACTAAAGAGAATGCTCTTTCCTTGGTCCCCAGAAGTACTCTAGGTCCCTTCCATCTATGATTATTCTGACAATGTGACACGAATATTCATGTAACTCCTTCAAGAAAAAGAACTTGGGGGACCCGTTATAGGTCTGAAGCCAATGGCAGCCATGGACTTCCCTTGAGAACTAGTACTTCTTATCCAGGAAGTCCTCTAAGGCTCACCTACATTCTGGGCCCCTGGCCATGCAGTGGCAGGGAAGTCATCTATAGGTTGATGTTTATCATGTAGAAACCCACACTGAGGCAAGTATTAGAGAATCACATAAGAAACCGTAGTATATTAAGCAAACAATGTAAATTATATCACCTTTTTCTCTGGGGCAGGGACCCTAAATAGAGTAAGAACTCTATGAACAAAATGTTGATGTCGAAACTTGGCAAACCACAGATGCACAAAGACAATTTGGAATCACCTCATAATCCTTGGGAAGTTAGAGTAAATGACCCTAAAATTATTAGGCTTATTATTGAATTGTATGGACAATAATGCTAAATCGCAAACAAATAAGAGTTCTGCGAACCACTCAGGGCTTTTGTGATGTACATGGACACATAACATGGAAATCTTGTGTGTATTTGAATTTTATGATAAACATCACCACTGTTACAAATCAAAAGCTCCTCCAAATTTGACCAATTAAATACAAGATTTACTAAAGAATGCTATTTAAATTACATATCCTGGATTAGCAGGGGACCCAACACATGCGATTCTGTTTTGATGGACAACATAAAAGAATCACACGAAGGCACTTACCTTGGGGGCAAAATGAGCAAGTAATAAGCTGTCAGTAACTGAAGTATTTGCATCACTTTCCAAGATGTCAATTCCAAAATCTCTGCATGCATAAACCTGGAAGTTTTTCAGGTGAAGATTGCTACTTCTAAAAATCTATAAAACAACAGCATATATTATGTCAAAGGTCTGAGGCTTGGGTTTTCTTGCAGACTTCCTGTAGCTTCTTTAATTATTGATGAAGTATAAACAAGCATGCTATACCATATTTAAGCAGCTTTTGTCCATCAATATCTGTGCGGGCGTCCCAGAGTTGCCGTGAGGTCAGCACTAACTAGTCCCCTTTGGTAACATCCCCTCTATACTTTTCATTTCTCCTCCTAACAATTGATGCATTAAAAGGTCAATGTGGGGCTTCCCTGGTGGCGCAGTGGTTGAGAGTCCGCCTGCCGATGCAGGGGACGCGGGTTCGTGCCCCGGTCCGGGAAGATCCCACATGCCGCGGAGCGGCTGGGCCCGTGAGCCATGGCTGCTGAGCCTGTGCGTCCGGAGCCTGTGCTCCACAACGGCAGAGACCACAACAGTGAGAGGCCCGCGTACCGCAAAAAAAAAAAAAAGGTCAATGTGAATTCTTTACTTTAGTAAACTTGCAACTGTCAAGTAACACAAAATGAATGGAGAAAAACAGAGCATCCGAGAACTCCAGTACTTAACATTTTCCTCGGTGTTGTATATGTTTACTAATATTGTCAGAAAATTGTAAATATGAAATAAGTAATTCAGCATGACTACAGACTCAAAATATGTTATATGCATATACAATGATGACAGCTTGGGCTAGTGGCCCTAAACAAGGATCAAGTATTAACAAAATGAGCTTGTCAGAGTTGAATCACACTAGCCTGGGGGACAGAGCCCTTGGTTTTTACCTAGCACTCATATTAACTAATTATGTGATCTTGGGCAAGACATTTAACTTTTCCTAGGCCTCACTTCAACCACCCTGAAAATCAGGGTGCTGTTAGGACTACCAGTTAACCTTTACACAGTGGCCTCTTTGTTTACTAAATAGGGTCATGCTTACGTTCGTACCTTAAAGTGGGAGTTTCCTATTACTTAAGGCCAAGGAAGCCTTGATTTATCACAGTATGGTGCTTCTACTTGTCAATCAGTCTTTGTGCTTGAATTTTCAAGAACTGAATAGCTTGCATTTCCCACTATGTATGTGCTGACAGCTTTTATAAAATGATGGATCTTTGAAGACACGTTTATGTAAACAAAATGGGTACGATCTGAACTGATAACTTGACAACAGTTGTTACCTAATTACAGGCATCAGCCCTTCTGCAAGGCACGAATTGCTTCCCTGCAAAAGAGGGATTTGTCACCTCTATATTTATAATGCTTGTGGGAAACAAAGTACTTTATCGAATTTAATGAGAAGAAAATACTTAATACAATAGGGACTCTTCCTGTTAGCTAACCCAATTTTGTATTTTGGGACTTTCCCAAATAGTTCTCCTTTATGTTGGATAGGTGAAATAAATGCCTAACTTTCTTACTGTGACTTAATTATATGTTTTTATTCTATTTACTGAATGCCCTATAGATATATTTCTTCATCTGTGTATCTTAGGCTCCCTATTTCTACGTGGCAGAGACCAAATGTATGTAATTTTCTCTGTGTAGCACCAAACAGTGACCCTGGATAATTTTTATATGGTGCTGGTAATAGTGAGCATACAAAGCTTTCTTATAAGACATCACTGAAATAATGAAAATTAAATGGATAACATGAACATTGTTTCCTTTCAAGGAAAATGGGAGAAAATTTGGCTCATTGATGAAGGTAAGAATGCCACCTTGAGCTGGAATTTTTGCGTTTCAGTGATGAACAGAACTTTTCCTTACAACTGAAACATGTCCTATTCAGGATATTAGGGTATCAAATGCACAACGTCTGGAGTCTGGATTCTGCACCTGGTTTTGCTGCTAACAAACTGTGTGACCTTTGGCAAATCCCTTTACTTTCTGAACCTTAATTTTTTCTCTCTAAATAGGCATGTGAGGGGAAGAACAGATGACCCCTATGATCTTTCTTGGTTGCAAATCTCTATGATTCTGTTGTTCCCTACTAGAGCTGCTGGAAAATCGCCATACAGGCAATGAACTAACCTTGGCTTGCTGACTAGGAATCTGTTCATGCAACAACTATTTCACACACATCTATGATGCTGTTGGCTCCTTAAAGCTGTGAGAATATCGCAATGCTCCCCCAACAGCAAATCATCCCCCTTTAAGTAGAGATGCACAATAAATCACCACAAGAACAAAAAACTAAAGAAACGTACCTGGGCACCACCTGCACTTCCCCAAACCGTGAAATTTTGGAACAGGGTGGGACCAGTGCCGTTATCCCAAGTTGGCTGAAACTTAGGGTATACAAAGAGGCCACACCTAGGAAGAAAGATAAAGAGTGAAATTCAGCCAATTTCTGCATTCCAAATGTCTCACTTTTTCTCATTGGAAAATATAAAACTAAAGGTACTGAATAAGGGAGTGTGAAGAGGAGACCTGCAAGCCTTCTCTCTGACTGTCATTGCCTATCCCTCAGCCTTTCCTTTCTGTCACCCTCTGTGACCTGCTCCTGGATCTCAACAAGACACAGATTGCCATGGTCCCATTCCATTCTCTCAGCCCTTCTAGATTCATCCCCTTCCAAGGAGCATGCATACCCCTGCCTAGCCCTTCAGAACACGAGCCTCACTCTTCCATCAGTCCCTTCTAGATCCATCCCTTTGCTGAAACAGCAGATACCAGCCCCTGTAATCCCTGCAACTTTTGTGCTTCTCCCTGAAATGCCTTAGCATTGTGGTATTTTGGATATCTTCTCCCCTCACATCCCAGGGCTGCTGAGAGCTGCTAGATAAAAAACTTCATAATCTTAATAATAATTTCATGACACATGTACTAATTCTAGCCTCAGCTTCAACATAGCGGAGCAATGGTGCTTAATCCTTATTCCACTCTCCTTATCATTTCCCATCATTGCAGTATTATTTCACTATTATTAACATAACTACTATCAGAATTATTTATATCGAGGAATTCCCCGGCAGTCCAGTGGTTAGGACTCCATACTTTCACTGTTGAGGGTGTGGGTTCAATCCTTGGTCGGGGAACTAAGATCTCACATGCTGCACTGCATGGCCAAAAAAATAATAATAATAAATAAATAAACTGTTTAGTAGAATTATTTATATCAATTATTGAGTTCCTACCATATTCGAGATGTTCTCTTAGGTGCGTTATAGAAGTCATCTCTAATTTTCACATCAAACTTTCACTAGAGATCTGTCCCTATTTCACAAATAAGGGATCTAACTCTTTAAAAAAAAAAAAAAAGGGCAGTTTACTCAGACAAAGTCCAGATTTGAATCGGGGCCTGACTGATTCTGAAGTTCACATTTTTCCCATGTTCCCACCATGTTTCCCAGTCCTTGCTCTTAGCAGATGACCTTATCCTCTAAATAGCAAAGACTTTGAACGAGCCCCTCTCATCTCACAGTGTGCAAGTCACAGGCAAAGAGCCTCTTCCCCAAACTTCATCTCCCCACTCAGCTCCTGAGCTCAGGCACTCTGGCTTCCCAGGTTCCCCCAGTCTGTTGGGAGTTTAATTCATCTCTCTATTGAATTCTCCTCTGGCCACAAAAGGTGCCCTTTGTCCTATGCCCCTTCAAGTGACCTCTCTCTCTTTCCCTTCCCTTCACCACCAAATTTATGATCCAAGATGCTCACTCAGACACATCATCAAATCTCACACGGATGCCAAGCATTACACAACCCTCTCTGTGAGTGTTGTGCAAAAAAAATGTTAAACCATAATGCTTACACCCAAAATGTAGATGAACTTCCCCCAAGTTACCTCGTACAAGCATGTGCACTGTTCCGGGTAAAGGAAAGAAGTGGAGCTTGGGATGTTTGGTTGGTCACAAGGTGAAAAAAGTAGCCATAGCCAGCAGCACACACCCTGTTTCCCTATGGAAATTAAGGATAGTTAAATCATAGTCAGTCCATTACAATAAGGCTGCTGGAAAGAAACACTCTTCTATGTGCTCATTCTGCCTTTTCACTTACTTGCTGCCAAGGTATATTGATATACCTTGGGTCAAAAATACGCTCATTCCAATAAAGAAGATGTGGTGTGTGTATATAGAGATATATATACACACACACACACACACACACATACAATGGAATATTACTCAGCCATTGAAAAGAATGGAATAATGCCATTTGCAGCAGCATGGATGGGTGGACCTAGAGATTATCATACCAAGTGAAGTAAGTCAGACAGAGAAAGACAAACACCATGTGATATCACTTATATGTGGAATCTAAAATACAACACAAATGAACATATCTATGAAACAGAAACAGACTCACAGACATAGAGAACACACTTGTGGTTGCCAAGGGGTGGGGGAGCAGGAAGGATTAGGAATCTAGGATTAGCTGATGCAAACTATTATACATAAAATGGATAAACAACAAGGTCCTACTGTATAGCACAGAAAACTATATTCAATATCCTGTGATAAACCATAATGAAAAAGAATATACGTATGTGTAACTGAGTCACTGTGATGTACAGCAGAAATTAAACACAACATTGTAAATCTAAAAATATATATATATGCTCATTCCTCTTCCTCCAGGCAGTTCAATTTGACTGTACTTTGTCCACCTCAATAGCTGGCATCTCATGTTAAAACGTCCTTGTACATTTCCACAGTGAGAAGCTTACTTGTGTCACTTCATACAAGCTCTCCTCTTTAGTGTGTAAAAAATACTCGGGAGCAAAGTCGTCCCTAAAGCCAAGTCTCCACAGAGTGTTCTCTCTGATCCTTTGAACAGAAGAAAAAACTGAGATTATCTGCAATGGTCATTTAATATCAGTGTAGATGGTAAGGGATATGCACGTTGGGATGAGACACAGAAAAGGGTTAGAACTGAAAGAGGAAGTTCTGACCCACTCAAGGACAGAGCTCTTCCTCCCAGCCTTTCAGAGAGCTCGAGGAGTTTAGTATACTACACTGTGAGTAAGGATTAAGACCAAAGACCGCAATCACACCCTTTGAATCATAGCTGTTCTCTGTTTATCCTTAGGTTAGCAAACTCATTTCATCCCATAGCTTCAGCCATTCTAGACTAATATTCTATTGGCTTTAATTTTTAAATGAAAGGACTTTAGGTATTATTAAAGGCAGCCCTCTGAACCTGGGTGACCCACTGGCAGTCATTATATAGCAGTACTCCCTACAGAAGGGGATTTTAAAAAGTCTGTTCCTCTCTGGGAGTGCCACATGTTCCACATGCATGGGCGCACACACACACACACAAACACACACACACAAGCACACAGAAGCAAGCAAAGTCGGTATGGAAGAAAAACTGAAGTAGGATGTTTTAAAACAAACAGTACTCAACTCCTGGCTTATGTGAGAGAAGGTACCCCAGCACCTGGAGGCTGTCAGCCTCTGGAGAAGTATGAATGAGGGCCAGAGTTGACACTCAGACGGGAGACCTGGCCAGCAGGCAGCAGCTGGGACCTGGCCAGGGGAGCCAGCTCGTGCTGACACAACCACAGGTACTGTTTCCTGAACATCAGCCGGTAGTTCACTGTGGGCACTGAAGGCCCTCTCACCCTGGGTATCTGTAATCCACCAGCCATGCCTCCTCTTTCACTCCATTACAGAACGCCTTCTTTCTTCGTGCACTAGTGGCCCATTCGTTACTGCACTTCATTCTTTCGGATTCTAAGCATTTCTCCAATTTTCTGAGGCCACATAAAATGCCAATCACATGTCTTACCACATACTAAAAGTAACTTTTGGACATCATTGAATATGAAGCTGAATCACTATTCAAGATGTTAACATGACTTCAGGACACCTGGGACACACCTCTGGGACCCCAGTTATCTTGGGGTGGCAGAGTCTGGAGCTGTGGTTGTCAGCCAGGGATGATACTGTTCCCCAGAGAGCATCTGGAAATCTCTGGAGACCGTTTTCATTGTCACCCTCGGAGGGACAGGGGTTTTACTAGTATTAAGTGGATAGAGACCAGGGATGCTTTATATAGAGGACAGCCTCTCACAAATGTGAGAGGCCCCAAATGTTAATATAAGCACGGTTAAAAAATAAAAAAAAAAAGTCTAAAGTCTTCACTTGTTCTTGAAATAACCCATACCCACTTTCCAGTAACCCATCTCCACATTTTGATGGAAAGGCCAACCTAAATATAAAAACATGGTTAATTACAATAAGAATACTTTGACAGTTTTTACTGGGAGGGCATTTATATCTTTTTAAACAACCAAATCTGCCACTAGACACTCCCCCAAAGAACACTTACTGGCATTGCATCAGTCATCTCATTCTTCCCTCGTGCTAGAAAACAAGACGTGCACTTATGATCCTCAGTTTTGGAATAATCACTGCCATTGGGCTGGCAAATACAAGCATCCAACAGAAGCACCACATACAAGTGCCCTCACAGAAGCACAAGCAAGTAATATGGCTGTGTTTACGGACCTCCACCTTAAACAGAGCCGGCGTTGAGCGGCTGTGTCTCTACCACCCCCATGAGCCACGAGAAAGGCCATGAGTATGTAAGAATTGAGGGTTAGGGAATGGGGGCTTCTGAAACACCCACCTTTTCTGCAAGTATACAAACAATAAGAAAGGTGCACTGGGACTTCCCCGGCGGTCCTGTGGTTAGGTCTCTGCACTTCTACTGCAGGGGGTTTGGGTTCAATCCCTGGTCAGGGCACTAAGATCCCACATGCCTTGCAGCACAGCCAAAAAAAAAAAGAAAGGTGCACTAGAGGCTAGAAATGATCATCTCACTTGGACATACATCTCTATTTCATTACCAACAAGATGCTAATTCATTACCATGACTCCACGAGGAAGGGAAAGATTCAAACATATGCAGAATATATTTCAAGGACTTCATCCTTACTCATCACCTTGGCCATACAGGTGCTCAGAGAGCATGTATTTTGACTGAATGAACAGATTTGTTGAATCATCTTCCGTGGTGTCAACAGTATTTTTGGAGCATCTGGGTGGTCATGTATAAATGCTTTCCAAGTGCATTTATAGTTGGGCAGGACATTGCAACTTCGGTCTTCTGTTAGCCAATAAGGCTCACTTTTCTTTTAAAAGAAGCACTTGAACAGTCAGATGACATTACTTTCCAGTCCTTTTTACTCTGCATTCCAGTTGGGTATGCTACAAACAATTTGTGAGCAGAAACCACATATGTATGCAGGCAGCCGGCGGCTTGTGGGGAAGGGTTTAAGGCAAGCAGGGAATTTTGTGTGGAAATCAATTCTTTGCGGAAGTCAATGTATTATGGACATTCAAGCAAGAGAAATTCCAGAGAGAAATTAACTGCCCAAGTAAGCCAGTTCCTTGTGGTGTGCATCTGTAGTCACTAAAAAAAAAGTGAGTTAACCCTTCAGGCAGCTCTTAAATATACATTAGCTATTGAGTGGAGAGAGCTAGAGAGCTGAAATCGGCCTTTAAACACAGAATTCCTTACAAAATTGATTCACAAACCAGAACAAATTCCCCTCAAATTAAATGGATGTTTTCAAAGGGCTGGTCTTCAGGGGGTTTCTGTTGGCTGTTCTAAACAGGGGTCTGGTCATGGGAAATGTCCAATGCCCACAGACACATGGGATATTCTGGAGCTCTGGGAGTGAACAGTCTCTCGCTGATGGAGAGCAAAGACCTTCCAGCCTGAGGTCAACATAGGTTATGTCTCCTGGAAAGACGAAGCCTCTGGACAGATAAGAAACACCCATAAAGGAGTCAGAGACTCAGATGCTGGAGTGCAGTGGGGAGACAGCCTGGAAATGAAGTGCTCCGGACACTGCAAGGTGATGCATGCAAAGCCTATCTAAGGAGTATACAAAGGATTTTCCAAGTTCCTTGTACATTCAGATGGGAATATCATGTTGAGTCCTCACTAGCAAGAAGGCACAAAGCTCAGGTTTTGCTTCTCAGAAAAATTGCCCTGGACCTGGCTCAGCAGCAGCCTGGGCAGGGAGGCAGGCAGACCACTTGTGGCTATGAAAACTAAAAAGGAATATCGCACTTGAAATCCCCTCATACCAAGCAGGGTTGAGGGTGAGTGAACTGTAAAGATGGCTTCCTGGGAGCCCAGGTGAATTCCATGCACTGGGCAGAGCATTTGGTCCTAGGCTCTGTGTCTGAGCATTCCAGGAACAATGTACAACCACAAATAACTACAGAGACTTAATTAAGGATCAGCTCCGTTTCTTCCTGCCTACCTGCCAGGCCAGAGATTTTAAGGTCAACTTCTGTATGTAGGAGAGAGGGTTTAGGCTATCTGGATTGGTTGCCCAGCCACTAGGATTAGGTCACCTTCAAGTCTAAATAAGGGCTTTCATTTACATAACAGTCTTGTCCCAATGTCCATTTCCAGGTTTTGCCATTGCTCTATGGCGATGGTTATGGTTATGTTACCATTGGGGGAAGCTGGCGGGAGGACACACAGGAACTCTCTGTTCTATTTTTGCAACTTCTGAGCCTAAAATTATTTCAAAATTAAAAGTTTAAAAGAGAAATAGCCTAATGAATCACAGTAATACAGTGGCTTTAAAAAAATGTTTTGCCAAACTGAAAGGAAACTGAAAAGCAAGGTGGGTAAAGGGGTCACAAAAACTGAGCACATGCAAGGCTTGGCTCGATCCTCTTAAGGGGCAGTCAGCTCTGAACCACTCACAGAGCAGAACATAAACGCCATGCCCCGTGAGACAGTTCCTCACAATATAAGGGATATCTCTCTCTTGAGCATCAGAACACCACTGGAAGAGGATAGGTTTCTGACACACACACACACACACACACACCCCTCACTACCACTGCCACCCTTATCATTGTTGTTGTAGCCTCCTTACTATCACTCTGGAATTAAAATACATTTCTAAAATATATTTTTCAAAGCACTCTGTGTATCATCCACATAGGACACACCTAATAAACACTAGCTTACTTTTTGCCCACTGACTGAAATGACCTTCGTTGGCACTAAGAGAAGTTCCTAATTTTTAGGTTCTGACACATACTACCAGTCACACCTATGTCCTTGGTTGTGGCACACTCCAGACAATAGACTATGAAAGAGACAGCACAGTGGAACCCCAGTGGCGCAGCTGCAAAATTGGAGAGGACTGTGCAAAATTTAACACTGAGAGGTGAATTCCACAGGATCTAAATGCTGACACAGATGAAACATCTTACTTGTCAGTCATCAAAATGATTGCGGGATCTTGGAATCTATTCTTTATTTTCCTTTTTCTTCCCCCTATTCTTTGATTATGGAATTATACCTACAGCCATTCATTAATTCATTATATTTCATTAATTTCATTAATGAAATATTTCATTAATTCATTAATTCTTACTAAGAATTTTTTTTTTTTTTTATATTTTACATTAATTCTTACTAAGCAACTATTACGTTTCAGATGCTGTGCTAAGGTCTAAAAGTTAACAAGCGAATGAAAAGAGAACTACAGAATTTTAAGATCAACGAAGATGAAAATATCAGGAATTTACCTAATGAATATACTTAATGAATTTACATTACCAGCTTAAACTAAAATCTCATTCTCCAAACACATGCATTGTATTATTTTTCAATTTTGTAAAGTGGATATAAGAGGAAGAAAGTAAATGGATGGAAAGGGAAGGCATCTAACAGAGAACAAACAATTTGTTTTGGGCTCAAATTTTTCATTGCTTTCTAGGCACTGTTCTGCAGGTCAGTCTGCAAAGACTCAAGTGACCTGTAAGTTTGTAGGTGGCTCTCTGGTTCTCTGCACCTATATAGCCAGCTCATTTCTTTTGTTTTGTTTTGCTTGTTTGTTTTGTGTTAGTTTCAGGTATACAGCAAAGTGATTCCGTTATATATACATTATATATATATATGTATGTGTATATATATATACATATATATATGTTCTTTTTCAGATTCTTTTCCATTATATGTTATTGCAAGATACTGAATATAGTTCTCTGTGCTATACAATAGGTCCTTGCTGTTTATTCACTTTATATATAGTAGCTGGTATCTGTTAATCCCAAACTCCTAATTTACCCCGCTCCCCCATTTCCCCCTTGGTAACCATAAGCTTGTTTTCTGTTTGGGAGTCTGTTTCTGTTTTGTAAGTAAGCTCTTCTGTATCATTTTTTTTAGATTCCACATATAAGTGATATCATATGGTATTTGTCTCTTTCTTTGACTTACTTCACCTTAGTATGATAATCTCTAGGTCCATCCTTGTTGCTGCAAATGGTACTGTTTCATTCTTTTTATGGCTGAGTAATATTCCATTATATATATTACATATATATATATATATGTAATATATATATATATACCACATCTTGTTTATCCATTCATCTGTTGATAGACACTTAGGTCACTTCCATGTCTTGGAAGCATTGCAAATAGTGCTGCTATGAACACTGGGGTGTACGTATCTTTTCAAACTAGATTATATGCCCAGGAGTGGGATTGCTGGGTCATATGGTAACTCTATTTTTAGTTTTTTAAGGAGCCTACATACTGTTCTCTGTGGTAACTGCTCGTCAGCTCATGTCTTACTAGTCAAGTAGTGGCCAGAACACCCACCCAGGAGGCAATGAGCTACCCAGTGAAGCAAAGCCAGGCAGCACCTCTGACACTCAACGTGGGATTTAGATGCATTCCAGCCTCCCGAAGGAAAATGACCTGGGCAACCCTGAGGGTCTCCTACTTCAGAGTAGTCAAGATTATGTTACCCAAGAAACTAGGCAAAAACATAACTCTTTAGTCCCCAAAGCTTGCTGGCATAATTGTGCAGCAAGCCCTGTGGTCACCAACAAGTTAAACGTCACTCTCATTGTTCTGCGTCTACAGGCTGGTTTCCTTCAATCCATGCACTGCTGCCTCCTGTCCTCACTGGCACATTAGCTGCCCCCGTTAGGCACCGAAAATAGTGTGTAAGCACTGTGCTTGGAATAAAGGTAATTCAGAGTCTGGCGGAGGGTTGAGGAGATAGCCATGACTTTTATTAGGGGTTATTCAGCTGGAGGTAATTAAAAACAGATGATCAGAGAGGGAGAAGTTCCTTCTCTCCGGTCCTCAGAAACTTGGCAGAACTGTCATGACACAGTAGGTACTCAGAGCCAAGTCCCGAAGAGTGAGACCCTTAACCCTTCCATAGATGGTCCATGGGACAAAATTATTGGAAAAGGGGAAACTAAATGGCCTTCCCACTACTCTGATGCAATTCCTCATTCACGGATCTATGGTTAAACTACCAGAAAAATTAATTTCTTAAAGTGTTTAGAGAGAAATTTACCAAGAAGAAGTAATGTTAAGTTGTATTAAATAATGGGATGAAAAACCAAGGCCATCAGAGTGTATAGCTGACCCTTGAACAATGCAGGGGTTGGGAGTGCCAACCCTCTACACAGTCAAACATCCGCATATAATTTATAGTCCACCTTCCATATACATGATCCCTCGGTGTCCATGGTTCCATGTTCAAGGATTCAGCTAACTGTGGATAGTGTGGTAGTGTAATATTTACTATTGAAAGAAATCCAAGTGTAAGTGGACCCATGCAGTTCAAACCCGTGTTGTTCAAGGGTCAAATGTAATTCATTCATCCTGGAATGTAATGTGATCTCACACACCTCGTGACTCTGCTGACCCTCAGTTTTGAACACCCTTAAAGGGCAACAATATGACCACATTAGTATAGTAACATAGTGAAGATTTATTAAGTCATTATTATTGGAATCGAGACCAAATTCAGCAACCACAGCAGATGGCTCAGGAAGATATTTTAGTTTGCATTAATCTAAATGACCAGAAAATAATCAATATCTACTTTGTTTTGCTTTTTATAAATATTGCTTCAAAGTGTGTTCACAGGAATTCTGAGGGAAGTGACAGCATTTATCCTAAAGCACTGTTTAACCCAAAATCATAAGGTAGTTTCCTGTTACCACTGTGCAGCTAGTAGATGCTGCATTCCACCCCACTGATGCTGCCACTCTGGATAACTTCCGGAGTGAATTTCTGACCATCCTGGAAGCTGAAGATCTTACCTCTACAACATTGGTGGGATCGCGGATGTAGATACCAGACTGTGTCATCATTTCAGTACTGGAGAGTCCCTCGGCGCCAGAAACACTGATGATCACATTGTTTCTTATTATATTCCCCTGTTCTGACCAGTCTAATTTAAGAAAAGGGGATTCACCAACATAATTAAAATGTACTCAACTCAACGTTCTTATTTCTACTAATACACGTTATAGTTCTCTTCATGCATATACGTATATGTATATATATAAACATCTAGTGTGTTCAACAAATTTAAGATATCTAACATACTGCCAGCAGGCTTGTCTATAAAATGTATGACGACTTAAATGGATGGTAACAGTTTTAAAACCAATTTACATATTTACCATTTTCTCTTCCAGGAATAACCTCCCAAGGGATATACCTTAT
Source organism: Tursiops truncatus (assembly GCF_011762595.2). Lineage (NCBI taxonomy): Eukaryota > Metazoa > Chordata > Mammalia > Artiodactyla > Delphinidae > Tursiops > Tursiops truncatus. Next base: position 25,206,366 of record NC_047043.1, on the reverse strand, counting down.
CTCGGGGGGTGTACCTGAGAACAAAAGATCATGTTAGCTCAGCACATTTCATGCCACCCAGGAAAATGAGAGATGCTGAAATACTATTTCTTTTTCTTGGTGTGGCTTGTTTTGATTTTGTGTTGTGTTTTTATCTATGAACCAGACAAACAGATTCAGATTATGTGAACTTTTTAGTTCTAGACTATCATGAATCAGAAGCTCATTTTAAATTAAAAAAATAATAACAAAGAGATAGATTTACCGTTTTACTTCTTAGGAAGAGTCTGACTGTCTTCGTAGTTAAATGTCACACACCCCTGTGTCAGGTCCAGCCCCATCCTTAGCTATTTGAATTGGCCACCAGCCATCTGCATGCCCTTCTCTTCCCCTGGAAGAGCAGGAATGTCCTGGAGGAACAGGCTGGACAAGACCTGAGACCCTCACAGTCAAACCAGAGTTTTGAAATAGAAGAGAATAAAAGAGCACGGGCCATGCTACACAGAGATCAGCCACTTATGTGGTATCCACACAGAGCAACCCACAGACCCCCTTTCTTCTAGGTCTTTAGGTGTCTGGGCTTCCCATGTCACTTCATGAGTCTGAGTTTGCAAACTCATCTTGCATGGATGTACATTATCTAAAATGCACTGACAGATATTCTAATTCCATCACCTGTAATGCAGTCAAGAGCCTCCAATTCATGATATCCAAGTTCTCAAGGCCAAATTCCTCCTGCAGGTTTTCTTCCTTGCCTAGTTAATTCCATATAATTGTTTCCTCCTAAAATAATATTGTTAGGGTACCTCCCTGAATTTCTGCTCCAGGTTTCAAAAAACTTTTCCCTTACAGCAACAAAAGTAAGAATAAGCAAAGTCAATCCTCCACATGTTAGTCTGACTGCCCTGTAGCTGTCCTTTTCCAATCAAAAGATTTTCCTTCACCTGATGACTTCTATTGTCCTTAGCCCTTTGCCTTTTCGAGCTTGAGTTAGTTTACATGATCCATAATTTCCCACTAAACAGTTTCCCTCTCGGTGTTAGAACCTTTCTAGCGTTTATCTTAACAGATCATTCCTAAATGAAACATACACATTTTCTCACTGATGATATCACAGAATTTATTTAAATAGAAAACACTATCTAACAAGTACAGTTAGAGTCTTACTTTCTGTGAAAACCTCTGATTTGCTTTTTTATTCCGATATAACCAAAGACCCGTTGTTCATTAATACATTCACTTCTTTCAACAAATATAACTCCAAATGCACTAGTTAAGGTGCTAAGTGTGAAGGGGACAATGTTCACATGAAATCTGGCGGTAAAACACATGATCAGAAACATGATATATAATTTTTAAATCAATAAGTAATGATTGTTGGTAAAAGAGTTCAGACAGATGGACTTGCCTTGGGAGTGTGGGGGAGACACTCTTACAGGAGGAGAATGAGTCGTATGAGCAGAAGGAAAGAGCCGTGCAAAGGCCCTGATGCAGGAGAAAGTGTGGTCTTTGCAAAGAATTAAAATAAAATAGGTCTGTGCAGTTAGAGTACACAAGGAGAGGACAATAGCAGGATAAGTGTACCAAGGTTAATAAAGGCAAAATCACTAAGGGAGTCTTTTAAGCCACAGTAAGGATTTTGGATTGTATTCTAAGAGAAATAAGAAGTTTTTAAAGGGCTTTAAGGAGAGGAGTGACATGATGCAATCTGAGATTGTTAAGGATAATTCTAGGCATCGCAAGGGGAATGAACTTTAGGAAACAAAAGTGGATACAAGTGACCATTTAGAAGATTCTTGAAACACGGGCTCCTTCAGCAAGCCACAAGAGCAGCAAAGAATAGAATTCAACATTTTTAACTCCTTGTTCAACATCCAGGTTTGACACTCCATGAGACTGCACAAAAACCTATTTATGTGACTTTGAATTATTGTTAAAATTACTGACAATAAATTTTAAAATCTCCCATTATATATTTATTAACCTGAACTGAAATGCCATCTTTAAAAATCAGTTTCCTCAGAAACAGACTCAGAGACAGAGAACAGACTTGTGGTTGCCAAGGAAGGGGTGGAGGAAGGAAGGATTGGGAGTTTGGGATTAGCAGATGCAAACTATTATATAGGATGGATAAACAACAAGGTCCTACTGTATAGCACAGGGAATTATATTCAATATCCTGTGCGAAACCATAATGGAAAAGAATATGAATATATATATATATATATATATACACACACATATATATATAACTGAGTCATTGCTGTACAGAAGAAATTAACACAATGTTGTAAATCAACTATACCTTAATAAAATTTAAAAAAATAAAAATAAATAAAAAATAAAAATCAGTTTCCTATTGGTAAAGCTTAGTTAGCCAATAAGTAATTACTAAATTTAAAATTAGAATTTTTAACTACGGCCTATTTCTAATGACCAGAGGCTAAAGATTTTACAAATTGGAAATTTAAATTCGGGGATGATTCCTTTTATAAAATGATGTGTCCTCCACCAGAATGCCAAAATTAAACAAGCTTGTTTCACTTACCCACCAGTAGTGTGTGGCCTAAAATATCATAGAACACGTTACTGTCCACCTTCAGGCCCAAGGTCCTGGACATGCTGAGGCCTCTGCTGAAACATCGCCACACTGTACAGCCCTGCATGTAGGAACCTGAACAGCAAAGAGGAAGGTAAAAATTAGATGGGAATCTCGAAGGCTTCTCACATTCTGTTAATCATCTCCAAAGCAAGCTAGAATATAAGTAAGAACATTCTCCCACACAATATATAAAACTCAAGAAATAAGGAGTTGGCAGCATAAATCAAATCAAGGTACCTGGCAGCACAGACCAAGGTACCTCAAAGATACCAAAGATAAGCAGGGTGGAATCCAAGGACCACGTGTAGTAAAGAAAATCACCTGACAAAGAGACAGTATGGCCAAACCACAGAGGAATACGTGGCCATCAAGATTTCCAACTGGCCATCATCTTTGGTATCTACTCTAATCACAATATGGTGGACAGCAGCTCAAAAGATGTTAAGGACGATGTGAAGAGCACTGCTTATGGACCAACACTGATCTCTGAAAACTGCCTCTGGCATGAGGAGAGGTAGTCATTATTTCCTGAGCTATGAAGTAATTTTTTAATTCAAGTATAGTTGATTTACAATGTTGCAGGTATATGGCAAAGTCATTGAATATAACCACCGTTGAATACGGTGGTTTGTGAAACTGAAGGGGAAATACCCTCTACCATATTAAGAGACACTGACATTTTAGGAAAACCGTTACACTGGCTCCATGGCATATTTTATGATCCCCAAATCATACATCATGTATGTGGACTGAATCAATCAATGAATAAATATTTACTGAGTATCAACTATATATTTCAGGAATTGTGCCTGTGCCAGAGACATAAAGATGAATAAAACTAAGTAAATTCTGAACTTGTGTATCTTGAGTCTGATGGAGGAAACTCACATTAAAATAATAAAAATGTATTATTTGGATAGTAAAATTATAAATCCTCAAAAAGGAGTTTTGTATTATTTCCAGGTAGTGAGAGAGATTATATCAATACCAAATGTCTGAAGTATTGGAAAAATGACTTTGGATTATGTAATAATTTGACTTTTAAATTGGAACTCTCAAGAAAATTCTCAACTATGATGTCCCCTAGACACAGAGACTGTAGATTCCTCTCGACCTCAGCTCCCCCAGTACCAGATGCCCTTACATCAGTCACCAATGCCTTAACCCATTCATACCCACTCACGTAGGAAACACTGCCTGTTGCAGACTTTTCCCGACTCCCGACCTCCACCATAACGTCACTCCATCAGAATACGCCTGCCCATCTGAACAACCAGGAAGTACTAATGTGTTTACAGAGCTATCTATTGTGGGTGGAGGTCAGGGCTCGGTAAACTTTTAAAAGCAGCTTGCATGCAAAGATTCCAACACTCTCCAACTCCAGTAACAGGGGACAGCTGGCCATACAGGTCATGGGAGTCTGTAGGGCATGAACCAATAAAGGATTCTTTGGCAAGCATGCCAGAAGTCTCTAACCTCTCCGTTAATGGGTTTCCCCCTCCCAGGAAACACATTTGCATTTTAACAGAGACCTACAGGAGATAATGTATTAATTCAGTGGATTTCAAACTTTTGTTAAGCACCGACCCCTTTTTCAAATAAAACTTAATGTATATAAATAAATAAAAGTGCAGGTACTCTGAAGCAGAGGTTGAGGAGGCAGATTAAGTGAATTTTTGATGGGGGGGGTTGATTATGTTCATTGATAACTCATATGTGACTACTCCCCTCACTTCTACTGGAACTGGCCCACATCAAATATTCCTCAGCATCATAAGCACCATGAGACCAAAGAAACAGAGAGAAGGACACAAAGATACTGACAGTACTAATGAACTAGGGAAAGAGCCATGTGAGGAACCATCCTCCTATAGGGGCATAAAAAGAAATAAATAAGGTGGAAGAGATCTGGAAAATTAGGATAAATAGACATTCTTGGCATGCAGATGATTTGAAATAAGAAAAAAAAAATGCTACAACTGTCTAGCCAGGATCTTGCTTTCAATGACCTCAAGGATTACTTTGTCATTACCTGTTGAAATCCTAGCACCTCTCAAGGCCCACCTGAACCTCCAATATGCCCTGATGTGCTTTGCCAGGCGTCAACCCCCAGAGCACCACCCTACCAAGGAAGGCAAAGCGTGCATATGTGGGTGTTGAGGTGCTGAGGTCTGGGGAGCATAACTGTGAAACGGCGTTGCTGTCCTCATCACTCAGCATCTGTGCCCAAGTTTCTCATCTCTGTATCTCAGATTCTGGCATTGGCATTTTGCCCTGGATGCTCCCACATCCCTCCAACTTTGATCTCAGAGCCTTTATCAGTACATCTGGTCATATTCTTCTTTTCTGATTCTGATCTTTTTTACCTACTTGTTCCCACCTGCCTTGGATGTCTCCTAATTCCTTCCTATCTCTTCAGGTCTGGCCAAGATCTGCACACTCTGCCCGCTCTATATCCCCTGGAAGAGTGCCTGGTTCTCAGCCATTCTCTCCCATTTTCCCAGCAGGAGATTCCTCTGCGTTAGGACATCCTCACGAAGTGCTTTCCGCTAGCCTTGAATGATGATTTACACTTTTCAATGTCAATCTGACTGCAGTCACAAAGCCAGTAAATCGTAGTGGCAGGATTCAGAACACGGAGTTGTGTGGTTCCCTCCACATCTGTTGTACCTATAGTGACATTTCTCAAAGGGTACTCCTTGGACTACTTGTTCCAGCATCAGAAGGTTTGTTAAAAATTCAGATTTCGGGGGCTTCCCTGGTGGCGCAGTGGTTGAGAGTCCTCCTGCCGCCCCGGTCTGGGAAGATCCCGCATGCCGCGGAGTGGCTGGGCCCGTGAGCCATGGCCGCTGAGCCTGCGCATCTGGAGCCTGTGCTCCGCAACGGGAGAGGCCACAGCGGTGAGACGCCCGCGTACCGCAAAAAAAAAAAAAAAAATTCAGATCTCTAGGCCCACTTTATATCAGAATTTGTCTCAGCAGGGTCTCTAAGTGAGAATTTTAATAAGCTCCCCAAGTGACTTTTTAGGCATGTTAAAGTTTGAGAATCACAGATCTAGGGTATAGTTATCCATCTCTGATCCCCACCATGTCCCCACATACCACCTACCAGGACCCCCTGCATGGAGAGCCTAGAATATGGAAGAGGAAGGAAAAATGAGACGTTATGCCTGGGCCTCCTTACCTCTCAGAGCTCCCACCACAGTCAGCGAGCTCACATGCTTACAGAAGGCTTGCCCCAAGTCCCGGAACTGCACTCCCTTCAACTGGACCCAGCTGGGCTCCTTTGGAAAAGACTGAATGACGACTCTGGCCCCCAGATCCCTGGATCCCAGCATCTTCTCACTCTTGAAATACAAACAGTTCTGCAAATCACCTGAAACACAGAACGAAGTCAAGGGGAGCAGAAGTATGTACAATATGCTTCGGGACAAATCTCCCAGTACGAAAAGAAAGGCACTGTTGGCACAAAGGGCAAACCATGATTGTTTATTTCGTTTAGTAATCTTACTTCCCTTTTACTTTGATTCTCCCCTTTGGATTACTAATTAAAACATCCAATAACTAGGACATGATGTTGCCTTCACTCTATTATTTCCAGAAGGCCCCAAATCATTCTCCTTAATTACTGTCACAAAGAGGATGACTAGAACCCACAAACGCAACCTAAATAGATGCTTATTTCAATCCAAAGGATCCCCCGGAGGGAGTGTGCAATCAAATGACCCTCTTGTGGCGGACAATTGGAGGGAAGAGATGTGAGCGCTGAACACAACCACGGCTCTTTTCAGTCTTGAGATGTCCAGTGGGGCTTTCCCGATATTTTGCCGCCTTATGGTTTGGAGGCACAGCAATCACGCCACTGAAGAAATGGCAGAGGGCTCCAGAGGAGTGACTGAGCAGCCCCCCACACCAGGGCCTCCTTCCCAGCAGAGCCCCTAGTGAGAACAGCAAACAGCATGAACATAGCACCACACGCAACTACCAAAGTGTTGTGACCTCAGGGTCCAGACGCTTTGTGTTGACACATGGCATTTGGTGGTGTGGACTGACCTCAGGATGGAGAAGAAATCATCTCCGGAATTAACTCTTTATTATCCAGGTTAATAAACCAAAGAAGAAATGTCACTAATACAAAATGATGGACCATTCAACAGTCATTTGCCACCACCCAAAGGATGAATATATGAGGTGAATAAAGAGGTGTTTTATATTTGTACACTTTGCCACAATTTTGATTATATATGACATTGATCCATAATGTTTTCCAGTGTCCAGGCCTCTTGTTATTGTATCTGGCTACCTTGTTCCCATACTTGAGCCCCACACAAAGAAGAGGTGAGTGACATATTATTTTTTTAATAAGGGTCTATGAATTTTGTTTTATTTTTAGAATTGCTTAGTAATGTTTAAAAGTTGTGGTGTAACTAGGGTTTTTTTCCATTAGGAGACAACAGATTTATACTGGTGTAAACTTAGAAGCATGGTCTCTCTTGCAGCATGATCAAATGCCATGATTTGTACGATATGATCTGAGAATACCTGTATGAGAATTACCGAGAGAGTTTGAATGGACTGCAGGTCCCAATTCAGCAGAATTGTTAAAGTTGGCAGTCACTGGATTCTAACCCACTGGATGCAAACATTTTTTTCAGAATGACACATGTATGAGCTAGATGACTAGAGGGGTGGAGAGTGGGATCCAGGTCCCTCTTACCCAACCACATCCCAACATTACACCCACAGGCGTCTATACATAGGCATGACTCGAATCTTTAACCCCAGCCTTGACATTTCTTCCAGGCTCCAGACACTACCAGACATCTCTAATCACAGGCTGGCCTGGCATCTCAGCCCCGACATGTACAAAATTAAACTCATGATCTCCACCCTCCCACCCCCAAAACCTGTTCCTCTTCCCATCTCAATAAATAGCCCCCTCATCCATCCAGAGCTCATGCCTGGGAGTCATCCTTGACACCCACGCCATCCTGGACCAAAGTTGACAAATGATGTCTTCACGACATGTGAAAGCCTCATAATCCACAGCCTGGGAAACCAAAACATAACCTACTAAACTAACCATCCCTGAAATAGATGTTTAATAGGTACAGCAGTGTGATTCAGTGCCTGTTATTCTTCTAGAAGATAAATTGACTTTTTCAACCACTTACTTAAAGTATGTGGTAATTTCAGAAAACAAACTCTAAAAGTGGGGGTGGTGGAGGGAGGGAAGAGCCTTACAGGTCTAACCCATAAGAATGTGCTGCCTGTATCCCTGACCCTGTCATTAATCAGTTTTCCTGAGAATTTTAGAAGAGGCCTGGAATCAGTGTCAAGACTTCATTATAACCTCTAACCGGGAAATTTAAATCAACTCTCCAGATTTCATTATTTAACAGGAATATTTTTCCCCAGAAAAAGAATTGCTTTCTCAAGCAGATGCTTTTGTCTACCTCTTTCACAAGAGGGTTGAAGGCAGGAGGGGAAATGATGACTTATCAAGAGCACTGTGAAAACTACAGAATATTAGGAACATGCACTTGAAAGAAGTCAACCACACCACTTATCATTGGACAGTAAGAACGTTCTTTTTCACCCACTGGACTTCCCAACAAAATGCTTCTCTACCTTGTGAAGCGTTGGCCCTCTGGCATGAAGCAAGGAGCTGCACCCTCTCATCAGTGAGATTTCCCTGTATGGTAACACTCCTGCTGAGGAGAACCACCATGACCTTTAAAACATGGAGCTCTCCAGCCACCCAGTTCTCTGTGGAGTTGTGAGAATATCTGAAACAAAGAAAAAGAAAATGACACATCTGAAGGTATCACCCAAAATCTTTGTTGTTGCTGTTGTTGCATTATTTTTTTAAACATCTTTATAGGATTATAATTGCTTTACAATGGTGTGTTAGTTCCTGCTGTATAACAAAGTGAATCAGCTATATGTATACATATATCCCCATGTCCCCTCCCTTTTGCGTCTCCCTTCCACCCTCCCTATCCCACCCCTCTAGGTGGTCACAAAGCACCGAGCTGATCTCCCTGTGCTATGCGGCTGCTTCCCACTAGCTATCTATTTTACATTTGGTCGTGTATATATGTCAATGCTACTCCCTCACTTCGTCCCAGCTTCCCCTTCCCCTTCCCTGTGTCCTCAAGTCCATTCTCTACGTCTGCGTCTTTGTTCCTGTCCTACCCCTAGGTTCATCAGAACCTTTTTTTTTTAGATTCCATATATATGTGTTAGCATACAGTATTTGTTTTTCTCTTTCTGACTTACTTCGTTCTGCATGACAGACTCTAGGTCTATCCACCTCACTAAAAATAACTCAGTTTCGTTTCTTTTTGTGGCTGAGTAATATTCCATTGTATATATGTGCCACATCTTCTTTATCCATTCATCTGTTGATGGACACTTAGGTTGCTTCCATGTCCTGGCTATTGTAAATAGAGCTGCAATGAACATTGTAGTACATGACTCTTTTTGAATTATGGTTTTCTCTGGGTATATGCCCAGTAGTGGGATTGCTGGGTCATATGGTAGTTCTATTTTTAGTTTTTTAAGGAACCTCCATACTGTTCTCTGTAGTGGCTGTATCAATTTACATTCCCACCAACAGTGCAAGAGGATTCCCTTTTCTCCACACCCTCTCCAGCATTTATTGTTTGTAGAGTTTTTGATGATGGCCATTCTGACCGGTATCATTCCAAATCTTATTAGGAATAGTAAGCCACTAAATTAGCCTAATTCTCCATCTGGGGCTCTATTTCTTTAGAAAACTCAGATAAAGAAGAGTGAACTATCATCACAAGTATGTGAAAATTAGGAACTATGCTGACTATTGCACTGACCATCTACTGCAAGACGAAAGTTCTAGAGTCTTACCAGAGAAACTTATTTAAGAAGTCTTAATCTTCCAAATGTTTCATGCTTTGCAATCTTGTCAAAATGTCTACTATTATTTAATGTAAAAATGCATTATTGAAAGACAAAAAAATGTCAGACACCAACACAGTGAAGACCTCATCTTCTTCCATCTAAAAGGAGCCAAGGTGACATGCAGTACCTCAAGGGTGACCTCAGATGGAGGTCTGTATTCTGCACAGTCTCCACAATGACAGTCTCTTCCAAGGGCTTGGCACCTTCTGCACCCATCCCACTGATGACAATGACTTCATCCCCCGCGTGCCAGCCCACAGCATCTTCCAGAGCCAACACCGTGTCACCGGCATAGGCAGCTGCTCGAAGATGGGTGACCACTACTTCTGGGAGTGAACCTAAAGCAAATCCGAGGGAAACCTGCCTTTAGACATTTTTAAAACTTATTATGAACGTGATGTTATTCAGCCAAAAAAAGCCTGTGAAAGAAGAATCTGGGAAAGCAAGTTCAGGCTCAATAGGCACCATGCCTTCACTTTTTTGGATATTGGGTTTTTTTGTCTGTCACACGGGGACAATAAAAGTAATCCAGGATAGAGAATGATACGGGGTGAAAAGCACAGGAATTGGAGTCAGACTAACTTTACAGCTGAATCACACTCTTGCCATAGTCTAACTATGTTTCTTTGGGTGATATACTTAAAGGTGGGTCTCAGTTTCCTCAGTTACAAAGCAGAAGCAGCAAAGCCTTCCCTCCTGGGGGTTTAGGACGATTCAATGAGAAAATATCTGTGAAACAACTAGTGTGGACCTTGCCACATAACAGACCCTCAATATATTTTAGTCTGCTCTCTTCCCTCCTTGCATCACACTGTTTTGAGGATGAAATTTGTCACCTCTTTCTTCCAAGTAGACTCTCCAGGATAGAAGTTCACCATGTATTTCTAAACTGAAGACTTCAACTCACTGTACAAATAGTAATAGTAGAGTTAAGTGTCAAAATTACCCTCAGAATGGTTGTCCCAAGTCTCAGGGTATTAAGTGATCCCCTTATACTGTAAGACAAGGTGTATCCAGGACAGGATGGCTCAGCAAAGCTGAACAAGGGGGAACGTGTGACTCTAGATACCTTGGTTTGTTTTAGGCTCCAGTGCAGCCGTCTGATCCTCCCCAAACCAGTACGCTGCTCCTTAACCAGTCTCGTAGTTTACTCTGGCCTTTTCCAGCAAGGGTCAAGGCAAAGATTTTTTTCCAGCCATTACCTGAAGCAATACCTCAGAAAACACAAGGCTTACTCCCAACTCCTCCTTTCCTCAGCACATTTCCTTCCTCCTTCGCAATAGATCATAATTTACCTCTAGCCCACAGCAACTTCCTGTCCTCCGTTGTTGCACTAAAGTAATAATACTTGAATCTCTAACTACAGAGGTGAGCAACAATAAATCATTTTCAAATTATTTTAAACTTCCCTCTTTATTTATTTGTCTATGTTGGGTGGCGGGGGCATTGTACCAGTAATGTTGTTCTAGGCTTAGGAAGGTCTCCGGGTTAATGATGTAATTTCCGAAGTTTACTTGGGCAATAATTTTATCTTAAAAAAAATTCCCAGAGTTCAAAATGTCTAATTATAGAGCAAGTGAAAATTAAGACATAAATCATCCCAAAAAGAAAATAATTTTATTTTTTTTCCTGGTTTGTATGTTTTAACCTTTGGGAACAATAAATGAAATAAAGTCTATTTTGATGTATATGCATATATATGTGAATTTCTATGATCTGTTCTTGAATGTCTGCACAGAAAAATCTCTAATATGCATAGAAAATGTTTGTCAAGGACAAAATTCTATTAAACGCTGTGATCAATGGTTCATCATACTCAGTCAATACTCAACAAACCCCTGCTGTGCACCTATCAACAAGCAGCTACATGTGGCAGAACCAAGAATAGGCACAACAAAGATATTTTTTAGCTAATCATTCTTATAAATAATAGTCAAGTCAGAATGAATGGAAAAAAATCACAGAGGATCTTTGAAGTGAATTTTTAACTATTAACATAAACTTAAGACCTTTCAAATGTTGACAGAGCCTCTAGAAAGCAGTAAAATTATCTCATAATTCATTCGCTCTCATTGCAAAAACAACACACCTCTACATGTCTGACTAAAACATCAACCTGAGTGTCTGACGCGTGCCAGCTACATAGCAGATACGGATATTTGGATGAGTTACCATCATCTCAAACTGGAGAAGGTCAAAATAAATTTAATAATCACCTGAGCTAGACCCTCTGAAACAGCTTCTATTCTTCTGACCATTATGCATCGTTCTTTTTTAATTACATCCCTTCTTTGTTCATTAACCTGCAGTATCTGCCTACAGTACTCAGTAACAAAGGCACAAATTCCCTTCTTGACTTTCAAGAGTCTCCTTAATCAGACTCCACTGTATGGTCTCTGACTCCTGAATAATCTCTCCATTCCAGGAAGCCTCTTTACTGTACTTCTTCTCATTTAACAGGATCATTCCTACCTCTACTCCTTTGCCTGTTCTATGCGTTCCACTTGGTGCCCAGTTTTCTTCCCCTCATCTGCTCTCCTAAAAACAGCTCAAGCCTCACCTCTTCTGTTGGATGTCAGGGAGCACTTCAGCCCATGCTGATGTCCACTGCCTCCTATAGACGCGACAGTGATGGGGGGGCGGTTCTTATTGAGTAAAAGGTCAGTGTGCATCTGGGACTAGGCACGCCACATGTCTGGCTGGATTGCGGGCCATTTAAGTGAGTTGCTTTGCATGGGAGAAGAAGTTCCACAAAGGAACAGATAGAAAAGGATGACAGAGATGGTACGGGGTCTGTCTCAGACATGGGCTCTCTCTCATGGACCCGTGACTGAACCTGAGGAAAGAACCTGCAGGAACTCTCCAGATGGATTTTGTACCTGCTGCTCCTCTGCCTGGGATTCCTTCATCAACTCACTCTGCCTCATTCTTCAGAATGATGTTCAACTTGGTCCTTCAGAGAAACCTCTGAGACCTCCAAACTAGGTCAAACCCTGTGGTTTGACCTCTATTACTGTCATTCTCCATCTCCCCTATTAAACATGGCAGAAGTTATACCTATACTTGCCCACCATCATAGTACCAATGCATATCACAGTGTCTTGTATATAATAAGTGTTCAATAAATATGTACTGATGAAGGAAAATCATGACGGAAACATGGAGAAGCAAGCACCCCAAAGTTTTGGCACCCAGATGGTCAGGTGGGACCCCAAGTGGCAACAGTGGTTGCCTTTGGTTTCATCATGGAGCACAACCCTCCCACACCTGAGGGTTGGACCACCTGGGCAGCAAGGAAAGTCTGCGCCCTTGGCACCCTGTGTTCAGTATTTTCATGGCAGGTACCTGAAACAAGGGCAGCAGGGCAGCCCCCAGCTGCCTTCTTGAAGGGAGCACAATGACCAAGAAAACCAAAATAAGAGGAAAATAGACTAACTGATGAAATTGTCATGAGAACACCTATAACAAGCAGGCAGGGATGTTGGTAAGGGCTGGAGGATCTGTGAGAGTTGGGGGAGGTGAGCAGGAATACTTTTGTTATCACTATTGACATATCCACAGGCTGAGAGTGTTCAGGGAGGCCTGAGGAGACTAGAGTGATGTAACCTATAGTCAGCACCATATATTTCATACTAAGTTATTCTGTAGTTATTACAGTACCTATGTCTCTTGCCCCACCTTGAATGCAGGGCCATTGCCTCACGTCTCCTTTACAAATGTCACAATTTCTAACACAGCATTCAACTGGGTTCATGATTAGCATTCAACTCATAGGGATTTAAATTATTCTGACTATTGCCATACGGACAATCACTTACAAACCCTCATCAGATATATACCTAAATGAGCACATGATATACAGCATGTAAAAAGCTGAAAAACAACACAAACATTATTGAGAATTTAGAATAAATCCAACCTATGCTAAGTAGTGTTACTCTGAAGTAAGAACTGTTGGTTTTCTGGGTTTTGCTTTGTTTTGTTTTCCTTTTGACAGATTGTATAGATTAGGAGGCTAAAATAGGCTAAAATAACGCTTCCAGGGCAAAATCACCCAGTAGGAGATGTCAGTGCCAAGTTCTGAAACTGGCTCTTCTGAATCCAGAACCACAGAACTGGACACCTAATGGAATTCTAGCCTCTGGAAGCAACTGTATATTAACTGTGCCCAATTAGCTTTGATACTCAAAACATTATAGCCTTTACTTTATAAATACTATTTAAAAGCCATACAAGGTGGATCGACTGACTTCTCTGATGAAAACAGCATCGTACACATTTCAAATGTGAGTCATTTCACTTCACAGAACTTTTCAGAAACCCAGCTCAGGTGTCTCCCTTCCTTTCTGTACCACAAATCAAAAAAAAAAAAAAAAAAAAAAAGAAAGAAAAACCATGTAAAAATACAGTTTAAAAAGCTCAGTAATTTACGCATATGCTTACAAGAAAAAAAGATTATGCTCTTGACTAGTAATTTAATACAATGTTTAACCTCTTTGGGCTTTCAACTTTGACCTGTTAACCAACAAACTACTCATTTACTCCCACTAATGATTTCTACTCATAATTGCACTTCCTACAAATTATTGTTCAAGCATTTCAGTGCCATTCATCCATAATTACACAGACCCAGAGAATCATCTTGCCAAATGGTCATGGAGAGAAAGAAAATCATCTTTGTGGGTTAACACACTTTAAAATCACTAATTATCCTCTGTTTGTTTTGTAGGACTTCAATCGTTCAATTTATTCCAAGTGAATAACTGCCAAGACCTTTCCAAATCAGTAAAGGGCAGGGGGAGGGGAAAAGGGGGGTGGGGGAGAGGGAGAGAGGGAGAGGAAGGAAGGCAGAGAGGGGAGGGAGGGAAAGAGGGAGGAAAGAATTATTTCATCAAAATCATGTTCACATCAGAACAGAAATATAAAGAAATTCACAAAAGAACTAGAAATATTTTTCTCAAATACATGTAAATTATTTCCCCTTATTTCTGCATGCAGCTTCACCATTATCCATAGCAAAACAATGAATGCTATCTTTCCTTTTGTGTAGATGAACATCTGTCAAGCACTGGCAAGACAGACGTAAAGGGAACAGAGTCACTGTCCTCCAGGGTCCATGAACAGTACAGGAAATAAACAAAAAAATCACAAATGCACTCTGTTAAGTGTTTAGGCAGAGGGACACCCAGGGTCCGCCAGTGAAGAGACATGGAACACCTCACACAGAGGCAGGGGTTGTTTCTGGGAATGCTTCCCAGAAGACGTGACAACCGAGCTGGGTCTTGAAGGATAAGCCACGGTGGAGCAGAGGACAAAATGGGCAGAGCCCTCCAGGCAAAGGCAACACTGTGTACAATGGTGTTGGCCAACATGACACACTCAAATAACTGCCATAGAGGTGGCACGGCCAGAATGCAGGTGTATGGCAGGGATGGGGACCTGACGAGGGTCAGTGGGAATGCACCTGGAAAGGTGAGCAGGCCCTGCCCTGGAAGGACCCCGCAGGCCCTCCCAAAGAGCTTAGAGTTTACTCCAAAAGTGGTTTGGAAACCACCAAAGAAATATTTCACATGACAACTAAGGAATCATACTGTTGTGAGACCAGCCACATTTTAAGTTCATAAGCTCACATATCAAACTGAGGGGAGAGAATCCTTAGAGAGAAACTGTATATACTGCACACTGGGGAGAACGAGAAAAGTCTGAGTCATGTCCTGAGCTGGGTAGGAGCCAGCCAGGGGGGAAGGAGGGAGCTTGATGTGCTCCAGGGACTGAATGGAGATGGGGGTTTCTGGAGCAGATGAGTAAGAAGCCATGGTGTGGCTGGGACAAATCATGCCGGACCCTCTTGGCCTGCTTTAAAGGAACTGAACCTTATTCAGAATAGTTACTTGATCAAATTTATGGTTTTAAGCGTCACACTGGATGTGGCACGAAGAGTAGATTGCAAGAAAGTGCATAAAAGTTAAGAGGTGTATGTAGAAGCCTTCTGCAGTTTGTAGAAGGCTAATGTAGTAGATCAGACAAGAAGTTTTGGAGGTCTGAATAAGAGTAAGGCAGGGGATCTGGAGAGGAGTACAAAAATTTGAGGTACCTTTTGGGGAATCAAGAGGACTGGGTGATTGGCTCTAAAGGTAAGGGGAAAGAGGTTAATAATGCCTCACAGATCCAGAGCTGATGCAAGTCGGTAGACAACAGGGACATCTTGGGAAAAAGATAACAAATCCATTCAATAAATATTTATTGAGCACCTACTGTGTGCTATGTGCCATGTGCTGTTCTAGGTACTGGGAATACAGTAGTGAGAAACAGTCAAAAATCCCTGCCCTCATGTACTTTATATTCTAGTAGTATTCAGTTTTAGACATACTCGGTTTTAGATGACCATTTTAGACAGGTTACATGTTAGATACTAAAGAGAATATCCAAGTAAAAAGTTGAGTCTGAAGCTCAGAAGAGACGTCTGAGGCTCGATATATAAAGAAATATGTGCATAAAGGTTAACGCTGGGAATAAGTGGGGTTTCTTGAGAGAAAGTACATATTATAAATGAAGAATATTCAAGACCAAGCCCACAGGAACATCGTCATTCAAAGATTGGGCAGATGAAGAGGAATGTAAGGGGATCAGAAGAAGGAAGAAAACCAAAAAATTGAAGGTATGCATTTACCCATAATTAAAATAATGCAGTGGAAGGAAAGTTTTAGTTCTCCATACACCTGCTTGAGGACTCATTCCTCCCCCATCTCCTTGCTCTTTTTTGTAATGTTTAAGCTCTGGGCATCTGCCCAGCATTTCTTGTACTTGAGCCCTGTTTCCCACTGTTCATTTCATCCATCTGCCAATAAAAGGTAGAGTAGCAGGATATGAGCTTTGAGAGGAAAGGGGTGGAGAGAAAACACTGGCTTTCTACTGTTTCTCAGTTCCCCTCCCGCTGCCAGCACCTGGCCCAGATTCTCTGATCATATACTACCCCTAACAACAGCAGAAGGTTATAAGTAACCAGAGGAATTAGGAAAGGGCTGACTACTGCTGCTTACTCCACCTCGCATCTAAGCTGGCTCTCTCTGCTCCCAGAACCCACACTGTGCCAGGCCATCGTGTCACCTCTGGGCCACAGAAGCCACTCTCAGGGCAGAGGGACTTAGCACCCTCTGTCACTAGTACTCAACAGGAAAAGACTGCTATAGTAGAGTCCAAATGGGATGAGAGCCCAGAGAGATGTGCCCCTGACATCTCATGTTGAAAATGGACCTGCTTCCCCACACAATTATTCGTATACACAGAGGTCAGCTGCTATACTCCCCTTAGCCTTAGACAGAAAAGTAAAACACACTTTTGAGGGCTCACATAGGCCCTTAACCATAGGTTTATCAGCATTTCTTTTTCTTAATTGAAGTATAGTTGATTTACAATATTGTTTTAGTTTCAGGTGTGCAGCACAGTGATTCAGTTATACATATATATCTATTCTTTTTCAGATTCTTTACCCTTATAGGTTATTACAAAATATTGAGTATAGTTCCCTGTGCTATACAGTAGGTCCTTGTTGTTTATCTATTTTATATATAGTAGTGTGTATATGTTAATCCCAACCATCTTTAAACAAATGTATTCCAAGTTACAAACAACCAACTTAGAAGGGAATTCTTTGCACCCAAACCATTTGTGAATCGGAGGTGATCCAATTTACTTTACTTCAGAAGAGAAGACTGTGACATTAGCGTTAACACAAGACTATCTGGCAAACCAAAGAGATGGAATGGAGGCATTCTGCGTGCACCATTTCCCTCTGCCCTTGAGAATCACTCGCTGTGATTTCTCCCTTGGATGAAGACAAACCCTGGCGGGGGAATCCCGTATGCGATTGGCTGTGTGTGTGCACTGCGAGCCTCCCGCATCCTTACTGGCCAATCTCCAGCGGTACTGATGGAGCCGGTCTCTAAATGGGCAGATCAGCTGGCTCCACACACAGCGGCTCAGCAAACATCTATGCCCTGCAATGAAAGACCTGGGCACCGCATCTGTCCCCAGTGCTAAGACGTCTGCCACTCTTTCGGCACAAAGGGTTAGACCAAGGCTAACCAAGGTTATTTGGATGGTGCAGTGAGCCCTACTATAACTGAAGGCCTTTTCTAGAGGTATGAAAGAAAGGCTAACTTTTTATTTTGACCAGTCTGAGCTTTACTGTTGCTACTATGATTTAAAAGTGACTGAGAAGAATCAAAGGATAAAGTTCAAACTACCAAGGAAATCGTACATTGTGAGATAAGTGGAAACATCTGGAATGCTGTTCCTAGCTCCTGTGTGAATGTCAGGCCAGTTCAACAAATGCCATTCTTAGGCCCTATAGAACTGTGCGGAAGCTTCGTTAGTTAGAGGGGCAAGATAAAGACTTCTGACTTGGTCAGAGATAAAGACTTCTGTAGAGTATCTTTAACATCCACTTCTATTCATTGTCAAAAAAATATATAAAAACTCAGACATATTTCTGACCAGACAGACAATTGTTCTGAGAATCATCGCTATGGATTATGCTGTGGAGTGGAGGTGACAGTGAAGAAAGAGCTATTTTTTAATGACATAATTTCTTTTAGAAAGGCATTAAATGTATAATGTTTAAAATAAAAATATAGACAAGCAAAAGAAGACAATAAAGGCATCCATGATCTTATTACAACAGGTTAATATATGTCTTTTCTGTCCTCCTTTTCCTGTATTCATATGTTGACAAGATTTCATATACATATAAACAAAAATGCTATAATTCTGTACATACCATTTTGTGAAATTTTCTTTACTTAATGGAGAAGGACCACTTTTCAATTGTATTATATACTATTTAATATCATTATAACATCATAGTATCCCACTTTAAAAATCTGTATTTTATATACTAATTCATTATTTCTTCATATTCAGCTTTTTCTCAATATTTTTCTTTCATAAACAGTGAAGATGTAAACATTCTTGAGCGTAATTTTTATGCGTACTCATGATCATCTCACTAGTATAAATTCCTAAAGGTGACACTGCCATATCGAGGCATATGCCTAGGTTTAACCTGTTGATATTATTACCAAATTGCCTCACAGAAAGACTGCACATACTCTATGCACATTAGCAGTATATGTGAACGCCCATTCCTCAGACTTTCTACTACTCTTTTTAATATTGGTGAAGTTGATGGTTAAGGGGAAAAAAATCACTTTTGTTTTAATTTGCATTTCTGTAATTACTAATGACGCGAAGATAGGAGAAAACTCGTTAGAATAAAAAAGAATCTCTCCCTCCTTGTGAGCACAGGATAACCCAAGCCCTCTCTACATGCAGTCATGTTGGTCATTTGCATTAATTATACTGATATATCTGTTCACACCCATCGCCAGATTTTAAATTTGTTCTAAAAAGCTCTTTATTTATAAAAGACATTAATCTGTACCTGTATCAAATAAGAATTTAGTGTCTGATAAAGGTAACATTTAAAATTCCCAGGGAAATGTATTAGCTTCCTATTGCCGCTATAACAAATTACCACAAAATTAGTGTCTCAAAAAAACAATGCAAATGTACTGTCTCATGGTTCCAGATGTTAGAATTCTAACATTGGATTCACTGAGCTAAAATCAAGGTGTCGACAGGGCTGCTTCCTTCTGGAGGCTCTGAGAAGAAAATCTGTTTCCTCGTCTTTTTCAGCTTCTACTGGCCACCTGTATCCCTTGGCTTGAGGCTTGTGGCTTGTGGCCCCTCCTTCATCTTCAAACACTTCACTCCTCTCTCTGCTTCCACCATTGCATCTCCTTCTCCTCTGACTCCTCCTGTGTCCCTCTGATAAGGACCAATGTGATTACATCGGGCCCATCTGAAATCTTTAATTTAATCACACCTGCAAAGTGTCTTTTGCCAAACCTGCATGGGTTCCAGGAATTGGGGTGTGAACATATTTGGAGGCCATTTTTCCGCATACCATAATTGCACTGTTGCATCAATAGTGTTGAGAAAATTGACCAACCATTTGGAAAAAAAAATTAAATAACTAACTTATACACTATATCAAAATAAATTCTAGATGGACTAAAGAAGGGGTTGGCAAACATTTTCTAGAAAGGGCCAAACAATGAATAGATTTTGGTCTGCAGGCCAGGTTGTCTCTGTTGCAACTCAGCTCTGCCATGGCAGCATGAAGCAGCCATAGATGATACCTACACACATGGGCATGGCTGTGCTTCAGTAAAATTTTGTTTGCAAAAATAGGCAATGGGCCAGATTTGTCCCATGGGCCATCGTCTGCTGACCCTATATTAAAGACACTAATGTGAAAAAACAAAACAAAACAATAACAGTACCAGGAAACAAATAGATAAATTTTTATATAGTCTTTGTACAGGTGAGAATTTTCTAAACATGAAATCAAAGGAAGAAACCATAAAAGAAGATATTTGTAGATGTACCATTATAGAAATCAGAAAATGTCATAAAAAATACTGAACATAAGGAACAAACTGGGGAAGAAGCAGGTTCTTTGCACCCCTATCAAGAATACTACAAAGGGAGCCAAAAGGAACAAAGCCCTACTTAGAATCCCAAAATAACCTGAAAGAATTAAAATTAGGAAGAATGCTCCAGAAACCTGGAAGGAGTATCTTCTGTTTATCTTTCTGCCACAGGTAAACACCAGCTATGTGTATGCAAAATAACAGAAAGCCCATGTGCATCATAAGCCTATGAAGAGGATGGAGTGAATACTAGTTAACTCCCCTTCCGGGCTCCAGTTTCATCATCTCTGAGATGAAAGTAACAATCCCAGTCGTTCCTACTTCACAGAGTTGTGAAAGTTAAATGAGAGGAAAGAATGGGAAGCAGCTTTGAAAATTATAAAGTGCCAGGATCTTGGTAAAACTCCAATTTTCACAAATACTGAATATAATGCCCAATCCAGTGATACTCCTACTTCAGGACCAGGCTGAAAGCAATACCATTAATAATATTGCTTTGATGATACATGTGGAAGAATTCTCTTTGAAGGAAAAATCACATGCTCCTGCCTTTGGAGCATTCCATTTACTTAACAAAGCTGAATTTCTTTTGGTACTCAAAAATGTAAAAATTGTAAAATCTAGACTACATTAACCATTTAATAAGCTAAAAGAAGGTTACTAAGGGCTTCCCTGGTGGCGCAGTGGTTAAGAGTCCGCCTGCCGATGCAGGGGACACGGGTTCGTGCCCCGGTCTGGGAAGATCCCACGTGCCGCGGAGCGGCTGGGCCTGTGAGCCATGGCCGCTGAGCCTGCGCGTCCAGAGCCTGTGCTCAGCAACGAGAGAGGCCACAACCGTGAGAGGTCCGCATACCACAAAAAAAAAAAAAAAAAAAAAAAAAAAAAAAAGAAGGTTACTAAGACTGAAAAGCACCGCAGTGAGGGAGGAGTGAGGGTTGGAGAACACAGCAGGCGATGCAGGCAGAAACCTACATTAGAGAGGGTGCTATAACCATGTTAGAAATTTTGGACTTTCCCAGGGACAACAGGAAGCCACTAAAGGTTTTGAGCAGAAGCGTGATGTGAACAGATCTGTGAAAAGATCACCCTGGCTCCAGGGTAAACAATGAATTGGAGAGGGAAGAAAATAGCAACTAAAAGATAAACTACAAAGCTTAAACAATAGTCCAAGCACAAGTTCATGGCATCATGAACTAAGGTAATAGTCATGGAAGTGGAGAGAAGTAAATGAGTTACCCAAGAATTAAAATCAAGACCTAGTGATGGACACAATACGGGGAACGATAGAGATGGGGGTATCAAGAATGACAACCATGTTTCCAGATGACAGATTACTGAAAAGCAATAAACACCATCCCAGCCTTCTTAGAATAGTGAGGCAGCTTCATCAAATCAAAACTGTAGGCATATAATTAATAATAATAATAATAATACTCACTGAGTAACTACTCAATGCCTGTCCTTGTGCTAAGTGCTTTACATGTTTTGTTTCATTTAAACCACCTAACAGCACCATGAGAAATGTTTTAGAATCATCTCTCCAACTTGTATATGGAAACTGAAACACTGAAGAGTCAACTTTTTCAAAGACCACCCGACAGTTAGTGGTAGAGATGGCGTTTGGAGCCAAGCAGCCTACTTCCAGAGTCCTCACACCTAATGCTCATCCAGAGGAAGATGAGTGAGTGCTCTGTGACTGAGCAAGGCCAAGTTCATCTGGAGAAGATGCAGAATGTCAGCCAAGATCCTCATGACCTAGAAGGAGAAAGTAAACTACAGAAACCTTCAAAGGAAGACATGGATCTCCCTTGGAAAGCTTTGTGTCAAGACAAGAGGCTTGCTACTTTCCTGGATTATGTGTCTAAGATGTGATACAGGGTCAGTTATAGAAAATGGGATCCACTTTAGTAAAGGTGATGCGTCAACTTGACTGGGCTTTGGGGTACCCAGAGAATTAGCCAAACATTATTCTAGCATGTCTGGAAGGTGTGTCTGGATGAGACTAACATGTGAATCCATAGACTTCAGTAAAGCAGACTGTCCTCTCTAATGTGGGTGGGCTTCATCCAGTAATCCATTCAAGACCTGAATAGTACAAAAAGCCTGAGTGAGCTGGAACTCCTGCCTAACTGCTGAGTTGAGACACTGGCCTCTTCCAGGCTTCAGATTTGGACTGAAACTCTGGCTCTTTGGTTTCAAGCCTGCTGGCTTTTGAAATGCAACTAACACCATGGACTCCACTGGTTCTCAGGCCTTTGGACTCAGACTACAGCTACATACACATCAGCTCTCCTAGGTCTCAGCCTCTATAATCACATGAGCCATTTCCTTATAATAAGTTTCTTTGTATGTATATATATCTATATGAATGTATTTATAAATAGGTGAATTAGTGAATGAATAAGTCACTAGTCACTGTAGGCAGGGTGCTCTGGATAAACAGAACCAATGTGATATCTATATATCTGTATCTACATCTATCTATATACCTATCTATCTGTACGTATATATATGATATCACATTGGGTCTATTTATTTGGAGAACCCTGACTAATACAGAGACTTGTTCACTCATGACTAACACTGCCAAAAGGAAGTACAGAAAAACCTTTGGAACCATAAGGGCTTAGATAGGAAATTTAAGCCCTTATGTACTATTTTCATTACTTCATTCTATCAACGGTTAGAATTTTAGAAGGAAGTAGTTCACGGTTTTAAAACAAATCCATTTTTCTAATTTGAGAAATACCTTCCTAATTTATCTTTCATATGGTCTAAAGACTCTACTATACTACCAATATTTATAACATGCCAATGACTGCTTTTAAGTCCCAGGGGATGGAAAATTCACTAGGCCAAACAAAGGGGAGGTCTCTATTTTTACTCTCCTCCCATTACAAGGATAGGGAAAAGGGTCCAGGAGGCAGCTCCCTGGTTTCTGCCTCCTATTCAAGAAAGGCCTGGAATAGGTGGGCAAGACCAGCTCTCCCCTGAGCACTGGCGCAAGTGTGTTCTCCTCTCTTCTTGGACTGACTGGCTATGCTGGACTTGTCTTCCATCAAGGGCAAAGTCCCCAGTGTCTTGTGCGGCCTTAGGGATAAGGAAGGAATGCAAGCTGTTGTCCATCCCCTTCATAGCTTAGTCAAGAATTAGTCACATGATACAGCATTGCTCACGAGAGGTTCTCTTTGGCTTGGGCCAAACTATAATATGCAATAGTGATGCCTTAGCTGGCCATTCCCTGGGATGTACTGATACATATTTACACAAGAGTGGCCAGTCCAGATCAAGATCCATGTGGTCCTGAATCCCCTAACTAAAAACTATCTTACAAAGCAACCTCATACTTTCAATAACACTTTCTAAATATAAGTGAATCTAGAAAATATCACAACACTGTTAGATATTTTTTAATTCTAAATTTTCTATTAATTGTGTTTCTATCAATAGTGAATTTGGTTTTGCTTAGTGAAGTAATTGATTGGAATTTTTCTTATTTTCCTAGACAAACTAAACAGGTTTGAAATATCCAGTAAAATTTTATTAATTTTCTCCAAATTAGTAAAAGTCAGATTGTCAAATATTTTAAAAGTAGACAAGTTATTGTTTTTACTTGCTCATTCTCTTATTCTGGTTGGATAACACACCTCTAATTTTAAGGAATCATCCTCTCTCAGTCTCAGACCATGTAGTTCTGGGGGGGTCTATCATACACTTGCTCCATCCCAGCCAGTAAGAGCACCACTTCCCCAGCCACGGTAGCAGCTTCAGTGATGGGCTTATGACCCAAACAGGGTCAAAGTTAATCCTGAGTCTTCTGCTTAAGCTTTTCATTCAGTTATTCACACAACATATACTTCTTGAAAGCCTACTGTGAGTCCAGCCACTGTTGTAGGGATTAGGATATTGTCAATTAAAAAAAAAAAAAAAAAAAGAAAATCCCTGCCCTCATGGTACATACATTCTACTAAGGAAAACACTAGAATAAGTACAATAAATATCACAAATAAACTGTATATAATATGTTAGACAGTATTAAAAGCCAAACGGGAAAAACAAAGGGGGTGTGAAATTTTGATGAGGGGAAATGTTGGAATTTGCTCAGAAATAGTCATTGGAAAAGAGCCCTTATTTCATCTGTAGCCACAGGGGCCTATTTCTACCTCTAGGAGTCAGATTGGTAAAGGAAGCCAGTTCAGGAGAAAGCAGAACCTAGAGCTGCAGAGAAACAAAGGCCTAATGACTTCATCGAAGCACCTGGACTCAGCTGTGCCTCCAGTTGTTTTAGTTTTATGAGGCAATAAGTGCCCTTATTTTTTGTTCGAATTGGGTTTTCTGTCACTTGCCACCAAAAAAGACCTGACGAATGCCAAGATGTTCAGGTATATATAGAAACTTAAAGTGTCTTATAATGTGTTTCTAAGTGGGATTCCTGCTGTACTTGGATTATCGGATAGCTAGAACTCATTTCTAATTAGCATTATACATTTACATGTAAACACCTAAAATGCTAAGGACCTTAAAAACAGCATGTTCACTTTAAAGCATTTAAATGAGCTCCTTAAGGTGTGCTTTATACTCTGAATGGAAGGAACCCTTTCTAATCCATTGTTCCAAGGTCACTCTTGTCCAGATCAAGCAATTACAAATTCTAAGTTATCTCAGTTAAGAATCAATGAGATTTTACCAAATATGTTTCTTCTATTGCACATATAGAATAGTATTTTGGATTTTTTTTTTGAAGCCTTGTTAGGCAACAGAGAAAATTTCTGCCTCACTTTTGTTGGTGGTGTTGGTTATATTTTCAGAGACACATAGTTAAGGACCAATCCACAGGTGCTCTGAATAGAGAACCAGTCATTAGTCACTGGCCATCCTACATGCTGAGGGTTCCAAGTCCACCAGAACCACGCTCACCAGCATTAACTTGACTGAGTAATTACCATCTGCCCCAACATACCAGCTGACCAGAACTGCCGTGCTGGACTGAAGTGTGTTTGAATTTAAGATTACAGAAAGCAACAAATAGGTTTTTAATTTTTCTTATCCTTCTTCCTCTATTTCTCCTTTCACTTTGATCTTACTTTCTTCCCACCCCTAAATCAAATAAAACCACACACACACACACACACACACACGCACACAATAGCTGCTTTCCCTTTCAACCTAATATCCTTTTGCAGCACCCTTTCACATATGTAGCAAACTGTTGAGCATAGACTTCTAGTCCCCCAAACCCACCAAGAGGACCCAGGCCAGGGACAAAAGATGCTAAGCACCCACATTGTATGTGAGCCATAAACAGACAGGGAGTAGACATTTCCTTGGGGCTTTTTTTTTTTTTTTTTTTGCGGTACACGGGCCTCTCACTGCTGTGGCCTCTCCCGTTGCGGAGCACAGGCTCCGGACACGCAGGCTCAGCGGCCATGGCTCACGGTGGCTCACGGGCCTAGCCGCTCCGCAGCATGTGGGATATTCCTGGACAGGGGCACGAACCCATGTCCCCTGCATCAGCAGGGAAGCCCCCTTGGGGCTTATGTAAAGGAGGCTAACTAACTCCGCCATCTGAGCCATGCCTGGACAGACCCCAGCCCCCAGCTACATGATCAACCAAGAGAGGAAATTCAAAGAAGTTCTCAGAGATGGGGGTGAGTCATTAGCCTCAGTGAACAGCCATGGCCTTTTCCTCTCCTTCCCATACAGGGAGATCTGAGGCTACTTCTCTCCATTTAAGCAAAGAAAAAGGGCTTCAAATGTACCAGTCATACAGTTGCCTGCAAGAAAAGGAGACTGGCTTCTTTTTCCCAGGTTGGATGTCTGCATGTGCAGCATATGTGTGGGCTACCCATGCTTATCTGAGCAGGGGAGAGGAGACTCAGAGAGAGAACAGAGGAAAGGGTGCTGAGAGGAACATCTCTGGTGTCTAAAGATTTGTAAGTTTCCTCTGGATCAAGTGGATTCTGGGGAAGGTAGCTTGACTTGAGCCAAATTTCTGGTGGAAGCTAAGGGGACTGCAAACCCAGGTGGGGCTTCCACACTGGAAAACAGTGGGAAGATTTCCTACAGGACTCCAGTGGTCGAGGAGAGAGAATCAGCAGTCAGCCAGTATTATCCAGAGAGGCAGCAATGCCCAGCAGAGGATACAACTGCATGGTTCAGTAAAAGGCTGGCCAACCTTCTTGCCTCATCTTTCTACCTGCCCATCACCCATCTCACATCTTCCACTTGCCGAGCACACGCCTCACCTCTTCTACCTGCCCCAGCACCAGCACCAAGAGACCACAAAATAAGAAGGATGGATCATATGGTAATTCTATTTTTAGTTTTCTGAGGAACCTCCATACTGTTTTCCATAGTGGCTGCACCAACTTACATTCCCACCAACAGTGTAGGAGGGATGTAAGCTATTATATATAGGATGGATAAACAACAAGGTCCTACTGTATAGCACAGGGAACTATATTCAATATCCTATGATAAACCATAAACCACAAGAAAAGAATATACAAAAAGAATGTGTGTGCATATATATATATATATATATATATATACACACACACACACATACACACACACACATATATGGTGAATCACTGTACAGCAGAAATTAACACAGCATTGTAAATCAACTATATTTCAATTAAAAAAAGAAAAAAGATGACCTACTTGAGTAATTTTTAGTCACTATTTTAACAAAAGAACTCTTTCTTCCAATGAAATATTACTTTAACACAAATTTATGCTAGAGATAAAAGCAATGAAGCAATTACTTGAGCAATTTAAACCTTTATAGCTTGATCCTCAAATACTTCATTGTTGGCAGAACCCCTGAAGTTCCCCCAGGAAACATTCAGATTTTGTGGAGCCCGGTAGGAAAACCACTGCCCAGGACACACGTATCAACTACATGCACACAATATTGTGCTTCCAGACAGCCTGATACCCTTTAGCAACAGAATATGAGTGTCCACAGACAGTACTCATAAAAAGCATGGAGTTTACATACAGATATTTGGTACTTTGGTACCTGATGTATTTAAACCTGCTTATTTTAACTCCTTTTTTCCTATTTATTCCTATAAAAGTCTCCTGTTCATAACATTATACTAGTGTTTTCCTCAACCACGTTCCCACATTCTCGCTTTTCCCAGAAACTTCCATTTATATTTAATGCCTGATCTTGTAATTTCTTGAAAAGGACAAAGACAGAAGTCCATTCAAGGCCAGAAGACGGCTGTTTCTCCTAAGAAACTGTCAGCCAAATTTCTCAGGGAGGAACTGGAAATGAAGTGAGAGACATTGATAAATTTCCCTTCTGAACAATCAATAAAAGCCCCACCATCCTGTTCAGACTCCCACTGTGGAAGCAAGGGCCGTAATTAGATTGTCAAAAATTCAACTTGCCCAAGCTGACAGCGACCCTCTCGAAAGTGACATGTGATTGGCACTCGGTCTGGGGTGGTGAACCTGTATTGGCAGACAGAGGGTAGGGAGCAAAAAGCAAGAGTGAAATTTCCTCATTGAAAACAGCCCCCCAAACCCCACACTGATGAAGAATCTGCGACCCTTTAGTCATATTAACATAGCAAAGTGTGCAGCTGACAACTTACTAAGCCATCTAATCTCCACCACAGATTCAGAACCCAGCCTGCCCCATCCACTCCCAAACCCAGAAAAAGAGGAATGTCATTCCTTCACGACCTCCAAAGCTAAAACCTCTCTCTTGCTGTGATGAAGAGGTAGACAAGAACATGAATAAGGAGAAAAATCTCCAGACACAGATGGACCCGTGCCAAATAGAAGTCCCTCCATCCCTCACCCCTGAAAGAAACTATGAGATCATAGGCACAGGGGACTCACTGCTTTGGGGGAAAAATATCATGAGAATAGCCATAACTAATAGTGCTGGAGTGTTAACCGTGTGCCAGATACTTTGGAGCAGTTCACAAGCGGTAAATCTATGAGGTAGGAACTATGTTTTCCTGGTTTTATAGAGATTGATTTGCCCAAGGTCTTAGTTGATGAATAGCAGAACTGGACTGATTTCTGACTCCAAAACTTATATAAACCACTAAAAATAGCGTTTCTCCACGTGTAGTCAGTGGGCCCCCTGAATCAAATCACCTGAGGGTTCCACTGAAATGCACATTCCTGGGCCCATGCCAAACCCACCAAGTCAGATTCTGGAAGTGAGGTCCAGAAACCTCTATTTTTAAAATCTTCCTGAGAAGAGCCTTCCATGCACTAAAGTCAGTGGATCTCCTCCCTATAGCATCCTGGGAAACTGAGTGAATGTTGGGTCTTTAGGGACCTTCTGGGGGCAAAGCAGTGAATCAAGTTGCTCACTGTTTTGCATACTTGACAGCAAGAGAAAATTAGTTTTTCCCTAAAGCCCCAGTGTCACTAGACCCACCTCTGGCCCTGGGAAAAGGCCAGTGAAATTACGTAACGATTTCAACCGTGATATACCACCACGCCGCCAGAGGGGAAGACTGTTTGAGACCTCAGGTGGTGAGGGAGAGAGAAGGGAGAGGATTGATGGACCTCAGGCTGTGACTGGGATTCCCTGCCAGAGAAGGCAGAAGGGAATCCCTCTCACCCAATGGCTAAGCTCTTTCCTACGTACTATTTCTTTCAAATGGATGAGATGCGGCAGCATCACCTCAATGAGGAAAACAGCTTGATTTCGCCTGTGTTCAATGTGCAAGCTCTGTGGTTCATGAGAGATCCTACTCAGGCCTATATTGACAGGGCTGTGGGGAAACGGGTAAAACAGCCATTGATGACACCCTAGTCCTGGGAATACAGGAAAGGAGAGGTGGAGGGAGAGGAAGGAGAGGGAAAAAGAGGAGAGGAAGAGAGTTGGGAGAGGAGAGGTGGAGGGGAGGAGACAGAAACGAGGGAAGCAGGGGAGAGGAGGTGTCTGCGCTCTCAGTATCCAGTAACATCACCAGGATAAAGTAGCAACGCTTGTAACTTCCAGAATTCTCAGAACACATTAGAAGTTATCTACTTTGCTTTAATTGTCCCATCTTAATTATAAGCAGTGGTCCCAGGGATTTTCTTAACTTGACATCTGTTAAAACACAAAGGTTAGGAGCACAGGGTACATTTACAATACAAGCACATAAAGGTATATTTGTAAACTCTTTTGCTGATCCTTCATAATAGAATGTGAGGAGAAAAGGGGGCTGGAATGAAAGAAGCCGAGTAAAAGAATGAGGAGAGTTTCATTCTTCTTCAGGAGAATTTCCATTTCGAGCAAGAGCTGTGCCCTCTGCATCTCAGAGGACAGTGGCTCTCAAACCAGAGGATCCCTGTTGAGCTGCAGGATACTTCAGATGGTCTATGGGCTGGTTCAAACACTGATCTGTGCCCTCTTGTTCTCCAGCTGTGTTTTCTCAATGGTAAACAGCAGCACATTGGGTTAGTGACCTAACTGGCTGTTAGACTATAGCAAACACTTGAAGACCATCGCTGACCTGTGAATAGACAGAAGCCCCTCATGGATCCTGGGTTACAAGATCGATATAAGTGCTTGATGAGGGATACAGGAAGAAAAAGGTCCTCCTTAGAAGTAGAATACAAGAATCAATATTGTAGGTATTTTGAATTTCGGTCTAGATAATTGTGGGTTTTTTAATCCTTACAAAATTTATCCCCAGTGTGTATCACTCTGGCTGGTCCATGGTCAACACTTAATAAATGCTTGATGGGGCTTCCCTGGTGGCACAGTGGTTGAGAGTCCGCCTGCTGAGGCAGGGGACACGGGTTCGTGCCCCGGTCCGGGAAGATCCCACATGCCGCGGAGCGGCTGGGCCCGTGAGCCATGGCCGCTGAGCCTGCGCGTCCGGAGCCTGTGCTCCGCAACGGGAGAGGCCGCGACAGTGAGAGGCCCGCGTACCGCAAAAATTAAAAAAATAAATAAATGCTTGATGATAAGATCTCGCTTCCTCTCATAGTAAGCCAAAAAAGGCAAAAGAGGGCTTTTAGTAGACAATGATTGAGGGCCACAATTTGTGATGGACAGAGCCTTAATGGAGCAAGAAGTGTGACTCCTCAGCATAGCCACATGCCATGCCTAGAATAACTACTCTGTGATAGGCGGCAGGGTCTTATTTTGCTACGTCAGCACAGAAATTCCAATGTACAGAATGTCACATTTTCTGGAGATCGGGCTACTATCTGGTGCCCACATTTTTGATCTGACTTTGGCTCGTGCTATGTAATCAAATGTATATAAGCACCCGCTGAGAGACACTCCAAGCTCATCATGTTATACTCACATTTTCTAGTTGATACTAAGGATTATTCTCGCACGTTTAGTAATTTCCTGAATCTCAAGGAAAATAAATATGTCCATTTTGCAAAGTGGGATGAAGTTATCAAAAGGCAAACGAAATTGTAGCAGAAACACATTATAGTCTAATTCCTATTTTTTCCCAGGAATCCATAAACACCAACCCACCTGTAACAAAATTCTAGGTAGAACTCTAACTGAACTCTGTTCCCAGGGGGGTGAAAACAGCAACAACAACAACAAAGTGAAGTTGTCTCTGCTTTGGGCTGCCACCAGTGTACACAGCCATGGGTGTAGGCTAAGTAACAGTAAGTAACCATATTGGTTGGTTTTCACTAGGTTAAACTGCAGCTGCAAACACAAGTCTCAGTGGTTCATGACAACAAAGGCTTACTCCTCACACACATACATAGGAGCAGTATGCAGCTCTGCCCAAGCTTAAGGAGCTGCCCCTATCCCTATGGGGGATGGGCTATTCCCAAGCAGAAGGAAAAGAGAAAAATGACCAAAGTATCACAATGGCTCTCAAAACTTCTGCTTGGCAATGCAGTACATCAATTTCTGCTCACATTCCATTGACCAAAGCAAGTCCAAGGCTAAGCCCACTCTCAGCGGGACAGGGAAGTATTGTCCACCCATGGGGAGGCATTGAAAGTCACCTGACAGTGGGCAGAGGTGACAGAAAGGGGGGCAAATAACTGAGAACCACAGTACACTCTGCTGTGAGCATCATCACAGTCAATATTCCTTATTTAAGGAAACAGTGCTCATGCCATAATTGACTTTGTTGCCTCTGCGACTAACAGCCAAAGAGACGGAAGTAGTTTTATCATTTTCCCCATTGTCTGCACCTTGGCTAGACACACACAGCTCTACCTCAGTTCCTCTGGTCAACTGCCTCACTCACCATGCAGGGAAAGAGTTCCATTCCTCACAGCCAGGAACTTGACTCCATACGGAAAGAAGGGGATAGAGTGGGAACTCCCGTAGAGTTTGATCTGAGCTTTGCCTTGGAAGGGCTTGTCCTCGGATCCAATCCTGAGCTCTCCACCATCAGAAACAAGGATGAAGTGTGCTCTGAGCTCGATGGGTCCTGGGTCCAGGAAAATCAGCTTTCCTCCTAATAGCCAAAGAGAAGACAGTCAGTCTCTGGGAGAATGAGGCTCACTTCCTTTTGACAGTTCCAATGTCTGATGAAATCCTCTTCGTTTATGTGCTTCTGCTGAAATTTAGACTCATTTTATCTTGCCTTCTCTTCTAGAAGCACAGTTGAGTGGATCAGATACCCAGAAGCAGAAGCACTATATTACTAATCTAGCTTAGGATAGCTATCACAATTCACAGCAGCTTTATTTGTAGTATTTTTAATGACAATAACCTAAATGCCTACAAATTTAGGACTGGTTAAATAAGAAACGAGAAGGTCACCGTTTTTACCATGTAACAGCAGCTTAGAAAATTAAGGTTAAAAAAACTGGGAAACAGTAAATAGGAATAGAAGAAAATATGCCAAAATTATAAGAATTACAGTAAAAGGAAGTGTAATTAGGAGGCACTATGAAATTTTTAGCACTTTAGCTGACCAACATCTATTATCCTTTTCTTTGGACAATAGACACTGATTTCCACAAGGAACTGTTCTGCTCCATTGAATAGAGTTGAGTGGGACTGTCAAACATGGTGCCTTATCCTACTATCAACTGAGTCATGTACCCAGGCTTCAAAAGGAAATCTGGAGCAAGCAAATCTCCCTCCCCAGGCTGGAGAAAATAGCATGCCTTGGCCCCTTACCCACGTATATTTTCCTTCATAACGCTTAGCATCAGACATACCATATATTTACATGTTTACTGTCTGCCCTCCTGCCCCCCAGGAATGCATGCTTCATAAGGGCACTTATCTGCCTTGTCCACTTCTACATTCCCAGTGTCTAGAACAGTGACTGGCAGAAGGTTGGCACTCAATATATAATTGCTGAGTAAATGAATAAATGGTTATATCCTTTT
Source organism: Tursiops truncatus (assembly GCF_011762595.2). NCBI lineage: Eukaryota > Metazoa > Chordata > Mammalia > Artiodactyla > Delphinidae > Tursiops > Tursiops truncatus. Next base: position 25,174,042 of record NC_047043.1, on the reverse strand, counting down.
AGAGTATCTGTTTTAAGTACCTGAATTTCCTTATAGACACACACGCACACACATACAAACACACACATACTCACTCCCATTTTCTCAGAAAGGATACTGTTATGACATTGAATCAGTAAGTCCACACATTGTCTCAATGAGCTAAAGGTAAGCCCAGAATGCAGGGGAGACAAGTGGCAGAAGTGGCTCAAAAAGTAGATTCCACAGGAAGAAGGAGGGTCATGGTGAGGGCCAGTGAAGAGCAGAGACTCCATCTGCTAAACGGAGTCCTGAATCCAAGGTACCAAATCCTTGAGTTGGATTGTTGTTTTGTACTTAAACACGTGCTGGAGGAACGAGAGGGAGCGAAGAAAAAGGCCAAGACGAGTCGTTTCTGTTATCTCCATCTTAGTACAGAGATAGTGACCAATACAGATGGAGGCCACTCCTCCCCTGACCTTCTGTTCTAACATTCTCTTCAGCTTTCCTTGGCTCCTTTACCTTTGATCCTAAAGCCCGAGCCACACACCATCAATAACAGTCACAGAGTGTTTACTTGGATTCAACCTCTTAAAGTGCTCTTTCCTTTCAGCCACATTTTAGAACAACACGCCCCCGTGGGTATCCAGTTTCACCATCTATAAATTGTCCACGGCTAGAACTCTTCCCTCAGAGATTTGTGGTGGGATTTCTTGAAATGATGCTTATAGCTCCCTGGTCCTGGGTCTGACCTAGTAGACACTGAATGCAGTGGTGTAAGAGCCCTACTAGACCACCTCCTTCCAACACCCTGCTCTCCGTCGTCCTGACGTCCCTTTTCAAATATGGCGTAGAGATCACAGTCTACGGTAATCGACCCAAGAAGCAACTCTCCTTTAGTGACCTAGAGGCTTGATGCTTGAGTGGCACCAGTCTGCTCACCAGACTTCCAAAGGGCCTGCTGGCAATTCTGACCTTAATTTTCCCTTCCATTGTCATCACGATGACAAGAATAATCATTAGAAATGCAATCGTATCACGCATCCTGCTGTGAACAAGAGGGAAGAAATGTGACCTGTGGTACAGGCCACCTTCTTGAGTTCACTAGAACTTTTTCACTCACAGCCATGTGTCATTAATGTCTCAACTAATTATCTTCAACTGGTGGACCATGGGCTGGGCAATGGGTCCCACCATTATGAACAGTCAGGAAATCTGAATCTGAACCGAGATGAACCAGTGATGGAGACAGGATATTGGATCAGGTTCCTGTCCCCTCTGCTACTGACCTCTGAATGACCCTCAGTAAGTCTCACAAAATTGCTGGGCCTCGGACTACTCAGTTTCCAAATCTGTCCCACTCACTGCTGAGGGATGGTCTGTTTGCCCCTTGGCGATGTGCAGAACAGAATTGTTCGTTCGGTTGCTGAGGCTCCTTCCAGCTCTAGAACATTTGGCATCTGTATCTGCAAAGATGCAGTCAAGTGTGCATTTGACACTGATGGAGACAGGGACCTCACGTTCTCTCGCCACCACCTACCCTGCAGAGAACTTTGAATATCACCACCTACCCTGCAGGGAACTTTGAATACCACTTGAGGAAGGGATTACCTGCACAGTCAGGAATTCAAACGAGATTATGGGGAAAGCAAGGGAGCTGACATGTCTTAAGCACCTACCATATGCCAGTACCTTTAGCTATGTTGTTTGAAATGACCTTCCAAACAAGCCCAGGAGGTTGATGTCACGCTCCATATTTCAGAGCAGACAGTGAGCTGGGGGAGGCAGAGCGAGCATTAGAACCAGACCACCTGACAGAGGCACTCACGCTCTCTCCACTTTGCAAACCCTCCCAAGTAGCTTTTTCATTAATTAGGAAATTAATTTCCATTAAGTATTTCATTAATTTCATTATTTATCATAGTTACTTTTAAGGAAAAACACGTGTTAACTTAAGTAGCTTTGCCTATGGCTTGTTTATATGTGGTTTATTTTAATTTTGTTAATGTAGATATACCTCGCCTCATTCCGAAAAGGATTTGAGGCAGACTACAAGGATTAGTGGGTACATTTATAACCTGGGTTTTGTCCCTTATACCATCAAGCAAAATATTAAATACACTGAAGCAAACTGGTAGAAATCTGAAAATGTCATTTACTGACAGGAACTAATTATGACGCTAATGAAGGGAGAAAAGCTCAGCCCCAAAACATGAATGACCTGTGTTGTCAAGAATACTATAAATAGGACTAATTAGTTAATGCAGTAATCGCTCTTCCCTGCTAAAAAGCCTTTCCTCCTTACTTTATCAGTGGCAGGTACGTGTAAGAAATCTAGGGAAAGGAAGAGAGTTTGATGCGGAATTCAGCTAATTTTGGTTGATACGTGATAACCAAGGCGAAAGTTCCTTGGTGTGGAAGAACAGAAAGTTTATATACAGCAGGCTGCTTTAAAGGATAGTTATTTGAGTATGGGAGGGCAGTGGGAGGACTTTATTTCTGCACTTTATAGAGCTCAACCCCATTTCTGAAAGCTGAAATAAAGAGCAGGGCTGAAATCAGCCTTTGGCTGTGACCCTTACATTGCTTGTTATGATTGTTCATGAAAGCTGAGTATGTCCCACGAGTGACCTTGGGTAATTTTATAAAAATCAATCAACCATCATTATTGTTACTTCCCCTCCAAAATAAATAAATGAACACAACTTTTTACATGTAATCACTTCTTCCCATTAAACATCTCTTTTATTTCTTTTAAAGGGAAGTAAAAGAGACTTTTAGCAGCTAGCTAATGTTTGCAAAGTACATCAAAACCTGCTTTGGGCCAACCCTACAATTAGCCATCCTCTGTAATAACCGCAAAATGATTCTGTTGTATGTGTGTGTGTGTTTTAAAGAAAAACAAATACACAGTTCTAGCTATTTTCCCCCTTACAGAAAACATTTAGAGTATAAGTATTTTACCTTACAAGAATACTCCTCAAAAGAACTGGGTATACCTTCTATCCCAGTTTTTTCCCTCTAGTCTCTTTGGAACCCTCCCCAGCTGTGCCTTTTCCTGGCCACTCCACCAAAACTGGTCCTGTTGAGGTCACAAATGACAACCACATTGCTGAATCCAAGGCGGGATGCTCAGTGCTCACCTTTCCGGAGCAGCCAGCAGCATCTAACATACTTGTTCACTCCTTTCTTGATACTCCTTCCCCTCGCCCACCGAGCACTGTGCCCTCCTGGATGGCCTCCCACCTCCTGAGCCTTCCCTCCTGACCTCCTCTGCCTGATTCCTCCTGCTTGTCCCAACCACTGACACTTGGAATGTCACAAGACTCAGTCCCTTGATCACTTTTTTTCTCACCTTGTCTTAAAGTTTTAAACCCCATCATATGCTCATCGCTGATAACTCCCAGATTTAAATCCTTAAGGCCCACCTCCACCCTCAGCTCAAGGCTCATCGCCCCAACTGCTACTTGACATCTCCGCCTGGATGTCTCAAAGGTTTCCCAGCTTAGCACGTCCAAAAAGTGAGCTCCTCGTCTTGCCCCATAGTCCTTCCCTTTTCCATAAATGTCAACTCCATCCCCTCTTTGCTCAGTTTGAAAGTTTGAAAGTCCTTTGCTTTGTTTGAAACAGTCAGCGTTCACTCTCTCTCACACCACAACCAAAGCTCCAGGGAATTTTGTGCATTCTTCCTTCAAAATATCCCTGTGATCCAACCCCTTCTCACCACCTCCACTCCTATCACTGGGGTCTAAGTCACCCTCATCTCATCCCCAGGTAACTCTAAAAGCCTCTTAACTCAGCTCTTTTCTTCTGCCCCTGTCCCCACCCCAGGGTCTACTCTTAAAACAACAGTCACTGTGATTTGTTTAATGTAAACTTTATCACATCACCTCTCTGCCGGAAATTCTCCACCGGTTCCCAACACACACAGAGTCAAAGCCCACCAAACCCTGCAGCGCTGGCCCTTCATGGCCCCCTCTCCCTCTGCTCTCCCTGGCTCACAATCCTCTGCCTCCGTGACCCTCTTAGTCCCCTGACTCACAGTCTTTGCCCTCACTGTGTGCAAGTCCCCCCAACCACCACCAAACCACAACCCAGCTTCCTGTCCACCTTCCCTGCTGCATTTTTCTCCATGCTGCTCAGAAAATCTAACAAAAAATACAACTTGCTGACTTGATTGTTTTCCTTATGGAAATAAACTCCATAAGAGCAAGAATTGTGGTCTATTTCATTCACAGCTGCAGCCCCTGTGCCTAGAACAGTGCCAGGCATACAGGGAGCTGGGAAAGTGGTCACTAAATACGTGTGGAATAAATAGAAGTTGAAGTTACAGAAGTGAATGAGGTCTCCCTAGACGGACACGTAGAGTGAGAACACAAGAGAGACAAGACTGTCAAATAGTATTTAAAGACTAGACTCAGGAGAGGAAGTAGAAAGATTTTTGCATGTGAGTCAAAGAAACAGGTGAATTAGGAGAAGAATCAGAAGGTTGGGGTGGGTTCCTGGAAGAGCTTTAAGAACTGGGGAAACTGGTAGATGATGATGGCAAATACTTAGTGTCATTTTGAGCAGGATCTGGGGGAAAAGGGTGCAGAGCAAGAGTGTACTTGGTTAGGACATACATGCCAGGTGATGAAATGAACTCGGGGGTAGTGACTTCCATTTTAAGCAGAGGGAAAGCCAGAGATGAACGAAGGCAAGATGCAGGCAGAGATCTGATGACCCCCAATTCATTAGATCAATCTGCATCACCAAACTAGATCCTTCCTTTATTCAAAGCTTGAACCTAAATTTTCAGATGTAAGTTATCCAATTTACTTATCTATGTGGCTGAGCCTCCATTCATCTTTTTGTGTCAACTCTGAATAATTCCTTAAAAAGTTTAGCATCCTGTATTTTGTTACCTTTCCAGTAATTCCCCAGGGGGAGCCTGTGGAATTCCCTCTCCCTGGAGAATTAGAGATGATCATCCCTTCAGGACGCACGGGTCCTGCTCTGCCTGGATTGAGAAGGGCAGACTCAGTGACTACACGGAGTTGGGGCGCTGTGCTACACCCTACTGTACCTACAGCACCGTGTTGCTGTGGAGGTGGGTGTCAGGAGAAGGTGAGGAAGAGAAGGCTAGCATTCAGGGAAGGCAGCCACAGCCCGGAGCCTGCGTTCTGATGGGGATGCACAGAGCTTCCTTTGTTGGTCAGATCCGGATTAGGCTTTTGCCTGATCCACTGGAGCAGAGCCTGGAAGCTTTGAGGTGGGCTTCTCCCCGGCCAGAGAGGCGGAAAATCAATTTGGCTGGCAAATGAGATCCCCCAAGAGCTCAGTGCACACTCCATAATCTTATCCACTACCAGCTCCGGAAATAAATGCCTGGGCCCTCACATATTCATGGGGGAGGTGAGGCATAAATCAGGCTTTAAGGATTGGGGCAGAGGCAATGGACTTTCTGGCTGGCTACTAATTAATCCAGCACAGAACACCTCAGCCTAGCAACCTAGGAGTGAGCCGCACACGCACAGGCTACTGTCGCTTTACTCAACTCTATTTTCATTTCAATTAAAACAGATATCAAATGCAATTCTCCCCTTTAGCCGATGCTGCTTATGCATCCCCCTGTTCTTCCTTTAATTAAAAAACATGCTTATTGCAATATTTGCCAGAATCACTTTAATGGTATTTTAATTGTAAGGTCTCTGCCTGATTAAAAAAAGAAAACATGAAGCAGAAAGTGTTTGCAAAACTGTTCTCAGGATGCAAGAAAAGAATCACACACCGCCCCGAATGGATGCCACGTACTAATTCCTTAATTAGCCTGGCACTGCTAGTCAAGTGGGCAACGTGGAGGAGAAAACATATCGGAAATAAAATCATTGACTCAGAGCCATGAACAATAGGGAGGAATCGTTTTCATCAGCTCGTATTTCCCTTGTAGGAGAGACAACTGCATCTAACTAAAAATACCATACTCAGGACAGGGCCAGTCAATGTGGCCAGACAGATTTTTTTCCACTGTTCTTTGGGAAAAGAGTAGCTGGGGCAAAGACACATACTAATCAAACTATCAAAAATTAAATACAAAGAAAACATATTAAAAGCAGCAAGGGAAAAATAACACACAAGGGAATCCCCATAAAGTTAACAGCTGATCTTTCAGCAGAAACTCTGCAAGCCAGAATAGAGTGGCAGGACATATTTAAAGTGATGAAGGAGAAAAACCCACAACCAAGATTACTCTACCCAGCAAGGATCTCATTCAGATTTGATGGAGAAATTAAAACCTTTACAGACAAGCAAAAGCTGAGAGAGTTCAGCACCATCAAACCAGCTTTACAACAAATACTAAAGGAACTTCTCTAGGCAAGAAACACAAGAGAAGGAAAAGACCTACAATAACGAACACAAAACAATTAAGAAAATGGGAATAGGAACATATATAGCGATAATTACCTTAAATGTAAATGGATTAAATGCTCCCAGCAAAAGACACAGACTGGCTGAATGTATACAAAAACAAGACCCACATATATGCTGTCTACAAGAGACCCACTTCAGACCTAGGGACACATACAGACTGAAAGTGAGGGGATGGAAAAAGAGATTCCATGCAAATGTAAATCAGAAGAAAGCTGGAGTAGCAATTCTCATATCAGACAAAATAGACTTTAAAATAAAGACTATTACAAGAGACAAAGAAGGACACTACATAATGATCAAGGGATCAATCGAAGAAGAAGACATAACAATTGTAAATATTTATGCACCCAACATAGGAGCACCTCACTACATTAAGGCAAATACTAACAGCCATAAAAGGGGAAATCGACAGTAACAAAATCACAATAGGGGACTTTAACACCCCACTTTCACCAATGGACAGATCATCCAAAATGAAAATAAATAAGGAAACACAAGCTTTAAATGATACATTAAACAAGATGGACTTAATTGATATTTATAGGACATTCCATCCAAAAACAACAGAATACACAATTTTCTCAAGTGCTCATGGAACATTCTCCAGGATAGATCATATCTTGGGTCATAAATCTAGCCTTGGTAAATTTAAGAAAATTGAAATCGTATCAAGTATCTTTTCCGACCACAACGCTATGAAACTAGCTACCAACTACAGGAAAACATCTGTCAAAAACACAAACACATGGAAGTTAAACACTACACTACTTAATAATGAAGTGATCACTGAAGAAATCAAAGAGGAAATCAAAAAATACCTAGAAACAAATGACAATAGAGACACGATGACCCAAAATCTATGGCATGCAGCAAAAGCAGTTCTAAGAGGGAAGTTTATAGCAATACAATCCTACCTTAACAAACAGGAAACATCTCAAATAAACAACCTCACCTTGCACGTAAAGCAATTAGAGAAAGCAGAACAAAAAAACCCCAAAGTTAGTAGAAGGAAAGAAATCATAAAGATCAGATCAGAAATAAATGAAAAAGAAATGAAGGAAACAATAGCAAAGATCAATAAAACTAAAAGCTGCTTCTTTGAGAAGATAAACAAAATTGATAAACCATTAGCCAGACTCATCAAGAAAAAAAGGGAGAAGACTCAAATCAGCAGAATCAGAAATGAAAAAGGAGAAGTAACAACTGACACTGCAAAAATACAAAGGATCATGAGAGATTACTACAAGCAACTCTATGCCAATAAAATGGACAACCTGGAAGAAATGGACAAATTCTTAGAAATGCACAACCTGCTGAGACTGAACCAGGAAGAAATAGAAAATATGAACAAACCAATCACAAGCACTGAAATTGAAACTGTGATTAAAAATCTTCCAACAAACAAAATCCCAGGAGCAGATGGCTTCACAGGCGAATTCTAACAAACATTTAGAGAAGAGCTAACACCTATCCTTCTCAAACTCTTCCAAAATATAGCAGAGGGAGGAACACTCCCAAACTCATTCTACGAGGCCACCATCACCCTGATACCAAAATCAGACAAAGATGTCACAAAGAAAGAAAACTACAGGCCAGTATCACTGATGAACCTAGATGCAAAAATCCTCAACAAAATACTAGCAAACAGAATCCAACAGCACATTAAACGGATCATACATCATGATCAAGTGGGGCTTATTCCAGGAATGCAAGGATTCTTCAATATACGCAAATCAATCAATGTGATACGCCATATTATGAAAATGAAGGAGAAAAACCATATGATCATCTCAATAGATGCAGAGAAAGCTTTCGACAAAATTCAACACCCATTTATGGGTTATGGGGTTATGATAAAAACCCTGCAGAAATTAGACATAGAGGGAACTTTCCTCAACATAATAAAGGCCATATATGACAAACCCACAGCCAACATTGTCCTCAATGGTGAAAAACTGAAACCATTTCCACTAAGATCAGGAACAAGACAAGGTTGCCCACTCTCACCACTCTTATTCAACATAGTTTTGGAAGTTTTAACCACAGCAATCCGAGAAGAAAAAGAAATAAAAGGAATCCAAATTGGAAAAGAGGAAGTAAAGCTGTCACTGTTTGCAGATGACATGATACTATACATAGAGAATCCTAAAGATGCTACCAGAAAACTACTAGAGCTAATCAAAGAATTTGGTAAAGCAGCAGGATACAAAATTAATGCACAGAAATCTCTGGCATTCTTATACACTAATGATGAAAAATCTGAAAGTGAAATTAAGAAAACACTCCCATTTACCACTGCAACAAAAAGAATAAAATATCTAGGAATAAACCTACCTAAGGAGACAAAAGACCTGTATGCAGAAAATTATAAGACACTGTTGAAAGAAATTAAAAATGACACAAATAGATGGAGAGATATACCATGTTCTTGAATTGGAAGAATCAACACTGTGAAAATGACTCTACTACCCAAAGCAATCTACAGATTCAATGCAATCCCTATCAAACTACCAATGGCATTTTTCACAGAACTAGAACAAAAAATTTCACAATTTGTATGGAAACACAAAAGACCCCAAACAGCCAAAGCAATATTCAGAAAGAAAAACGGAGCTGGAGGAATCAGGCTCCCTGACTTCAGACCATACTACAAACCTACAGTAATCAAGATAGTATGGTATTGGCAGAAAAACAGAAATATAGATCAATGGAACAGGATAGAAAGCCCAGAGATAAACCCACACATATATGGTCACCTTATCTTTGATAAAGGAGGCAAGAATATACAAGGGAGAAAAGACAGCCTCTTCAATAAATGGTGCTGGGAAAACTGGACAGCAACATGTAAAAGAAAGAAATTAAAACACTCCCTAACACCATACACAAAAATAAACTCAAAATGGATTAAAGACCTAAATGTAAGGCCAGACACTATCAAACTCTTAGAGGAAAACATAGGCAGAACACTCTACGACATAAATCACAGCAAGATCCTTTTTCACCCACCTCCTAGAGAAATGGAAATAAAAACAAAAATAAACAAATGGGACCTAATGAAACTTCAAAGTTTTTGCACAGCAAAGGAAACCATAAACAAGACGAAAAGACAACCCTCAGAATGGGAGAAAATATTTGCAAACGAAGCAACTGACAAAGGATTAATCTCCAAAATATACAAGCAGCTCATGCAGCTCAATACCAAAAAAACAAACAACCCAATCCAAAAATGGGCAGAAGACCTAAATAGACATTTCTCCAAAGAAGATAAACAGATTGCCAAGGAACACATGAAAGGATGCTCAACATCACTAATCATTAGAGAAATGCAAATCAAAACTACAATGAGGTATCACCTCACACCAGTCAGAATGGCCATCATCAAAAAATCTACAAACAAGAAATGCTGGAGAGGGTGTGTAGAAAAGGGAACCCTCTTGCACTGTTGGTGCAGCAGTTGGTGGGAATGTAAATTGATACAGCCACTACAGAGAACAGTATGGAGGTTCCTTAAAAAACTACAAATAGAACTACCATATGACCCAGCAATCCCACTACTGGGCATATACACTGAAAAAAACATAATTCAAAAAGAGTCATGTACCGCAATGTTCATTGAAGCACTATTTACAATAGCCAGGACATGGAAGCAACCTAAGTGTCCATCATTGGATGAATGGATAAAGAAGATGTGGCACATGTATACAATGGAATATTACTCAGCCATAAAAAGAAACGAAATTGAGTTATTTGTAGTGAGGTGGATGGACCTAGAGTCTGTCATGCACAGTGAAGTAAGTCAGAAAGAGAAAAACAAATACCATATGCTAACACATATATATGGAATTTAAGAAAAAAAAAAAGGGTCATGAAGAACCTAGGGGTAAGTTGGGAATAAAGACACAGACCTACTAGAGAATGGACTTGAGGATATGGGGAGGGGGAAGGGTAAGTTGTGACAAAGTGAGAGAGTGGCATGGACATATATACATTACCAAACGTAAAATAGATAGCTAGTGGGAAGCAGCCACATAGCACAGGGAGATCAGCTCAGTGCTTTGTGACCACCTAGAGGGGTGCGATAGGGAGAGTGGGAGGGAGGGAGACGCAAGAGGGAAGAGATATGGGAACATATGTATATGTATAACTGATTCACTTTGTTATAAGGCAGAAACTAACACACCATTGTAAAGCCATTATACTCCAATAAAGATGTTTAAAAAAAAAAAAGAGAGAGAGAGAGTAGCTGGGCCAGCTTAATTGGTTTCCAGTCCTGACAATCCTATATGGTTCCCTCTATTGTTTTAGGCCAGTAGTTCTCAAACTTGAGTCCATCAGAATCACCCAGAGGTCTTAAAACACAGATTGGTGGACCTTGCCCCCTCATAGTACATTTGCTATGGGGCCCAAAAATGTGCATTTCTAGCAAGCTCCCAGACAATGCTCTTGCTACTGATCAGGGAGCACACTTTGAGAACCACTGCTCTAGGTAAATGAAGCTTGTTCTAGATGTCCATAGTCCATAGTCTAAAACAGGTTGAAAAATACAAAGCTGGGTGCAGATTAATTCACTTTGTCATTCAACTAACATTTGCTGTTATTTCCAAGCCCTTCTGCTAGGTGCCATAATAAAAATGTTAAAAATACACTTTCAGAAGGTCACAGTGAAGTTTAGTTGCTCCAGGTGAATAGAAATACCCTGGTTTTAGTGAACTGGCCAACTTTACAGATAACCAAGAAAGAAGATAATGGTGATGACTCAGCCCTTTACTTTTTCTATAAACATAAAACTCATGAAGTTAACCTTATCAATGAATTAACTCTATGCTAATTACAAAGTATAAACATATTTGTGGAAGAGAAACACTTAAAGGAATTCAAAACACTGAGATGTAAATAAATGCCTTTTATTATAGCTACTGTTGTCAGTTACTACTTAACTAAACCTTGATTTCCTTTCTACCTCAAGAAAATCAAAACTTCCTTTTGCCAACAAAGTTTGTGATATTTAAGTTCTGAAGCCCCTCAGCTGTTCCATGGATTCTTAGAAAGTCACTTAAGGCGTCAGAAAGAAAGGAGAAAACAGGGGGGAAGAAACTGTCTTCTCCAGGCAGGTAAAAATCTCCGTAACTACCAAGTTACCCACTGATTCAAATAATCTCCTTCTTTCTCTGTATCAAAGGTCAATTAGCATTGATCCAATCACACTTTTTTACCAGCCCTGCAACCTGATACGTTTCTCTGAGCAATCTGTTATTTAAAAGGTTCCAAATATAATTATTCTCTGAGTATTGTAACCATGATTCAGCTACAACATCATAATTTTAGAAATGAACAATAATAGTCGTTCATAGTACTTATTTAAAAAATGAGCATACATCCTACCTTTACTTGACCCCCAGGAATATTACAGTACATGGGAAATGATAATAATGAAAAGCTGTCTTCAGTATATTTCAGTCTGCACAAGAATCCCAGATACATAAGCATCCCAGATTTCTAACTTCACTCCCAGTCTGGATAAACAGGATGTGAGAATCATTAATCAACAAATGAGGTAGAGAGGTAAGGAGAGACCAAGTCCTGAAGGACACTGTAAGCCATATCATGGTGTTTAGACTTGATGTTAAAGGCTAACAGAAAGTCCCAGAAGGGTTTTAAGGAAGGATGTTTGAAATATTTATCTTTTGTTACTGAAAATATTGTAGCTTCTGTGGTAGGAAAGGACTGGTCCCTTTCAATAGCATTTTTCATGTTACAACATCCAAGTTGTCAAGACATAAACTGTAAATTGTTTAATATCTATCTATCTGTCTGTCTGCCCATCTACTGAAAGCAAGTCCTTTCTCATAGCAGTGGCTTATCTTTCATTTAAGGCTAATCAAGTATGTCTGGGACTGTTCTCTGGAGGTAAATATTGTAAGTCATTGTCTGACTGGGAAAAATAAGGGGTTTCAGAGCCAAGTGTCCCCCCACATTAAAAAGCCTTTGTCTCTGATCTCCTGATACACAAATAGTAAATGAAATTGGTCACTGTCTGGACTAATCCACTAACATTTGAGGATACCAGGAAGGACTCTGATTACAGAGAAATTCACAACCAACATTAATCTGCCTCTTCCGGTCAGAAATTCAGTCATTCAACAATTATTTGAGTACCTACTATGTGCCTGGAAATATAATGATCCTGGCAATACAAAGGTGAGCAAAAACAGACCTGGCTCCTGCTTTCTTCAGCTTACTTGCCTAGATTGCACATTGCCAAAAGGTAAAGGGCAGAAAAAACACACCCTAATATTAAATTTGTAAAGAATTAACATAAAAGCAATTCATATAAAAGTTATATGATTTGTATATGAATGATATTAAAGTTCTTAGCCTATGAAAAATTCTATCAATGATCTACTTAGCTTTGGATATAAGCAAGGTCCCCACTCATAAAATAAGTAACACCAATTTGTCACCAAGAAAAGACTGACACCTAGAGATGCACAAAATTAAGGGAGTTAAGGGTAGATTTCACAAAACTCAGGTAAATGTTTTCTGGTGCTGACTTCTCCATCTGGCTTCCACTTAAGATCACTGCACAGCCCAGGCCCTTCTCAGCACCATGCTTGAAACTATGGGAAGGAAGTTTACCAATTCCTTTACCACACTTCCCTCTCAGGGCTACAGATGAACAACATTAACAGCCGGTAGACATTTACACAAGCCACTCTCCTCCTGTAAAGGGAGGAAGTCACCACCATTTCCATTTTGTGCACTGATTTGAGGCCCAGATCCTTACCCAAAGCCACAGGAAAGTCCATGGGTGCCTCATATTTGAACTCAGGCCCTCTGTTTGCTGACCCAGCCCCAATCAGACAACCTTGTCACCTTGTCTGTACATAATCATCCCATTTCCTGCCTTGAAGGGTAGCTTTTAGCTGGAAGAAGAGTCAATTCACTCAATCTCCTTTTGCAGCCAACTTGCACATAAGTTGTTTTAAACTTACCCATTTGAAACAAATTTTGTCAGTTCACAAAACCCTCCCATGTTGACCAAGACATTCTATAGTTAGGAGAGGAAGAAAAAAAAATATTAACAGGGTATTGCATTTGTATCCAATGCCTTCAGATGGATTTCCTTTAAATCCAAGCTGCTCTCAGTGAAGTCTTAAAACTGCAGACACGGGGTAACCTGCCCCGTAACTCCCAGGGTCCTGATGCATGCACAGAGAGACCACACAGGATGTCCCAGGAAGCCCTGTTTCACAGCATTCCCAGATCACTGCATTGTAAAGCATTATCTGAAGCATGCACCTACTGAAACTGAGGTCAGTTTGGTTCTAATTAGAAGGAACCAAGTGTACAAACCCTGGGATAAAAAGGCTGTGCTGGATACAGCACTTAATACCTCACTCCGAAATCCTCAAACCCTTGACTAAGATGAAGAAACCGTAGGAGACACACAGATGGCCAACAGGCACATGAAAAAATATTCAGCATCACTAATAATCAGGGAAATGTGAATCAAAACCACAATGAGATAATCACATCACACCTGTTAGAGAGGCTATTATCAAAAAGACAACAAATAACAAGAGCTGGCGAGGATGTGGGAAAAACGGGAACTCTCCTACACTGTTGGTGGGAATCTTAAGTTGGTGCAGCCACTGTGGAAAAGAGTATAGAAGTTCCTCAAAAAACTAAAAATAGAACTACCATATGATCCAGCAATTCCATTTCTGGGTATTTATCTGAAGAAAACAAAAACACTACTTCAAAAAGATATATGCACCCCTATGTTCATTGTAGTATTACTTACAATAGCCAAGGCATGGAAACAACCTAGTGAATGGATAATTAAAATGTGGTGTATATATACGTGTGTATGTGTATACACACACACACACACACACACACACACACACACTGGAATATTGTTTAGTGATAAAATAGAATGAAATCTTTCCATTGCAACAGGGATGAAACTTGAGGGCATAAGACTAAGTGAAATAAGTCAGAAAAAGATAAATGCCATTTGATCTCACTTATATGTGGAAGATAAAGAAAAGAACAAAACAAAGAAACAAATAAAAAACAGACAAATCTAGCTCACAGATATTGAGACCAGATTGGTGGTTGACTGACATGGGTGGATGAGGGGTAGGCGAAATGGGTGAAGGGCGTCAAAAGGTACATACTTCTAGTTATAAAATGAACATGTCCTGGAGATGTGATGTACAGCATGGTGACTACAGCTAATAATACTGTATTGTATATTTGAAAGTAGCTAAGAGAGTGGATCTTGCAAGTTCCCAACACAAAGAAAAAAAATTTTGTACCTATCTATGGTGACTATTGTGGTGATTATTTTGCAATATATACAAATACCAAAACAGTATGTTATACACCTGAAATTTATATAATATGTCATTTATACCACAATAAAATTTTTTTTAATTTTTAAAAAAGAAACTCTACAATGAACCCAGTAGTTGGTCAAAAAAGATGGCTCATCTCAATAAACCAAGAATATGCATTGCTAGACTATAGAAATCACCAGTATAATAGACTAAAAAGATCTGAGTGTCCTCAGAACTGTGAAATAAAAGAAAGAGTTTGAAGAAAACGAGACCACATTCCCAACTGCAGCAGAAAAACACACTTCCAGAGTCAAAATACCAAGGAGAATGAAGGCAACCTCATGGATAACTCTGCTACTTCCACCTCTGTATCCTTCCCTCTCTTGCTGTAGAAAAACACTTCAATATGCATTCTGAAGATAACAGAGGCAGAAGCCATCTGAGGTCTTTATTGCCCAGCTAATTCTTTGAGTAATCCAGTTTGCTTTGTATATAGAAACAGCCACTAGCTGTAAATAAAATTGCAACTTAGGCCTGACATGCAGCCATCTCTTCTGTTATCCCCTTCAATCCAAAAGAAACAACAACTAACATGAACTGAATGCTTGTGCTGGGCCAGACCCTGTACTAAGGGCTTTAGAAACATTCTTTCATTTAGTACCCAGAACATCCATAAGCGTTGGGTGATACATTGCAGTATGGCTACACAATAGCAAACAGTAAACGTTAGCAATTGCTGTCCCTGCTGCTATTACTAAAACAGGCCTTACTCTAAAGAGGAGAAACTTGAGGCTTACAAAGGCTGTGCAACTTGCCCAAGGTCACAAAGCCGGTAAGAAGCAGAGCCCAGATTCAGACTCAGTTCTTTCTGGCTCAAAAGCCTGCCAAGCATTTAACTGCTTTGGTATACACCAGTAGACCAAGAAATAGAAAATCACATGAAAGGAAGCCAGTGCACTATTAAACAGCACAAGTTTCTGCTCAAGCCTTGTAAAATGAAGGCACTGTAAGTAATAAGAAACTACAAAATGTCTTCCTCTTGAAAGCCCAATGCCAAGGGAAGAGGGGTTTCTAGAGTTCATCCTCCCCTAATTGACCCTTTATTAGTCATCAGCTCTAGACCACTTCACATCAAGCTGCTTGACCACCAGGACAGAGAGTCACTGCTTCATTCAGAAAATATGGATGCTGCCCCAGCTACAGACCACAAGCCCAAGATCCTTGCCCAGAATCCATAATAGTGTACACAAGAGGGTAACGTTCTGTCTCTGTTATTATGGCTCATCATAATTACCTGGAATAAAATGATAAATTCAGCGATGCCTATGGCCGTTGGGCATCTTAACATAAAAGAATGAAAAATATAATTAACTAAATCAAGGCAATATGCCTATTTCCATCCCAGCTCATTAGTATTAATTGATGGGGTTAATTCTCTTTTGTGTTTAACAGTACCTCCTAAAAAATAATTAAAAAAAAAAAGGGGGAGAAGAAGGAATGGAGGGAAGAAATCGAAATGGTAAGTAGACAAAAGTTCTAGGCCTTTTGCTAATTAAGATGAAATCATAAGAGATATAGCTGAAGCTCTTATCAGCGTCACAAAATAGTGTGCCATTTTTTCCAAAAAGTTCAGGAATCAGTACATACAGCAGCATAAATAATGGTGAAAACTTAGTCTTTGGGTGCCATTTCTCAATTGCCTCAAAGAAATTTATAATCCTCCTTTCTACTATAAGTTTTACTTGTAAGAAAAAAAAGTGTGTTCTATTTTATAAACATAAGGAAGGCCCAGAGAGTTCAGAACTCTCAAGGGCCATATGTAGAACTGTTGGTTTTCCTGATGGAGGAGCCTGGTCCCTGTATATATTGGGATTCTGGTTTCCATGAATGGAAAAACTATGGAGGATGCAATATCTTCATAAAGTAGTTCCAAATGTAGTTCCTAGGTGATCTAGTTTCACTTCTATTTAGCACTAATCCTTTCAAAGTGTGTACATACTTCATGTGGAATGTTTTCTTCATAATACTGTGGAAATGGCTGAGAAAGTACTTCCACTATAATACTTTATATCTTGTTCGTTAAAATCTTTTTATCTTTTTTTTTTTTTTGCGGTACACAGGCCTCTCGCCACTGTGCCCTCTCCCGTTGCGGAGCACAGGCTCCGGACGCGTAGGCCCAGTGGCCATGGCTCACAGGCCCAGCCGCTCCACGGCATGCAGGATTCTCCCAGACCGGGGCACGAACCTGCGTCCCCCGCAGGCGGACTCTCAACTACTGCGCCACCAGGGAAGCCCCGTTAAAATCTTTTGAATAAATTATTTTTTGGCTTGAAATTTTTCATGACTTGTTTCATCCCATAGATGGTATCAAAAAATAAAGAAAATTTCACACAGCTATTTTTCTGATACCATGAATAGGTATGAAAAAGACAGACAGTAACAGATACTCAGAGAGTGAATTGCTGTTATTGATGATGATGATAACAATTCAATCTTATACTTGAATAGATTTTTATTGTCCTTCAAGTATCTTCACACCTATTATACACCAAGAGAAGACATTAGAGGTTGAGAGCTACACCATATCAACCAGATAGTTGAGAGCTGGGGTTCTTCCCCAGTGAAAGCCTTCTTCATATGTCTTTTAGAAACAAACAAACAAAAAATAACTTAGCAATGGATTTTATATTTCTAACTCATAAAGATATACTTTTTTATGTAGATGTGTAGATGTGTATACATGTGTATGTATGTGAATATATGTAAATTTATGTATTTATGTGTGTACATACGTATATAGATAGATATCAGTGAGCACAACTAAGGACAGTAAAAGCAAATTAGTTGAGAAAAGTGATATTTAAGAGAGGAAGAACTTCAAAATTATACTTCTTAAATTTCATCTGGGATCTGAATTCTGCACCATTTTACTTGTCCACCCATTCAAAAATCAACACATGTACTTTGAGTCCACATCATGAGTCAGGCACGGTCCTAGACACTGAAGAGACAGCAGTAAATAATTGATGGAAGTTCTTTGCCTTTTTGAGCTTATCCTAGCAGAGGAAATGAACTGTAAATAAACAAGTAAATTATAGTATCTCATGTAGTGATAAACGATATGAAGAAAAGTAAAACAAAATAAATGGAGTCATAGGATTGCTATAATTTTAGAAAAGATGGCAAGTCCTCTCTAATAAGTTGACATTTTCTCAAAAAGAGAATGAAATAAGTGAGCTAGACACATGAATATCTGGAGGAAGAATATTCCAGGCAAAGGGCATTATGTGCAAAGGCCGTGAGGCAGGTGTGTCACTGGTATATTCACAGAAGAGCTGGAGCAGAGTGAATGAGGAAGGCAAGGTCAATGAAGGGATCAGAAGTTTAATAATGGTGTGAACCTTATTCCTAGTGAGATGAGAAGCCATTGGGGTAGGGGTGGTTGAGGAAAGAAGTAATAAGATCTGACATATTTTAAAGGGCGTGGACAATAAACTATTGGGGCTTATTTTAGCATATAGCACAAAAGTCAAATACCAATGACTTAAACACATGAAGGCATATTTTTCTATCACAAAAAGTACTTCAGAGGTGGGCAGCCCCAGGTGCCATGCTAGTATGACAACTCGGAGAGTCCCGGGTTTCTTCCATTCTTCTGTTTCCTCATTCTGTTTTTTGGCCACACCAAG
This sequence comes from Tursiops truncatus, assembly GCF_011762595.2. Lineage (NCBI taxonomy): Eukaryota > Metazoa > Chordata > Mammalia > Artiodactyla > Delphinidae > Tursiops > Tursiops truncatus. The sequence goes on along the minus strand of NC_047043.1, from coordinate 25,155,639 downwards.
GGGCATGTGGGCTCTTAGTTCCCGTGCCCTTGCAGTGGAATCATGGATTCTTAACCACTGCACCTCCAGGGAATTCCCTATTTTCCCATTCTTAGCAAGTCAACTCATGGTCCAAGATGGCAGTTGAAAATGCAGCTATCACATTTACATTCCAGGAAGCAGGGAGGAGAAAGAAAGAGGGACAAATAGGGCATGGCTCCTACTAAGCCAGCTCTACTTTAAGAAATGTCCTAGATGTCCTGCACCACTCTTCCCCTTACATATCACTGGCCAGCTCTTAGCCACAGGCTATGTCTACCTACAATGGAGATGAGGAAATATAGCATTTTACCTGGATACACTGCTGCCCCAAATAAAAACTGGGGTTCTTGGGCTTCCCTGGTGGCACAGTGGTTGAGAGTCCGCCTGCCGATGCAGGGGACACGGGTTCGTGCCCCAGTCCGGGAAGATCCCACATGCCGCAGAGCGGCTAGGCCCGTGAGCCATGGCCACTGAGCCTGTGCGTCCAGAGCCTGTGCTCCACAACGGGAGAGGCCACAACAGTGAGAGGCTCACGTACCACAAAAAACAAAACAAAACAAAACAAAACTGGGGTTCTGCTACTAAAGAAGACAAAAAAATCAGAAACATGGGAACCAGTTAAGAAGTTGTTTGAAATGGTCCCAGCCAAAAGTTAGGTTGAATAGGACTAGGTTGGTACTAATGGGACACATGTTGAAGATTCAGCCAGGAAGATTCACTGATGGATTGGTCATGGAATATAAGAAGAAGAAAGATATCTAGGGTGCCACCAAGATTTTTGGCCTGAGCCACTGGCTATTAAGTGAGACGGGGAAATTCCTCCCACGTTGAATCTGTGTGTATATTGATGTCTACACGATCAAAACTTGTCTCAGGTACAAAGTACATGCTCTTCACCTCCTCTCCACTATCCAACTCTAATCTTACATCCTGGACACTCGGATTACTTCTGTCTACATTCTGCCTTACCTCCTACATCACGTGTTTTAGAACTAGACATTTTACTCTTTTATATTTGCTCCCTAATTACTTTTTCTTTAGTAGTAATGCACATTATTCATGTTAAGCATTATTCCTCACTTCTTGTGTCTCACACAGAGCTCCTGGGCCACTTAATAAGCATTCACAAGTCATCTGTTGAACCAAATTTCATCTGTGTCCTTTTCCAGTTCTCATGCTTTCTAGAACCTATGACCCATATCTCTGTGATTAAAATCTTACTTTCACTCTAGGCAACCCTGCTCCCTACCAACAACTCCTGTTTGTACAGAAACGGGTGTCCACCACTTATCCTCACGATCCTACCAATGGGGGGGATGCTTCACATAACAGACTTTCCCTCTCCATGGGATGAGGGTTAGCCCTTCTAAACCTAGTCACTTATTCTAAATAATGAGAGTGAAGTATTGCCTGAACAGGAACATTTAGGAATAACCACCACTGAAAGGTGACAGCTTGGGGCAAGTATCTGGGTTACTAGGATTTTGAAATCTCCAAGAGTGGAAGACAGGTATCCACATACCTCTGCCTTTCCCTTGCCCTCTCTTCTCCTCTGATGCCTCTTCTCCATCTTCAGTCTCTGGCCCTATCAACAAACACCATTCCTTGCTGGAACATTTACCTGGAACTACTAGGATATCCAGAGACTCAGATGGGCTGAGTTTGAGGACTTTTAGCTGCAAAACTTCTCCCAAATTGTATCAATATCAGGCAAAGACCCTTGAGCTCCTGAAGGGCATCCCATCCTCCAACAGGATTTGACTCCTGTGGCGAGAATCCTGGTTAAAGGCCTGTAAAGAGCATCTTTTCTCTGAGCTGAGACTTGAAGTCTGTAATTTTCTTTTGTCATTGCCAGTCCTTAGGTAGCTGCTAGCTGTCAATAAGTCAGTACTCCCCATAGCCACTGGCTACACACACACACAACCACCACCAAAAAGACAGGTCAGGAGCTCAAGCTCACAGGCCTTTTTCCTAAAGGGTACTAATTAATTGATTTGCCTGAAATCTTCTCCTTGCTACCAGAGGGGAAAAAAAATAAGCTTGCAGAATAAAGAATGTAAAATTCCTAATAAGTCCACCTGTAAGAGACAGGTAGTAACACTCCATCAGTTTATCCTCTGCAAAATATTTTATTCTCCTTCATATAGCCACAAGCTTACTTTAACAAGAACAAATGCTCCTGTAAATGTTAAATATATTTATAGTACAGAATTGTGTTTTAGTGCAGTTTTATAGATCTCTGTAACTAATCACACTTGCCAGTGAACAAGAGTCCCTTTGATAACCATTCGTTATTATCTGCCACTGAAGGAGGCAATGATTTTTATTCTCATTTAACAGATAAGGAAAGAAACTCATGAGGAGGTAGAAACAACTGACTTAGTCACTTGGTAATGAGGGAGAGGAGTTAAAATTTGAATTCTCAGTCTCTCCCCAATTCCCAGACCCTAGAGCTATGTGGCCGGTTTTGCAATAAGGAAGCCTATTTATATGACTTTCCACGGGACAAGGAAGTCAAAACCACAACAGGGTAAAAGCAGGAAGGCATTGCTTTCTTGGCAGAGAATTTCAAAGGCAGCAGCATTAACTGATTTCAGAGCCTTCTGCTATATCGTGAGTGCTGCCAGGGACAAGCATGAATACAAAGGACTTGAATAAAGAAGCATATTCTTGGAGAACACTGATCACCCTCTTGCATTTGAAAAATTAAAATAATCAAGCTCTGTGCTTTTAAGAGTCAAAAGAAAGGGCTTTCATTTTGAACCTTCTGACCACTTCTTCCTTTCATAGGGAAATCTCAATTTGGTCCGAGAATAAATTGTCAACCAAGGGCTGGAACTTATCCAAAAAGTTCCCCTTTCTTCTGCCCCTAAAATGATAAAATCATATATAATAATGCCACCCCCATCTCCAAACTCCGCAAACCTTTCACGTGCAGGAAGTTGAGGATGCTGGTGTTGGTGTCCAACAGGAGCAGCTGGCCTTTCTCTACCGTGACGTTGTCGCCCTCTTGTGGCAGTCGCTCGGGAAACCAGCTGTGAGCCCTGGACCACCTCCGGCAGAACTGAAAGGGAAAGTTGCCCTGGAAAACAGGTTTTGTTATTTTGTTTTATTTTGTTTTCAAGCAGGATAGTCTGGGTGATCCATCAGAACAGAAACTCCTTAAACTCAAATTAATTTAAATATAATTTTAAACATCTCCATAAAATTAGTCACCCTCGTACAACTAACTCAAAAAAGGGAAAATACAGAAGGGGCAAAGTCGTACTCAAAGTTCTTCTGTGTTCAGCCTCTGGAATTCTCCAGCGATATGCTGGTAATACTTTCTTACCTTTTTGCCCAAGAACAGGCCACCTTCTACCTAACAGATGGGGTCGATTCCATTTTTTATTTTTACAGACGTGTATTGAGTCTTGGACAAAAAGTCATAAATAGCCAGGAATAGAGAGAATTAACACATTCTGCTTGATGGGTGGCATTTTGCTTTACATAACTGGTACCACTTGTCACTGGCTCTACTGCCAAGTGTCCCTGTCTTATAGGAACATTCCTCTCTCCACGTGTTCAGATCCATCCTCCCACCCTGCCTCTTTTGATATTACTGATGCCTTTCCGTCTGTGTTTGGTGTATCCATGCTGGCAAAGTTTGTGCACAGGAAAAATGCCAGCTGACTTCAGATGACAACCCAAAACCTCTGAGGGAGGTGCCGGGAGTGGGACTGTGAGGCGCCTAGAGGAGGAAGCACCCTTGACCTCCCGCAGTCTCCCTCTCAGAGCTTTTGGCTTCCTGTTAATTTACAGTCACACTGAACTCACGTGGTTTTCAAACCAAGGATGTGAAAATCACAGAAAGCAGTACCTGGCTCATGCAAGAGGCAGAGAACAGGTTTAAATGTCCTGTGCAGCTATGGAACTGTAATTCTGATAAATGTAATGAAATCCTCTTGGACAAGGTGATTAGCTCAAGGTCATACAGATGACATGGGTATGCCTCTCTCCCAACAGTTCTTCTTCCCACACAGATTCCAACCTAATGCGAAGCCCCAGTTCCTATAAAACAACTGCCTAGAAAGTCCTCTTGTGAGATATTTGAGGCAGATGGGAGAAGATCGTGAAGAAGGGGAGGCATGTTTACAATACCAATAACTAAACCTCCACAGAGAACAATGCCCTGGAGTATTTCTGAGAGAGAAAATTCTGGACAAATGTGTTGCCAGAAGTCAGTAGATTTTCCAGGTGTACTGATCCCCAGCTCACTAGTCCTGAGTTATATACTGAACCCGATCACCAACAAGACTTGGGGATAAGGAAAAGCAGGATCTTTTCATTTTCTGCATCTACAAAGGAGAAATAACTCAGTGACTCATCCTAATTTAAGAGATGGAAAGGCATCAGGCACAGTGATAAGCAGTTCCAGCACCACAGGAAAAAAAGAACATGTGGTACCCAAGCATCATTGTGAGCTGTATGAACCGTGACCACAGGATGACCATCCAAACACTCAAAAAGTGGGAGAGAAGTTTACCTCTCCACCTATTTCACACTGAAGCTAAGCATGGGGAGGTAAAATTACAGAAGGGGCTCCTCATACGACTAGACATTCTACCTTCCTATAATCCTTTAATTCACTCCTGCAGAATCCACAAAGAAAAAGGGGGGCCAATAGGAGGAAACTGGAGTGGAATAAAGTGGTGAGAAGATGGAAAAGACCAAAAGATGGCGAAGACAACTCCAGAGAAGGTGAACCAGATTATCTGTAAGTCAGCCCTGAGTCACTAAGACATGTGAAAAAGCCTGGATTTCTAGAAGGTCAGAGGTGGAAAGAACTCCTATCCCTTTATTTTAAAGATGATGTTTCAGACAGGGTTTCTCAGCCTAGAGCTGTTTAAGGTGCAGATTCTCTCAATGCCACCAGGATGGAACCAAAAGCTCAGGAGGAGGGATCAGTTAGGAGACTGGAATTAACAAATACACACTACTATATATAAAACAAATAAACAACAAGGACCTACTATATAGCACAGGGAACTATATTCAGTATCTTGTAAAAACCCGTAATGGAAAAGAATCTGAAAAAGAATATATATATATATATATATATATATATATATATATATATATCTCCAAATTACTTTGCTGTACACTTGAAACTAATACAACACAGTAAATCAACTATACTTCAATTTTTTTTAAAAAACTCTCAGTAGGTAGGACCAGGGATCTGTCATTTTAATCATCTCCTCAGTGGCACTTCTGCATCAAATTTTGAGGACCAATTCAAGGCAAGGGCTAGAGAAGAGGGAGATAGATCCAAAAAAGGAACTGGGAGGCTCCCTTCACACCAGGCCCTGAAGCTCAGGGAAGGCCAGCAAGGGTGTGTGGATGAGCCATGAGGGGGAGTGAAGAATTCAGCAGCTTCAGCAGCTTGACTTTTTCTGAGACGTGAGCCTCGTGTTCAGATCCAAGCCCAGCTACAGAACTACACAAAAAACCTGGGCTCATGACCCTCACAATGGAAAGATGTGGAACAACTAGACGATCAGGTAAAAGGAAGTCAGAGGAGGACCATTCCATGATGTCTTCCCGTAATTAACTTGAGAACCTTTCAAACCTCAAGGTTAGCACTGATACCTGTCATCTTAGCTCTGAGGGAACTTTAAAGACTTTCTCTCTGGCTCAGAAGCAGCTGTGTGTATCATTGGCTTCCTTCCCTGCGTTCTATCATCTTGGCCTGGCCAAAAAGCCTTTGAAAATTGCTATACTCAGGACCTTCAAGATGGCAGAGGAGTAAGACATGGAGATCACCTTCCTTCCCACAAATACATCAAAAATACATCTACATGTGGAACAACTCCTACAGAACACCTATAGAATGCTGGCAGAAGACCTCAGACTTCCCAAAAGGCAAGAAACTCCCCATGCACCAGGGTACGGCAAAAGAAAAAACAGACACAAAGGAATATGGATGGGGGGGCTTCCCTGGTGGCACAGTGGTTGGGAGTCCTCCTGCCGATGCAGGGGACACGGGTTTGTGCCCCGGTGCAGGAAGATCCCACATGCCGCAGAGCAGCTAGGTCCGTGAGCCATGGCCACTGAGCCTGCATGTCCGGAGCCCGTGCACCATAGCGGGAGAGGCCACAACAGTGAGAGGCCCGTGTACCGCAAAAAAAAAAAAAAAAATGGATGGGACCTGCACCTCTGGGAGGGAGCTGTGAAGGAGGAAAGGTTTCCACATACTAGGGAGCCCCTTCACTGGTGGAAACGGGGTGGAGGTGGGGAGCTTCGGAGCCAAGGAGGAGAGCGCAGCAACAGGGGTGCAGAGAGCAGAGGCTTGTCTGCTCACCCTCTGGGGCAGGTGGGGGCTGGGAGCTGAGGCTCAAGCTTCAGAGGTCAGATCCCAGGGAGAGGACTGGGGTTGGCTGCATGAACACAGCCTGAAGGGGGCTAGTGCACCACAGGTAAATGAGAGGGATTCCAGGAAAAAGACTGGAACTGCCTAAGAGGCAAGAGACCATTGTTTCTGGGTGTGCGAGGAGAGGAGATTCAGAGCACCACCTAAATGGGCTCCAGAGATGGGCAGGAGCCATGGCTATCAGCGTGGACACCAGAGACGGGCATGAGACACTAAGGCTGCTGCTGCCGCCACCAAGAAGCCTGTGTGCGAGCACAGGTCACTATCCACACCTCCCCTCCCGGGAGCCTGTGCAGCCCGCCACTGCCAGGGTCCCGTGATCCAGGGACAACTTCCCCGGGAGAACACACGGTGCGCCTCAGGCTGTTGCAACATTACGCTGGCCTCTGCCACCACAGGCTCACCCCGTATTCCGTACCCCTCCCTGCCCCCGGCCTGAGTGAGGCAGAGCCCCCTAATCACCCACTCCTTTAACCCCCCCCTGTCTGGGTGAAGAACAGATGCCAGAGGGTGATCTACACACAGAGGCGGGGCCAAATCCAAAGCTGAGCCCCGGGAGCTATGAGAACAAAGAAGAGAAAGGGAAATCTCTCCCAGCAGCCTCAGGAGCAGCGGATTAAAGCTCCACAATCAACTTGATGTACCCTGCATCTGTGGAATACATGAATAGACAATGAATCATCCCAAACTTGAGGCAGTGGACTTTGAGAGCAACTGTAGACGTGGGGTTTGCTGTATGCAACTGACTAGATTCTGATTTATATGTTTATCTTAGTTTAGTTTTTAGTGCTTGTTATCATTGGTGGATTTGTTTATTGGTTTGGTTGCTCTCTTTTTTTATTTTTATTTTTTATTACTTTTTTATTTTAACATATATTTTTTAATTTTTTATTTTAATAACTTTATTTCTTTTATTTTTCTTTCTTTCTTTTTTGTCTCCCTTTTCTTCTGAGCTGTGTGGCTAACAGGGTCTTGGTGCTCTAGTCAGGTGTCAGGCCTGGGACTCTGAGGAGGGAGAGCTGAGTTCAGGACATTGGTCCACCAGAGACCTCCCGGCCCAACGTAATATCAGTCAGCAAGAGCTCTCTCAGAGATCTCCAACTCAACACTAAGGCCCTGCTCAACTCAACAACCAGCAAGCTCCAGTGCTGGACACCCCATGCCAAACAACTACCAAGACAAGAACACAACGCTACCCATTAGCACAGAGGCTGCCTAAAATCATACTAAGTTCACAGACACCCCAAAACACACCACCAGAAGCAGTCCTTCCCACCAGAAAGACAAGATTCAGGCTCATCCACCAGAACACAGGGACCAGTCCCCTCTACCAGGACACCTACATAATCAACTGAACCAACCTTAGCCACTGAGGGCAGACACCAAAAACAATGGGAACTATGAACCTGCAGCCTGCGAAAAGGAGACCCCAAACACAGTAAGTTAAGCAAAATGAGAAGACAGAGAAATACACAGCAGATGAAGGAGCAAGGTAAAAACCCACCAGACCTAACATGAAGAGGAAATAGGCAGTCTACCTGAAAAAGAATTCAGAGCAATGATAGTAAAGATGATGCAAAATCTTGGAAATAGAATGGAAAAAATACAAGAAACATTTAACAGGGACCGAGAAGAACTGAAGAGCAAACAAACAATGATGAAAAACACAATAAATGAAATTAAAAATTCTCTAGAAGGAATCAATAGCAGAATAACTGAGGCAGAAGAACAGATAAGTGACCTGGAAGACAAAATAGTGGAAATAACTACCACAAAGCAGAATAAAGAAAAGGAATGAAAAGAATCGAGGACAGTCTCAGAGACCTCTGGGACAACATTAATTGCACCAACATTTGAATTATAGGGGTCCCAGAAGAAGAAGAGAAAAAGAAAGGGACTGAGAAAATATTTGAAGAGATTATAGTTGAAAACTTCCCTAATATGGGAAAGGAAATATTCAATCAAGTCCAGGAAGTGCAGAGAGTCCCATACAGGATAAATCCAGGGAGAAATATGCCAAAACACATACTAATCAAACTATCAAAAATTAAATACAAAGAAAAAATATTAAAATCAGCAAGGGAAAAACAACAAATAACACACAAGGGAATCCCCATAAGGTTAACAGCTGATCTTTCAGCAGAAACTGAAAGCCAGAAGAGAGTGGCAGGACATATTTACAGTGATGAAGGGAAAAACCTACAACCAAGATTACTCTACCCAGCAAGGATCTCATTCACATTCAACAGAGAAATTAAAACCTTTACAGACAAGCAAAAGCTAAGAGAATTCAGCACAACCAAACCAGCTTTACAACAACTGCTAAGGAATTTCTCTAGGCAGAGAAAACAAGAGAAGGAAAACACCCACAATAACAAACCCAAAACAATTAAGAAAATGGGAATAGGAAGATACATCTCAATAATTACCTTAAATGTAAATGGATTAAATGCTCCAACCAAAAGACATAGACTGGTTGAATGGATACAAAAACAAGACCCGTATAAATGCTGTCTACAAGACCCAGTTCAGACCTAGGGACACATACAGACTGAAAGTGAGGGGATGGAAAAAGATATTCCATGCAAATGGAAACCAAAAGAAAGCTGGAGTAGCAATTCTCATATCAGACAAAATAGACTTTAAAATAAAGACTATTACAAGAGACAAAGAAGGACACTACATAATGATCAAGGGATCGATCTAAGAAGAAGATATAACAATTGTAAATATTTATGCACCCAAATAGGAGCACCTCAATACATAAGGCAAATACTAACAGCCATAAAAGGGGATATCAACAGTAACACATTCATAGTAGGGGACTTTAACACCCCACTTTCACCAATGGACCACCAAAATGAAAATAAATAAGGAAACACAAGCTTTAAATGATACATTAAACAAGATGGACTTAATTGATATTTATAGGACAGTCCATCCAAAAACAACAGATACACTTCCTTCTCAAGTGCTCATGGAACATTCTCCAGGATAGATCATACCTTGGGTCACAAATCAAGCCTTGGTAATTTAAGAAAATTGAAATCATATCAAGTATCTTTTCTGACTACAGTGCTATGAGACTAGATATCAATTACAGGAAAAAAACTGTAAAAAATACAAACCCATGGAGGCTAAACAATACACTACTAAATAACAAAGAGATCACTGAGGAAATCAAAGGGAAATCAAAAACTACCTAGAAATAAATGACAATGAAAACAAGATGGCTCAAAACCTATGGGATGCAGCAAAAGAAGTTCTAAGAGGGAAGTTTATAGCAATATAATCTTACCTCAAGAAACAAGAAAAATCCCAAGCAACCTAACCTTACACCTAAAGCAATTAGAGAAAGAAGAACAAAAAATACCCAAAGTCAGCAGAAGGAAAGAAATCATAAGGATCAGATCAGAAATAAATGAAAAAGAAATGAAGGAAATGATAGCAAAGATCAATAAAACTAAAAGTTGCTTCTTTGAGAACATAAACAAAATTCATAAACCATTAGCCAGACTCATCAAGAAAAAAAGAGAGAAGACTCAAATCAGCAGAATCAGAAATGAAAAAGGAGAAGTAACAACTGACACTGCAGAAATACAAAGGATCATGAGAGATTACTAAAAGCAACTCTATGCCAATAAAATGGACAACCTGGAAGAAATGGACAAATTCTTAGAAAAGCACAACCTTCTGAGACTGAACCAGGAAGAAATAGAAAATATAAGCAGACCAATCACAAGCACTAAAATTGAAACTGTGATTAAAAATCTTCCAACAAACAAAAGCCCAGGACTACATGGCTTCACAGGTGAATTCTATCAAACATTTAGAGAAAAGCTAACACCCATCCTTCTCAAAACCTTCCAAAATGTAGCACAGGAAGGAACACTCCCAAACTCATTCTACAAGGCCACCATCACCCTGATACCAAAACCAGACAAAGATGTCACACACAAAAGAGAAAACGACAGGCCAGTATCACTGATGAACATAGATGTAAAAATCCTCAACAAAATACTAACAAACAAAATCCAGCAGAACATTCAAAGGATCATACACCATGATCAAGTGGGGTTTATCCCAGGAATGCAAGGATTCTTCAATATATGCAAATCAATCAATGTGATACACCATATTAACAAATTGAAGGAGAAATATCATATGATAATCTCAATAGATGCAGAAAAAGCTTTCAACAAAATTCAACACCCAATTGTGTTAAAAAAAAACTCTCCGGGCTTCCCTGGTGGCACAGTGGTTGAGAATCTGCCTGCTAATGCAGAGGACACGGGTTCGAGCCCTGGTTTGGGAGGATCCCACATGCCACGGAGCAACTGGGTCCGTGAGCCACAACTACTGAGCCTGCGTGTCTGGAGCCTGTGCTCCGCAAGAGAGGCCGCGATAGTGAGAGGCCCGCACACCGCGATGAAGAGTGGCCCCTGCAAGCCACAACTAGAGATAGCCCTTGCACAGAAATGAAGACCCAACACAGCAAAAATAAATAAATAAATAAATAAATAATAAACTCCTACCCCCAACATCTTCTTTAAAAAAAAAAAAAAAAACTCTCCAGAAAGTAGGCATGGGGGAACTGACCTCAACATAATAAAGGCCATGTATGACAAAAACACACTAACATCATTCTCAATGGGGAAAAACTGAAACCATTTCCACTAAAATCAGAACAAGACAAGGTTTCCCACTCTCATCACTATTATTCAACATAGTTTTGGAAGTTTTAGCCACAGCAATCAGAGAAGAAAAAGAAATAGAAGGAATCCAAATCTGAAAAGAAGAAGTAAAGCTGTCACTGTTTGCAGATGACATGATACTATACATAAAGAATCCTAAAGATCCCACCAGAAAACTGCTAGAGCTAATCAATGAATTTCGTAAAGTAGCAGGATACAACATTAATGCACAGAAATCTCTTGCATTCCCATATACTTATGATGAAAAATCTGAAAGAGAAATTAAGAAAACCCTCCCATTAACCACTGCAACAAAAAGAATAAAATACCTAGGAATAAACCTACCTAAGGAGACAAAAGACCTGTATGCAGAAAACTATAAGACACTGATGAAAGAAATTAAAATGACACAAACAGATGAAGAGATATACCATGTTCTTGGATCAGAAGAATCAACGTTGTGAAAATGACTATACTACCCAAAGCAATCTACAGATCCAATGCAATCCCTATCAAACTACCAATGGCATTTTTCACAGAACTAGAACAAAAAATTTCACAATTTGTATGGAAACACAAAAGACCCCAAACAGCCAAAGCAATATTCAGAAAGAAAAACGGAGCTGGAGGAATCAGGCTCCCTGACTTCAGACCATACTACAAAGCTACAGTAATCAAGATAGTATGGTACTGGCAGAAAAACAGAAATATAGATCAATGGAACAGGATAGAAAGCCCAGAGATAAACCCACACACATATGGTCACCTTATCTTTGATAAAGGAGGCAAGAATACACAAGGGAGAAAAGACAGCCTCTTCAATAAATGGTGCTGGGAAAACTGGACAGTAACATGTAAAAGAAAGAAATTAAAACACTCCCTAACACCATACACAAAAATAAACTCAAAATGGATTAAACACCTAAATGTAAGGCCAGACAGTATCAAACTCTTAGAGGAAAACATAGGCAGAACACTCTACGACATAAATCACAGCAAGATCCTTTTTCACCCACCTCCTAGAGAAATGGAAATAAAAACAAAAATAAACAAATGGGACCTAATGAAACTTCAAAGCTTTTGCACAGCAAAGGAAACCATAAACAAGACGAAAAGACAACCCTCAGAATGGGAGAAAATATTTGCAAATGAAGCAACTGACAAAGGATTAATCTCCAAAATATACAAGCAGCTCATGCAGCTCAATATCAAAAAAACAAACAACCCAATCCAAAAATGGGCAGAAGACCTAAATAGACATTTCTCCAAAGAAGATAAACAGATTGCCAATGAACACATGAAAGGATGCTCAACATCACTAATCATTAGAGAAATGCAAATCAAAACTACAATGAGGTATCACCTCACACTAGTCAGAATGGCCATCATCAAAACATCTACAAACAAGAAATGCTGGAGAGGGTGTGTAGAAAAGGGAACCCTCTTGCACTGTTGGTGCAGCAGTTGGTGGGAATGTAAATTAATACAGCCACTACAGAGAACAGTATGGAGGTTCCTTAAAAAACTACAAATAGAACTACCATATGACCCAGCAATCCCACTACTGGGCATTAACACTGAAAAAAACATAATTCAAAAAGAGTTATGTACCGCAATGTTCATTGAAGCACTATTTACAATAGTCAGGACACGGAAGCAACTTAAGTGTCCACTGACAGATGAATGGATAAAGAAGATGGGGCACATATATACAATGGAATATTACTCAGGAATGAAATTGGAGTTATTTGTAGTCAGGTGGATGGACCGAGAGTCTGTCATACAGAGTGAAGTAAGTCAGAAAGAGAAAAACAAATACCATATGCTAACACATATATATGGAATCTAAAAAAAAAAAAAATGGCTCTGAAGAACCTAGTGGCAGGACAGGAATAAAGACGCAGACATAGAGAATGGACTTGAGGACATGGGTAGGGGGAAGGGTAAGCTTAGACGAAGTGAGAGAGTAGCATGGATATATATACACTACCAAATGTAAAATAGATAGCTAGTGGGAAGCAGCAGCATAGCACAGGGAGATTAGCTCATTGCTTTTTGACCACCTAGAGTGGTGGGATAGGGAGGGTGGGAGGGAGACGCAAGAGGGAGGGTAATGGGGGATATATGTATACATAAAGCTGATTCACTTTGTTATACAGCATCAACTAACACACCAATGTAAAGCAGTTATACTCCAATAAAGATGTAAAAAAAAGAACTATACTTAGCCCCAACCCAGCAGGTGGGAAGGTCAAATATTGTTATATCCTCTTTACAGCTGAGGAAACAGTGTCCTCTTTACAGCTGAGGAAACAAAGGCTCAAAGAGTTTAAAGGTTGTGCTAAAGGCCGTGGAGGTGAAGACAGCCTGGGCCCAGCCAAGCAAGTTCCTACCTCGGGTCTTCCCGCTCACATGGCCTCTCTTGGGATGCTCTCAGCCAAAATATCTGCAAGGCACACTCCCTTACTTCATTCAGGTCTCTGCTCAAACAACACTTCCTTCTCTGTCTCCTTATTAAAATGCTATGTCCCATCACTCCTTCACCCTAATACTGCTTCATCCTTGTATTAGACCATATCATTCCTTGTGTATTTATCATCCATTGAACTTATTACTCAAATGAAAAACAGGGACTTTGTTTTGGTCATTGCTATATCCCCAACCCCCTAAAAAGTGTCTGACACATAGTTAAGTGGAAAATAAAAATTGATGAAATGATTTAAGTGAATCATCCACCTGCAAATTCCACACGCATTTATAGATATCGCACATACACATAAGCATACATGCCTTCTTTATACAATAGGTGAGCAAATAAGTGATAAGGTCTAAAATTACTTAAAAATGTTATGTTCCCTAGGTCTCTTGATCCATTGAGTTTGGCCCACATCCTTTCCCACTCCTTTCTGTGTTTTCAAACTCTATGTAAACTTAAAACCAAACAAGGGTAAATGTATCAAAATTAAAACCAGAGACTCAGATTCAATCTCCCTATGAAATCTTCCACTGATTTTTTCTTTCACCTTAAGTCTCTTTATTGAATGTGGTACTTTTCAAATGGTTATCAATGATAAGCATTAAATTTCAAAAGATCTAAGCTTCCCTCTGCCCAAAGCTTTTCCTTATCATAATAAAGGTATCTTGAAATTATATTAAATGTATCAATGATTCATGCCTATTACAAAACAGTGACTAAATACTAAAAGTAAAAAATTCCTCAACTTTTAGCAAAATTTTTTCCTAAAAAATTAATGCATCCTCAACTGTCCAACAGCACCTAGGGAAGGAGAAGAGTCAAATATCTCCATGATTTCAAGTTATCAGGGAATTCATGGTTACATGTGTGCCGCCATAAGAATTGTAGCTCTACATTTTCATAGTTGACACAATGGTAGTATAATGCTATTCCACAGGCCTCCCAGAGCAATAACCCCATGAGACAGAGGAGGTGGCCCACTTTCCAACATCTTTATCCTTCAGTTCCTTCAATTTGATCCAATCAAGCAAACAAGAATGCTGACAGCATCACTAAAAAGACTTCTTGTCCATATATTCGAAAGCCTCTCAACTGATACCAATGTAATGTTTTGGTGCAAGCCATGCTCTGCATCACCAACTCAGCTCCCAGGTCAATGCAAGTTTCACTTTCACCAAATAACAGGTCTTTCCACCACAGTCCCCAAGGTGTTCAGCCTTTAGCTCTAGTTTTCTTCTTCCAGATAAACAAATCACTCATTCCCATTCTGCAGATGAAGAAAATCATCTCCCTATGGGCATATGGGGCTGGAGTAAAAATAGACTTGGGAACTATCCAGAACACGCCCTCATTTTTACCTTAGAACATACAGCCCCAAATAAACCAAAACAGAAACCAAAAAACAAAACAAAACACAAGCAAAAACTTTTCTGGCTCAGCGAGAAGCTTATGCAATTTGTTTTCTTCTTACAGCTTGTCAGCACTTCTCTGAACTTCAGGAATGTGCAGTGTCTGCAAATCTTACATGTCACCTTAAATGTACTTGCAGTACCACCAGAGTTATCTTGAAAGAAAGCACTGATCAGCAAGGTGGAACACCAGGCAAAGCAAAGACCTATTTGCAAGCATCTGTGTTAAGCCAGGGCTGTGGAGAAGGTAGAGTGTGGGGGTCTTTCTAGTCACAGTGCCTCCTAGATGACAAAGATAAGGAGGAACTATTTTGACACCTTCCCAGAATGCCTGCTTCAGCAAACAAGCCCTGGAAATAGGAAAAGCCGGGCTCCTGTCACCAACGCTCTCTCCACCCTTTACACTGCTCTGTTTTCTCCAAAGAACTTATCATCACCAAAACATTGTGTATTGTTTATAGTCAGTCAAGTCCCAGTGGAATGTAAGCTTCATGAGAGTTTCTTGGTTTTCTGCTGTATCCCAGTACCTACAACAATGCCTGGCCACATGGTCGGTACCCCCAAAAATGTGTTTGAATGAATAGTCAACACTTATGTGGGCTCATAATCACTATGCCATAATTCAAAGTATTGTTTTAATAACTAAAATAATTTGATATGACACTGCAATTTTTTTTACTTTTTTCAGTGCTCTTTTACATAGAAATGTTTTTAATTCTTATGAAACCAAATGTATTGATCTTTTTTTTGTAACATCCTCCATTCTTTTACACATAAGACTCCCTTCTTTCATTCTGACACAAATAGCACTTATATGTTCTTCTTGATTTGTAGGGTTTTATATTCGCATGTTAATGCCCAACTAATTTAGAATTTACGTTGGTGGGAAGTTTTCCATTTTTCCTTATTTTTTATCTTTGCTTTGTTCCCCCCCACCCCAAATATAATGAAATGTCTTCATACCATTTATTAAACAATAGAGTCTTGGCTATTTTCATAATTGTATTATAATGTTGGGTGATATTTAGCATGTTGGCCAGTTAAAATCCTAAACCTTTCCTGTATGAGCTAGTGCAAAGGTATTTCTTTTAGATACATGTAACTTCATCCTTGTTCTTAAGGTGCTCATGTTATCCCTGAAAAAAAGACAAATAGCCAGGTAATTAATATAAAGTGTGATTAATTCAATAATTAAAGGCATAAGCAAGGTACTATGTGAGTTCAGAAAATTAGATGGCTAACTCTGGTAGAGACCACCTTATAGATGAAAGCCTGTGCATTAATTACTTTTCTTTTTTTCAATCTGGACACTACACATGAATCAACACAGGCTGAGATTATTGCAGCTGATTATGAAACCCAAAAATGCTCATTGTAGGAAAAGTCAACCATCTACAAATCCAGGATTACGAATAGAGCCCCTGACCTCTAATCCAATAACTCCTTAGGGAACAAAAAGGAAATTAAATTAGTTTGGCATAATTTGTTCTTACCGGGCTCATGCTGGCTCTAAGTGATCACTTTCTTTTCTCGGTGACTACAAACCCTTCACGATGATGAGATAACATGAGAAAGTCCCCCTCTGTTGCCCGGCACATTGACTACTCAAGGAAATGTCAGTAACGCCTCCTGCCAGCCACACGGGCCCAATTCACATTTATGCTTTGTCCCTGTTAGAAAACCGGACAGTTCACTAGCTTCTCTCTCCCTTCTGTGCACATCCTATACGCCATGATTTCTCTAAGAATATTGATGTTAGCTCAGTGCTTCATCCATGTAAGTTATTTTAGCACTCCTGAGCTTCAGGAACTAGTACAGTCTGCAAACAGAACAAATTTACAGAAACTTTCCTCATCTTCTCTTCCATTCAAAGCTTCAAATCTCCTCGGATAATGTCTCTTCTGAATTATAAGCCTGAAGATCATTCCACAACCCATCGCCTCCAATGTCCCAGGCACAGTGCTAGACATTTGACTTCTGGTATCACTAATCCTCACAAGTGAAAAACTTATGCATTACCCTCTCTACTTTAAATTTTTTTAATGTGAAATTTTAAAATTTACTCATAATGACTAACATTTTTGAGTGCACTTAACAGTATAATACATATATACATTGTACTTATGTAATACATATGTACATACATATATACATTATCTGTATATGCATAACTGAATCACTTTGCTGTACAACATAAATTAACACCACATTGTAAATCAACTATACCTCAATAAAATTTTCAAAAAACAGGTATTTTCTTAGTCATCACAGGCACTTTTCAGCCTCCTTGCCTGGAACTATGGAGCAGCTGGATCTCTGGATTCAACAAATATTTATTGAGCACAAAATAAAACAAATCCCTGATCTCAGGGAGCTTATACCTTAGGGAGATAAAGTTAAATAAATAAAACAAATAATGTGTTCTGAAAAGAAAAAGCAGGGGGAAGTGCAGCAGAAGTGTCAGAGTGGGAAGGGCTATTTCATATGGAGTGATCAGGGACCAGCCCCTCCGATAAAGGATCGGAGCAGAGGTGGATGGAGTGTGAGCCAGAGGTACTCTGAGAAATGAGATGTGTGAAATGCTGCAGGCTCAGCAAGGAGCCCAGAGAGGGCAGCCGGGCACAGAGGCAGGAAGGCTGCACAGCTCTTCAGTCTTCCTGTTGAAGCAGCAGGACATTCATTGACGTTTCTCACTGCCTGAAGACTTCAAGTTCTCCACATGTCATAGAGAAAAGGATCAAGTAAAATATTCAGTAGTCTATAACAGGGTCAGCAAACTACAGCCGAAATCTGACCCACCCATTGTATTGATAAATAAAGTTTTATTGGAACATCGGTTCAATCATTCACTTACATATTGCTGAATGCTGCTTTCCATTTGTGACAGGGACTCTATGGCCCACCAAAGCTAAAATATCCTACCTGGCTCTTTACAGAAAAAATTTGCTTACTCCTGGTATATTATAATTTATACAATCAGTATAAGAGTAAGAATTGATATTGTCCAAGTACCTATAATATGCTTAGTACACTACATCTACATTCCATCAATACTGAAATATATTCAAAATAGAACTTTCTACGATTAAAAATAAATAATTATAATACAACTACCTAAGAGTCTGCAGACTGGCAAGCAAAAGGTTATATATTGAAATACTGAAAACTGGTTCAATTCTCCTCATTTTCCAGTGAGCAATAAGCCAGGTCTCTGAAGGCTACACAAAGGCAGGTGGAAGTGATGGTGCGTGTGTGTGTGTGTGTGTGTGTGTGTGTGTGTGTGTGTCACCCAGGCGTGCACACATACACATATACAGTCAAATCGGAAAACTGACATATACACGCTAGCCTTTTCTGCAGAGCTGACACACTGCCATTTAACCAGCAAGCACAGAGCACGTTTTTCTGTTCCCAGTCACTAGTAAGAGACAAGGTTAACATTTTAAGTGATGGACTACAGCGTGTTATTTCCCCATGCAATGGACCCGTGACTGCACCGCCTTAGAAAACACTTAATTTCAGTGATTGAATACACGGGAGCTCACTTTCCCTGCTACGAACCTTTGACAGCTCCTCAGTTTCATGTACCAGGGGAACCTTTTTTTTTTCCTCCTTTTCTTTTTCCCTCCCCTTTATACCTGAAGGGAAGCAAAATGAATACGTGGTGGCAGAGAGAAAAAGAGGAAGCCTAGAGAATGAAAACTGGTTTGTAAGCATCAGTGTACTTTACAAAAGCCGTATTCACTGCCATCTGCTCTAATTACTTTTAATGTTTGGGCTACCATCTTCATACAGTAGAAATAATGATCTCCTCAAGGGCAAAAAAAAAATTTTTTTTACAGAAACAAACAAAAGTTGATTGCATTTAGCTCCCAGGCTAAAGAAGCATCAAGCTACTTTGCAGTGAACAATCAATTAGGAAAGTGGATAGGTCTCCAATGAACACAAACAAATTGGGTCTTCTTCATGGTTCCATCCCCCTTCCTCCTTTTCCCACCTCTTTGGAGGAATCATTCCCACAGCTCACAGAGGGCAAGGAGATGCCCAGCCACATTTCTAGGTCTGAGGTTACACCACACCAATTCCTTACATTTGGATCAGAACCAAAGCCAAGTCTTCTCCCCATCTTTGTGCTGGCATTAGACATGTCCAGTTTCAAGAAACACTGAATATAGAGATAGGTATTCTACCAAGAGTACAAATCCTCTCTCCTGGGGTAAGTTCCTCAGAGACCACCACAGACCTGAACCCCTCATTGGAAGCTAGAACTAAAACAGCCTCATTAAAGCCTTCAGGAATGGAAATGATCCAGAATGGGTCCCTTCCTTGGCACTCCAGGAGAACTCAGGACTCAGCAAAACATATGGAGTTCAGAAAAACATGGAACAGATGACTGCAATGCCAGCAGAACGCTGACTTTCACAAAGACTATCTAGGGATCTTCTCAAATCCCCAAAATCAAGCATACTACCTGTATTAAGAATTCTGAGATGCCCCCCAGGATTCCTGCCCCCTGGTGTACATGCCCTGGATACTCCCCTCCCCTGTAGTACAAACAGAGCTACTGAATATGATGGGATCTCACTCCCATAATTAGGTTACATCACGTGGCTATGGTGAAGGAATTTTCCAGCTATAATTAAGTTCAGAAATCAGTTGACTTCGGGTTAATCAAAAGGGGGATAGACATCTCTTGTTTAGGTGAGCTCTTAAAAGAAAGATTCTTCCACTGACCTTGAAGGAGCAAACTGCCATGTTATGGAGAGGACCCAAGAGCAGCCTCTAGGACCCAAAATGGTCCCTGGCCAACAGCCAACAAGAAAATGAGGTCTTCATCCTACAGCTGACAGAAATTGACTTCGGCCAACAACTTGAATGAGACTGGAGGAAGACCCTGAGCTCCGATGAGGATGTAGCGAGGCTGACACCTAAACTTCAGCCTTCTGAGATGTTGAACAGAGACCCCAGCTACTCTGTGCCCAGACATCTCCTGCAGAACCTTGGAGATAATAAATGGGCATTGTCTTAAGTTGCTAGGATGGTGGTGCCGGACAGAAGGCCAGATGGTTCTCCCACTGCATAAGTGACTCCCAGCACACAGGAGAGGCAATACAGAATTTTTTTCATTTATGATGCCAAGAAGTTTAAATTAAACCTCATAGAGAACTCATTTGCTCAGGAAGAGTTAAGACTGCTAAAGAAAAACAGCAAATACCATACAACTGCTATGTCTTCACAACCTTTCTCTGTTTAGGCTGAAGAAATGCAAAACCTTCCTGACCCTGAACACAACCATGATGTGTGTCCTTTGGGAGATACTAAGAATTTTTGAAAGCCCAGATTCCAGCTTGACTTCTGAGAATAGTATTTGAATATAATTGGTATTAATAGCACTACTCTTTTGCTTGCATTCCTTCCAAGGAGAGATGTGAATCTGGCTTTTTTATTCCCTCACTTAAAAAAAAAAAAAAAAAAAAGCTATGCTCTGCAGGGGAAAACCAACCTCAGAAACCAGAGAAATCCAGCCTGTACCTGCATCTGGTATCTTCATTGGCCTTGACTAAATAAATTTTCTCTCATTCTTTAAGGGGAGAGATTAAGGTACTTTTTAGGAAGAACAAAGGAAATGTTAATTTAGGTTTTTAGATCCCCTGATATCAAAGTAGTGTCATGTTTTATCATTAAACATTCATGCATGTATTACGTGGTATTGTCTGATGATGCAAAAGATGATTTGTTTTAAGGCTAATACCACAAAATTATCAGTCCTACTTGGGAATGAGGAAGCCCAGAAAGGTTAAATGATGGGTTTCGGAGCTGGGACGCAATCTCAAGAATCTAGAATTTGGGGAAATTGCCTGTCCACTGCAGTGCAGATGCCTTTCTTGTATACACAGGTTGTGTTTATTAAATCATCACCATCCCCTCTGTGAACCTTCACTGGACATTTTCTATGGGCCAGGTGTTACAGGACCCTGCCCGGGACCCACAAATGCATAACTGAATTTGTAAGCTCTTAGAGCCCAGTTTCAAGTGCATTGTTCCCTTTCCTCTAAACGCATCTGCCACACACTGTCCCTTTTCGACCAAACCCTGTTTATTGGCTCCAGATGCAATGAATCATCTACTGACTTGAGCGACATTAGAGGTAAACACCAAGGTTAAAATGTAGAGATAATTGAATAATACCAACTACCAGTAACAGCAGTCCAGGCAAAGGAGGAAATAGACCCGGAGATCTCAGATAGGGCAGTCTGATGGAAAACCTCCACTCTCAGGATCAAAACCACATGCTATTTTAACATGATGGAAAAAAAATCTCTGTTTTATTTTTCCAAATTTTCATATGCCAGTTATCAGTATGGGTAGGTGTGGCAAGCAGGCAGTGACATAATTTAAATGTCCCCATGACTGAAAATAAAACATCTAAAAATCAACTGAACTGCCATCTATTTAGTATCTCAAAGCAGTGTGCTTTAAACCGTTTTTTAAATATATATGTGTAAGTTATTGCTTTGACTGCTGATAAATAAAATTAATGAAATATATGCATTTCTTCCAACAAACTCTTCTTCAGAGAAAACCCCATAAAGCAAAAATTTTCCAAAGCCTTTCCAAAAATTCATAAAGCTCACTATACTTTCCAGATAGCAAAATGTACTTTAATCATTTGCTTTACAGTCACCTGGCATTCACTGTATACTATATACACTGTATACTATGCACATCATGTATAAACATGGGTATAACATATACCCATGTTTATACAAACACTTGAAAAACTTTCCTTATTGTGTCTTTAAAGGCAGAAAACTCAGAACCCTTAATGAATACTAAACAATCCACAGGCATAGTTATCACCCAAGAAGCTTGGAAGTTTAAAAGCCACAAAGACCCCCATGAAATGAGCCTTAAAGCAGCAGTACTCACTCTCTAGGGATCCAAGTCTAGACTAATTCAATAAGCAACATGGGAGAGCGATCAGAGGCCACAACATCTGACATAACACATGCAAAATGCCTTGCCATGGAATTCTCCCAACTTTGGGAAATTACCCTCTTGTTGAAAATCAGGAACTCAACTTGCTGAGGGTTAATTATTCACATAGCTCTGTTTTGCCTTAAGGAAATAGGAGCTTCTTCGTTCCCCATTTTCCCAATGGGAAGAAATATAGCTCCCAATAAGCCCCTCTATTACTTAGGGTTAATGAAAGCTTAGATATTTATTCTAACATCTCATTTCAAAAAGGTGAAATTAAGGGACTGCTACAAGACTACTTACTCAATGAATTGAGCAGGGGTAGAGTCAGGACAAAAGCCAGACGAAGTGATTTGTTCTTTCCACCAAAAGACGTGGCCTTTATTTTTAAGTTAACGTAAGTGTAAGGAGCTCTTCTAAAATTTTCTTGATGGACCCGTCAACATGCATTCTGGCAGCTATGAGCCACATGAATGGATCCCATGGAAAAGCTGGTAAGCACATGGCACAGCTTCCCATTAGTCCCCATTTCCTACTTCTGGACAGCTCCTCCAGATGAAGTCTCCTTTGCCCAGGATCTATCCAAAGGCGTTTTTGTTGTTTTAGAAAGTTGAGAAAAAAAATCACTTCACCTCCTAATCAATCACATGAAGCAGAAAGAAATAACCTTTCCTTGTTACTCCCTCCTCTTTCCCATTATACTCAACTAAGTGGGGTGGGAAAGGTAGCTTTTAATCTGCAAGTCTTTACGTTTTTCATATGGGGCAGCCCAAAGCAAACCTAAACCATTGTTAGTTTAAAACATTTTTTAAACCTTCTGAACATACTGGGAACATTCATAGACAATGTAATGGACATAGATAATTGACACCTTGCCTAAATCCCCAAGAAACTGAGAAGATAAGAAGGTACCCAAAGGATATTTTGAGAATAGGAGGCAAAAGCAGAAAATAAATGAAGTTTAATTACTTTCTGCAAACTAAGCTAGAGATTTGGATTTTTAAAGATAGAACTTAAGCCAACATGATTTATATAAAAAACACTTATTTGTTTTTATGTAGGGGAAATCTTCATGACATTTGGGTTTGGCAATGATTTCTTCACTATGATATCAAAAGCACAACAACAACAAAAAAATAGATAAATTGGACTTGATCAAATTTAAAACCTTTGTGTATCAAAGGATGCTATCAACGGAGGGAAAACGCAACCTGTGTAATAGAAGAAAGTATTTTCAAATCATATATCTGATAAAGGATTAATATCCAGACTATATAAAGAAATTCTGAATTGCAACAACAACCAAAAAAACTCTATTAAAAATGGTCAATGGACCTGAATAAACATTTCTCCAAAGATCTATATAAATAGCCAATAAACATAGGAAAAGATGTTCAACATCACTAATCATTAGGAAAATGCAAATCAAAACCATGAGCTGTCACTTGACAGCCATTAGGATGGCTATTAGTTTAAAAAAAACACAAACAAAATAACAAGTATTGATGAGAATGTGAAGCATTAGAACCCTTGTGCATTGCTGGTAGGAATGTCAAATGGTGCAGCCACTTTGGAAATGGTATGGCAGTTCCTCACAACATTAAACATTGGCGTACCATATAATTCTGACCATTCCAATATTGGGTTTATACCCAAAAGAACTGAAAGCAGGGACTCGAACAGATATTTGTATATCCATGTTCATAGCAGCATTATTTACAGGCCAAAAGTTGGAAGTAGCCCAAGCGTTCATCACAGATGAATGGACAAAGTATGGTATATCCATGCAATGGAAGATTATTCAACCTTAAAAAGGAAGGAAATTCTGACACATTACACCATGGATGAACCCTGAAGACATTATGCTAAGAGAAATAAGCCAGCTACAAAAGGATAAATATTGTATGCTTCCACTTAGATGAAGTACCTATGTTGCCAAATTCACAGAGACAGAAAGTGGAATAGTGGTTGCCAGGGTCTAGGGGCAGGGAGAATGGGGAGTTAGTGCTTAATGGTTATGGAGTTTCAGTTTGGGAAGATGAAAATGTTCCAGAGATAGACAGCGGTGATGGCTACACAACAATGCCACTGAACTGCACAATTAAATATACTTAAAATGGTGAATTTTACATTATGCATATTTTACCACAATTTAAAAACTGGGGAGAAAAAGATATTTCTTCACTTCTAATAAGGAATTTTAGAGCCTCCTGTCTTCTCTTTTTCAGATGAGGATGCTGGATCTCAGAGAGGCTAAATGACTTTTTCAAGGTTCTAAAACCTGACGAAGGAATGTAAAACCAAAAATGAAGACAAGGCTCGGCATATAAGCTTGCCTTGCTGCTCTGTGGAGAGTGGGTTTGTCCCCTTGTTTTTGTGAGTGCATGTGCATGAGTGTATCCAGAAGTCCTCTGTGCTCTAGTCCCTGGTCACCTCTCCACTCCACTCGATAGCATACAGAAATCACCTGCAGCTCCCCAGACACACTCTGGTATTTCCCATCTCCAGCCTCCAGTCCCAGAGGTGACCTCTATTACCTGTGCCCAGAAGACCTTTCTACCCTATTCCACTAGGGAAACCCTTGCTCAGTCTTCAAAAGCCAGATCATCTCCCTTTCTCTGTGAAGCTTTAGCTAGTGTCCCCTCACCCTGAAACAGAGCTGTCTCTTTTTTCTGCTTGCACTGGGCTTTGGACTTATTGCTATAGTATTTATCTTCATAGTGTTTGGTATCTTGTGGTATTTTCTATCTCCACGCCCACCTCATCTAAGTCAAAGGAGACAAGATTCAAGGGAACCAATGGGAGAGCTTAACGGAAAAGGCACCAGCATTTGCTTCAGACCTGGAAAGTCTAAACAAGAGACTGTGGCTGGAGCTGCCCCGGCCCAGCAGCAGAGGGAAAAGATGGAGCTGGTCTGGGAGCAAGCTGCCTGTCACTACAGGAGGAACAAAGGTGACTGTAGATCCCACTGAAGGGAACGGATTGGGGGTGATAAAAAGGATTTTTCCCAAGAGGCAGCCTGAACTATTGGGGAGAGCGAAGTTCCCCACCCCTAAAACACTCAATGGGCCAGAAATGGGCCAGAATGGGTCAGAAAGAATTGTAGGCCAAGGACCTTAGTTGGAGGATTTCTGGTGAACCCACAAAAAAGCCCACGAGGAAGCTAAAAATGGTACCTCTGCCACCAGCAGTGCATTTGTTACCTTGTTGCTGTACCTGCCACATCTGATGTATAATTTTACCCCAATCCTCCCTCCCCCAGGCCAACTCCTACAAGAAGTGGGGAAGGGGATGGAGGGAAGAGAGAAATAACCACTCCCCCACCACAAGCTTCAAGCCATCTGGGGATGGGGAAGTCAATTTTTAAACTGATAAAATTTGTGGCTTTGAAATTACATTGAACTGAATTGGAGTTAGATGATTATTAGAGCCTATCAAGACTACTGCATTCAAAAGCAGGTCATAAGATAAGGATGAGGTTACAGGGGACCCTGGTCTGGGCGTTTCAAAGCCAAGAAGCTTGAGAGTAAGGATGCACCTGAGAGTGTGGGAAACTAGAAACAGCCAATGGCATTATCCTTTAAAACAACACAGTTATCAAGGGAAGGAGAGAACTCAACCCCTTTGTAAAAGGAGCCATAGCTTCAAAGGAAGATTAGGGAAAGGCTGAAGTTCTCTGGTTAAGATTAAACAGTTTCTATACTGAGGAAAATGAGCTAATGGAACAAGAGAAAAGAAAGGGGATCAATGATGACCTCGAATGGTGCCGAGATGGGAGACGGGGTGATTTACATACAACACTTAGGCAGGGATCAGCCCCTTCTCTGCTCATCCCACAAGCACTGGCAGTCCCCAAGCATCCATCCCCTTCTTTCTCATCTGCACATGCTTCCTGGATACTGTCACCACCTCCCTTAGCCTCTGTTATAACCTACCTTATGACAGCTTTCAAATTTGTATCTCAGACCCTGAACTCTCTCCTAAGCTCTGAATAGCCAGATAGCTCCACATGTATGTTACATGGAACAGTCAGCCGTAACAAGGGTAAAACTGCATTTCTTAGCCTCCCCTTCCTACAAACTCACTCACTCTGCCATCAACACTTAGTGATGCAGTATCCACCAAGGTGACAGTGTCCCCCAACTCCAGAAATATAGTCACCTGCAATTCCTCCTAACCCTTATGTCCCATGGCCAACAAGTCACCAAACGGTGTCCGTTCACCCCAGAAATGCCTCTTAGTTCAGGCTTTTCTTTGCCGTGTGTAGGGCAACAGGAGGTGCTCGTCGTTCGCCTGGATTTTCTGGAATAAAGGCTCCATGAGGGCAGAGAGCAGGTCTGTGTGTGCACCTAGAGTTTAGCACAGTACTTGGTCCACAGCAGGTTTGTAATGAATCCTTGTTCATCAAATGAAGGCAGGCTGCACGAAGGACCACCATGGCGATGGCGGAGCTGGCCTCTCTGCTTCCACTCTGCTCGCAGCCCTCCCCCCTCCTCCTCCCCACAGGCACTGCCCATATTCAATATTCTCTTGCTAGAAAAGCTAACCTCATTAATTCATATTCTCTCCCTCTCTCTCTCCCTCGCTCACACACACACACACACACACTCACAGTCACACACCTGGCCACACACCCCCTTAGAATACAGAGGTGTGAAACTGATTCCCAGTGCCTAGAAAATAAAGTACAAATTCAAATAAGTATATAACCCTCCGCCCAAGAATTGGTCTCCGCAGCCTCATCTCCCACTCCTTCCGACTCCTCCCCGGGATGTGCACCATCCTCAGGCTATACCAAGAGCCACACCACCTCCTAAACACGTCATGATCGTGCTGATGTGTAAGTCCCTTCTCTCCTGGGCAATGCCATCATCTCTCAAGGTCTGGCTCCACTTTAAATCTCCCTCGATGACTTTCTCAGTTCCTCTTTGAGAAACTATTCTTTCCTCGGTGCCTGCCCTGCATCCCGCTCCTACTACTTCTGCGGTCCAATTTACCTTGACATTTACGTTGCTAGAACGTGAGTTCCACAGGGCAGGGGCTGCACCGTAATCATCTGCATATCACAAGTCACCAGCACGGTACCTGGCACACAGTGGGCAGCTACCGAGTCAATTAGATCAAATTCGTGAATTAGACTGGCTATGTGAAACAGGCAGCAGCAAACAGCAGATTACAGCGCCACCGAAAACCCTTCTCTTGCCTGAAATTTTACAATTTCTTTGTCCTCTGTTAAAATAATTTAATGTTTTTTAAAAGATTGCAGAATACATTCATCAAGGCGTAATCCAAACTACTGGTGCTGTGTCTGCCAGAAGAGTGCCTCCAGACCTGCTTCGATAAATTGATAGCACTTATTTGTAATTTGCAGCCCCCATTTGCATGCAAATAATTAATGCGCTGGAGTCCATAAAATTGATTTTTCTCTTAAGTTGAATATTCCACCTACAATCTTGTTAGGGTATCAATTAATGAAGTTTTACTATATTCAACCAATAAACATCTGTTGAGCCAGGTACTGCGGTAGGTCCCAAGGATAAAATGATACATAACATAATTCCCTGCTCTCAGGAAGCTCACCATCTACAAGAAACTGACATAAAAGCCAATCCTTATTATATCACACACGCTTGTTTCTTTTCTCACAAGGGCAAAATCTGGATGTTTACAAGAGAAGATAGAAAAGATAAAAGCTAAAAAAGTATACTTAGAAATATTTCTGATTATGATCCTGCTTGCAGAAAATATAATTACTTGGCTTTTAAAAAGAAATCATGCAAACTTTTGATACTCTGAACAAGAAAACCTACTCAACATGATCTCATGTTATTAAAGCCTTTACCTGGGAGTCAAATATTATCAAAATCTATAAACAATAACTGGACACACATCATTTTAGAGACTGTAACTACGTATTTTTCATTTCAAGAGGGTGGACTGTTCACTATTAATAACCTTTGTTCAGCATAGCAACATTTGTCCAAATCAGTCAGCTGCTTTAAAAACCTAAATAAAATTATGGGGGAAAAAATTCCCTTATCTTTTGGAAAATGGGAGAAGGCCACAGGGCTCATAAACCTCTGATTGGGACCCATGCTTGCCCCCAAGAGGCAACTGCCACAAATCTTCAGAAGAAACCCCTGATTCAACACCATCCCCGGACACACACTCCCCCTACATACTCGTCCACTCGTCCACCTACACTCCACATCTGCTCTAATTGGAGTCACACAAAAACCTCAGTGCAACCCAAGCTCAAATTCCTCAAGACAACTGTGGTCACTGAGTCCAATAAAAGAACCTTCGAGATAGCCACGCCTAGACCATCTCTGAGGCATCTGCCCTGGGTCCTTAGGCCTCCTGCACCAAAGCTGAAATTCAGGCGTTGCTTACATGGTGCCCAGGAAGCCTCTGCAAGATTCAGGAAGGAAACACAGTAAAGCCTGCTACTAACAAAACCCAGAATCAAAAGGGAGGCCAAGTTGATGTCAAATTTGTAATCAGCAACTCTATGATGAATTTGTTTTTCACAGACTTTAACACAGCAGGCCAGCCCACAATCACAGCTGCACAAGTAAACTGAGACCAGGTTAAAAAGTCTTTTTTGTTTTTCATTTAGTTTTCCAGTTCACCACAGTGGTGAGAACTGGCCAGACCACAAATAATGGGGGTGTAGCTCGTATTCATATTTTAATTCGAAACATTGTTATTGCGTAAAGGGAATCTCCTTTGACATTTGTATTCAGACAAGGCTGGAAACAGCATCTGAACTGGGATAATCATATCCCAGTGTGTTTCTCTCACTCAAAAGCTGAACCGTCTGCCTTAACACTTTCACAGACTCCTCCAGGCCCGCTTCAAACCGACAAAACACTCCTAAAACTCAAAGAAACATCACGACACCTTTGTAATAGGCCTATTTCCCAAGGGGGGGATAAAAGGACAAGGCAAATTAAGGGAAATGCAAAATATAAACTTGAAACCTACTGTCAATAAAACCCAAAACAAACTCGAAGCAGAGGTGAAAAAAGCAGGGGGAGGAAAAGCAATGTTCAATGGTCATCTTTCTTCTCCTTTTATTTGAGGAAGTTAAGCGTGCACAGCTGCTTACAAGCTGTCTTTGGCTACAATCACTATTAATGAGCTTTGACATTTGAAATTCAACTGAGCATGAGCTAACAGCTTCCAGCACTGCACCACCCATGAAGCCAACTGGAAATATTTTGCTAGGGCCTAACGGTGTGTTTATTGAAAAGACACAGCTTCCAAGAGAAAGTGTTTATAGCAGCCACTTTACCTGCTATCCCTGCCCTGTGATGTCTGTTTGGTTTCAGGGTTTGGGGGTCCCTCTTGAACTCATCCTCGTCACAGCTCTAATTGTTTTCAAGTCTAGCAGGAAAACATTAACGAAGCTCTTTGCTCTACAGCAACCTGGATAATAAGGACGGATCTGAGAACAAGGAGTTATGACAAAGGAGCAGGCCACAAAGAAAAAGAAGTCAGCCCTTTGGAAAGGCAAGATGACAATACTTGTGTTATTGGCAATGCCATTAAAATGATCCTTTTCCAAAGACAGCACAGTGAGTAGACCAATGAGGCTGGAAAGATGGCCTGTGTTCTTCTTAGCTAAAATCTTGGTTCATTGAATGGAAGTGAATCCATCATTAACCAGTCAGTCATTTCCCCAAGAGAAAGGCCTAGAAGGAAGCTATTCCCTTTACTCCTCTCCAGAGAAGGCTTTGGGCGCACTGACTTGTTGAAGAAGGGAGGATAGGGGCAAAGAGGGAATGAACTTGACCTCAAAGATGCTCACACACACCCCGATCCCGCACAGAGTCTGTGCATTCAGTCTCCACCTTCATGCTGTATTCAAACAAAATGGAAGCATCCTTCTGGATCTCCTGCCAAAGTCCTAAGAGCACTGTCCCGTGTTCAGTGATCCTGTACATATTCTTGACCTCAAGCATACCAGGATGTCAATATCAGTATGAAATTCAGAACCTCCACCCTTTCCCTGAAGCCACCGTTATGCTGGAGAATTTAGGGGTATCCTTTCCTTGACGCATTCCCTGACCCAGCAAAGTGAAAGCAAAATTTCTAACCCAATCTGGAATGCCTCTGAGGAACGCAGACAGAATCTCAGCTACAAAGAAAAGGAAGTTCAGAATCTGTGACCTAGAAATCACATACAGTGTAAGGTTTCATTTACCAAACCAAGTTTGGCCACACCTACAACACCAAAAAGGGAAAGGCTTGAGGATGACACCAAATCTTGAAGGTAATTCAGAGGTTACAACCGGAGGCGGAGGAGGAAGTGGGAAAGGTGGGCTCTTTGTCCAAAGATATTTTCTCATTACTAGATTTTATTTTCATAGAAAAACCAAATATTATCAGACTCTAATTTCTTTTAAAATACCAAATATTATAGAATCTTTATATGTTCCCTTATTCTCATACATTACGTGACTTCTAAATTATTTCTAAAAGTTATACAATAGGCAGAATTTTTTAATAATATATATCAATTATTAATGCATCAGAATGTACTTTTGACAGTTATTACTTAACAAATGGCACATGGTTGCATTACCAATTCATTGTTCATCTTAGCATATTTCCAGTTATAAATGTGAGAGGGTGAAGTAAAAACTTAATGATAAACAGGAATAATTCTGTTTGGGGGGAATCTGTGTAACTATAATTACTTTGTGTCTTAAGTATTAAAAAAAAAAAAAAGAAGAAGCAGAAGTGTAAGTGACATAGAGCACCTGGTCCTCTAGGATCATGAGATTAGGTCTTCATGGTGGAAGGTACATCCCAGACCTCTCACAATCTCAGTCATGAAGACTAATGAGACACGGCTCGGGGGGGTGGGAGGGCAGGAGTAATTTCACAAGATTCACACACTGAACCTCATGCACTTCTTCAAGAAGTATCTTTCAAAGCTGCACTCAGAACTGTTTTACTTTGATTTTGCACATCTATCTACCAAAATTGTGTTATCTTGTCAGTCGGTGAAGAAGAGAGCAGAAGGACAGATTAGAAGGAAGTGGAGGCTTCTGACAGCAGCCCGCCTGACAGACGCCTGCAGTCTGAACAGCAAAGGAAGGGCAGGATGGGTCAGTACGGTCGTGGCCATTTGGCGAGGAGCACACACCTTCCTGCTACTTCAATACTACCTCTGGCGGAAGTGTTATTTCCAAAAAGCAAAATCACTGAGGTTTATGCTAATGATCCAGAAGCATCCAGAGAACATTTGATTCTGCTGCCTAGAGTCAGTCAAAAAGGCAGGAAAGCCTTTGCTCTGTTCCAGAAGATAACATCCAAAATAAACAAGGCTCGGTATTTTAAGGGCAATGGTTTGGTTGCCTGGAAAATTGACTCCTACATTATCCCTCATTCCTCTAAAAAGAGGATTCTGGTCCAGGATGAAATCTGGCAGTGTCATTTATTCAACAAATAGTGGGGCAGCACCTACTAATGCCAGGCACAGTGCTGGGTGCTTGAACTGCCTGCTCCCCAGGACATGTCATCTAACAGAAGATGGGTATCACAGCAGGTATCAGGTACAGCAGTGGGTACAGGGGATGTCAGGGCACCACAAGAAAGCACCAGCCACAGGACCAGAAAGTCCTCCAGGGATGGGGCAATGCATGTGCACAGCACAGTCCCAGACTCAGTGGCTTCCTCACTCACTCAGATCCCCCCCATTTGGGGAGGACTTTCAATTGACCTGAATTTGGAAAATATCAAAATAAAAACCAAACCAACTAAAACTTCAGGGCTGAAGGCATGAGGCTTGGTGGAATGACAATTACAACAACGATGATGGTAAACACTGATTGAACATTCATCAGACACGGGGCACTGCACTAAGACCTGCGCTGTCATAACCCTATTTGAACCTCACAACCACCATCTGAGGCATCTATCTTATCAGTCCCATTTACAGATGGGAAAACTGACACTTGCAGAGGCTAAGAAGGATGCCCAAGGACAAAACACTGGGAAGTGATGGGGCCAGGGCTCACTGCTCTGTTTCCAGACACAGACACCTGTGCCCTAAAGAACAATCTAGGGCAATATAAAAACTGTCTCAATAATAGTAAAGTTTTCAGAAATCTGAAATTATGGGAAAAATATAACCCCGGGAACAGAAAGAGTTCCACCAATCAAAAGTTGTAACCAATCACTTTTCTCCCCTCATGGAGGAGAAGTTCTTTTTCTTTAGCCCTTTTTTCCTGAACGTGTGGACTTTCAGTATTTCTGGCTCTGCAGAACACCCTCGGGTCCCCAAACCTCAGCGATCGTTTTATCTTATCAGTTGAAGAAAAAAAAAAGGGTTTTGAGGTAGCAACACGCATTCAAATTCCAACTTCACCACTTACTCACTGAGTTACCTTGGCAGTCATATAATTTCCTTGAAGTTCAGTCCCTCAACCATAAAATGGAGATTCTTCAAGGGCCATTATAGTTATATATAATAATATATTGTTAACAAACATACATGAAGACCAACTCAGTGCCTGACACATAACAGGTGCTTACTTCTTGCTTTTCTCACACTTTTCCTTAAACAAAAACAAAGAGAAGATATATATTTCTTAAGTTCAGTTGTTGCATCACCATTTATGGCAAAAAAAAAAAGTAGAATCAACTTTCTTGGATGATGAAAATGTTCTATACCTTGATTTTGAGTGTGGGATTCATAGTATATACATATGTCAATGAACCATACACTTAAGACCTGTGCATTTTTGTTCTATGTAATTTATTTGTCAATAAAAGACAAACTCTTGACAAATAAACTTTAATTTTAAATTTAGTATTTCAAGTATATTAATTCTATGAGCAAGCCAAATTATACAGCATACATTCTATGGTGCCAAGCTAGAACCTGTTAAAAGCCAAAAAAATACACACTACATATTTTTCAGCTAGCCCTAAAATTTTATTCCTCCGCCTTGCCCCTATTTTAATCAATCTTGTGGAAATTTACAGGAACTACCAATTCATTGCTCTATTCTGCAAGCGCCACGTTATTTCCAACCACCACCTCCATACACCAACGGAATCCACACTGATACAGGACCTGTAAGAGGTGAGTAGCGCTTTAGTACTTTCAGAGGGTTTTCACATCTGTAGACTCATCTAAATTTCAAAATCTTTGCAGGAAGATGCTGTGAAGCACTAGTGCCATCATGTACACGAGGACAGTGATGGCTCTGAGAAATCGAGCCATGAATCCGGGACCTCTTAGTAAGGTGGTCTTGGCAGAGACTAGAACCTACATCTTCCAGCGTCAAGACTCATCTCTTTCCATTACTCTGAGGAAAGGATGGCAAAACAAGTCTTCCAACCTGTGCCAACTAAAGATGACCCCTCCCAGTACTGGCTACTGAGAACCAATATCGTAAAGC
The DNA here is from genome assembly GCF_011762595.2 of Tursiops truncatus. Lineage (NCBI taxonomy): Eukaryota > Metazoa > Chordata > Mammalia > Artiodactyla > Delphinidae > Tursiops > Tursiops truncatus. The sequence continues at coordinate 25,122,229 of NC_047043.1, read as the reverse complement.
CAGGAAGTCACATCCTTAAACTCCTCTGGCCTTAGAAAAGGATGGATTCTGCCTAAAGCCTATTTCTCCACTCTTTCCAGAGTTGCTTTTGGGGACCAATATTTTTATAACCAACATGATTCTTCTCAAAGGAGAGCATTAATGCCACGGATCCAGCCCAGCCTTCAGGCCTTTTGCCCTGGAACCATCTTACCTTTTACAAACACTCTATGAGGGAAGAAAAAAACTAAATTTTTCCAGGTCAAATAAAAAGAAAAAATTCATAATTAAAGCCATGGTCTTTTAGACCAAAAAGCTCAGTTCTCCCTTCTTTTCTTTTCTCCCTGCAAAATGTATTTCAAGACTAAAAGAGCCAATTAAAAATTCTATTATCATGAAGTAGAATTCTGTGGATGCAGCAATACTGAGCAAAAGCAATTATATTCCTGCCTTTCCAAAAATGTATAAAACCTACGCCTACAGGTGTGTGTGTGTGTGTGTGTGTGTGTGTGTGTGTGTGTGTGTGTGTGTGTGTGTGTGTGTGTGTGTGTGTAGGAAGGCAAGAGAGTTATTACAGAATTGAATTCACATATCTACAACAAATCAATTAATAATACCATATTATAATGACATATTTTCCATTATCTAGAGGAATTTCATTTTATTTGTTTTGTACCTTTTACACTTGAATTATTATTTCACAAAGTGGGGGGCTAATTAAGGCCTTTAATTTCACCTCTCCAAGACATTTTTTTAAAAGGCTTAACAATCCTAATCAGACCATTAGAAAAGTTCAAGAGAAAAACGAAGGATCTATGGCTACATCCGTTAAATTCTCTCGAATAGCTCAAGGCCTGTGTTAATTTAAAAAAAAATGGGAGAAGGAAGGGAGAGAGAGAGAGTGCAGAAGAAAGAAAATAAAGAGAAAGAGAGCAAGAAAAAGAGGGAGGAAGAAAGGAAAGAAAGAGAGAGGGAGGGAGGGAGGGAAGGAGGGAGAGAGGGAAAGAAAGGAGAGAAAAGGAAGGAAAAGCAAAGGGAACAAGCCATCTCACTTATCCATCCACGCATCTCACAGCCGCTTTTATTGTTATTTATTTATTTCTTCCCCTTTGGAGCCAGATCCTTTTTTCTCATTTACTCCGACAGAGACTGTCCTCCTGGATTGACCTTTTATTCTTTCCTTTTCCTTCACCCCTCAGGGTTATTGCCCTCGTGCCAGTAACTAGATAACATACTCTATCAAAGATTTTTTTAAAACTCATTGGGCAGGCACTAGGGCTGTTAGTGGCATCAATCGTGGGCTGACACGGGTCGGGGTCAACCATTTATCTCTGCGCGTAGCCTGTGGTTACCGGGCAGCCATCTTGACTTGCAGATGTCACCTCCCCAGCCTGATAACATCTGCTTCTGAGTCGTTTACTTCCCTTGTTTGGCCTGTTTCTTTGTTTTATTCCACTGGACATCTTTTCATACAAAATCTAGGTAGGAATGAGTGAAGCCCCTCCCTTTTTTCAGAGCCTTTTCAAATTCCAGAGCCAGGGAAACAGTTATGGGCTGGGAAAAGAATCTGGCTTTCCGGGCCAAATTTTTCAAAATAAAACTGAAACACTTTTGTTCCTTAGGAAATTCAGCCATGCCCTTGAAGTTAAACTAAACTCACAGAGTGTTGCTCTAATTCCACTAGACATGAAATTTTAGTAAAAGATTTCTTTCAACTCAAATTTATTTTCCATGCTACTCCATCCTTTTCTCATCTTGTCTTCTCCTCACCGCCCCGGACCCATACCATTTGCTATCATTTTGGTAACTTATTCAGCAGGCAGCATCATAGTGAAAAGAAGTTTCACATGAGGCAGACTGCACTTCTAAATCCCAGCTCCAACATTTTAGCCATGGGGCCTTGGACAAGTCTCTCAACCTTCAGAAGCATCCACTTCCTGATCTATAAAATGGAGCTAATAATATCTACTCATAGTGCTGTGAAAATAATGTACACAAAATAGTCATATGCCTTGTGCCCGTCACATATAAAAGCTCAATATACATGAGCTACTATTTATTTCCTTAAAGTTAATAAATAGTCACTTAGCTGCTCAGGCAATGGAATTTGGTGGATACCAAGCATGGCTCAGCCCATACACGAAAATCATCATCACCACCTATTTTTCTATGATTATAACCATTTATTTGAGTCTCTAAAAATTGTTATATAATGCAAACATACCTGGAGAGTTTTGGATTTTATGAACTTAAACCTTAAATAGGAGTTGAAGTTGATTAAGAATGGAAGTCAGAAATTTTTTTAAAAAAGAAAAAAGAAGAGACGCTCAAAGGGAAACTTTATATATAGATATAATTTTTAATCTAAACACCCTTATGTTCCTATAAAATTGAATAAATGTGAAACGTAGTCATCCTTTTCACAGCATTTTGTACTCTGTGAGAAATACTAAACTATGAGAGATTCCCAGGTTAAAACTTACCTTCATCCTCAAAATTCCCACTAGCAGATTCCCCTTTCAAAATTAACCCATATAAAATAGTCTTCCATTCAAACTTAAAAAACAAAAGTAAGTAAGTTGATAGCTGTTGAAGGTGGGAGATGGGTACATGGAGTTTATTACGTTATTCTCTCCACTTTAGTTTATTTGAAACTGTCTATTTAAAAAGTTAAAGAGGGGGCTTCCCTGGTGGCACAGTAGTTGAGAGTCCGCCTGCCGATGCAGGAGACACGGGTTCAAGCCCTGGTCCGGGAAGATCCCACATGCCACGGAGCAACTAAGCCCATGCGCCACAACTACTGAAGCCGCGCACCTAGAGCCCATGCTCCACAACAAAAGAAGCCACCGCAATGAGAAGCCTATGCACCACAACGAAGAGTAGCCCCCGCTAGCTGCAACCAGAGAAAAGCCCGCGTGCAGTAACGAAGACCCAACGCAGCCAAAAATTTTTAAAATAAATTAAATAAATTTTTTTAAATAAATAAAAAGTTAAAGAAAAAAATGGGCCCCAATAAATATATTACCTTATATAGGCCAACTGCACTGCTCTTCCCAATTGTACCATTGAAGTGTGTGATACACAGTAAATAATACGGTCAGTTTTCCGCGGTGCTGATACTGAAAGGAATGGTTTCTTAGGATGGAACAAAGAAGTCTTAAAAATTGTCTTTAAAAAGTCATAAAATTTATGGATAGGTGTATAGTCATAGACGTGAATATATCACCCTCACGCATTGCCGACATTGAACCTATGACCCTTCCAAGTTTATTCATCCAACATACAGAACATGTCTTTTAATTACTTCACCAAACTACCATACGTCTACACTCAGTGCCTGTAGACACTGAACTCAGGAGTGGCCGTCTCTAAACTCTCCAGCTTGAAGGTTATGAGGTAGAGGAGCTGGGGAAGCATTAACGGCTCATGACATCCCTGGCCAATATTCCCTTGGCCAGGATCAAAGCAACTGGATGCTGAAATTGTAGAGAATCTTTCTTGGTCTCTTTTTATTATCTCTTTTTACATTTTCTGCTCTAAGCAGGTATCCTTTTTGCAGAAGATAAAAAGGTGTTTTGTCTTGTTTTGTTTTGTATACTAAAGCACTTAAATGGAGAGTTCAAAACAGTAGGAAGAGAGAAGCTGGAATTACCGGGCAATATGATACTGGCAGGTGCCTAAAAATTATGACACTTGTGTGTCTCCTACAACAGCACCCCCATCCCTAACCTTACAAGACACATTGCCTCATTTCCCAGAAAATTTTAAAAAGGAAAATTAAGCTGAATATTCTGGAACTACAGACCTAGTCTCCAATTACTTCACTAATATAATACAGCAAAGGAACTTACGAGGTTCTCTCTGTACTGCAAAGATTAGTAATTTCTACAAAATATTGCTCACATTATCAAGACTTAATGAAACAGTTCAGAAAGATATTGTAAAAATCACCTGTCAAGCAGATCTCTATTTCTGCAACCCTCAGAAAAACCCAGCTGGCAAATGGCCAAACTATTATGTTTGTGGAGGCCAGATGCCTTCCTCTGTAAATGGAAGGCCTTTCTGAGTAAATCACCCTTTGTACAACTTATTTCTTTGGTAAGAGTATGACACTTCTGTCTTTCCCAATGTCTCCAGTCTCAATAACAGTTTCTAAAAGCTTCACAATGAAAGTTTTCAGACGTGATTTCCATCTGGTGACCATCAGCTTTAATGATGTTCACTCATGTATTCATCCAACAAAACTTTATTCCTATAGAGTTCCTAGAGTTCCTACAGTTATGAATATCAGGCCTCAGACTGCAAATTGCTACCCCACCAGCATAAATGAGCACACATCCACACACGGGCACGTCCACTGAAATCACTGGCAGAGCAGAAGGGTAGAGGAAGCAGAAAGTCTCGCTGGAAGGACCTAGAACACAAGTGGTAGGACAGTGCCCACAAGAAGGCAGGGGCTGAAGGGGTCGTGGTGGGTAAGGGAGCACAGCTAGACCCATGCCGCTAGCAGAGGTTGGAGCTCGGGAAGTACATTTTCATATACTTGTACTTTCTCCACTACCCAGAGATCCACTTCCACAAATTTATATTATAACTTCACATACTTATTTTGGAATTGTTCATGAAAGAGAACAGGTTTCCTTTCTTCTTCTCTTGAAAGCTTTTCTCCAAAGAACATTATTAATTTAGTAATATTGCTAAATGACTATTCTATTGTTATTAAAATTACTATTTTAATAACAATACAGGCTCTGGAATTCTTCTGTCTTTGAGTCCCTGCTCTGCCACTTACCTGCTGTGGGTCCTGAAACAAGCTACTGAACCTCTCTGAGCCTTTATGGATCCGTAAATTGGAGATGATAGGGACTTCCCTGGTGGTCCAGTGGTTAAGACTCTGCACTCTCAATGCAAGGGGAATGGGTTCGATCCCCGGTTGGGGAACTAAGATGTCGCATGCTGCACGGCGCAG